>NC_137128.1:4120000-4520000 GCF_949319135.1 Squalius cephalus | reverse complement strand
AGCTTGTTAGTTTCATCAGTATGCTAAAACATTGTAAGCAGTACCTTAATGGAATGCAATACTCACGCCCGCCGACAGGGGGGGACAAACGGGTCTGTTGTCCCGGGCCCAGGGTATGGGGGGGGGGGGCCCAGAACTGGGCCCTTATTAAATTATGGAATAATTGTTAAAAAACAAATAAAATAGGCATATTTGTGGAAAAAAAATCTAACGTTAATATTTGAGTTACATAAAAGCTTTTTATATGTTTTCTTCCTAATTGTCCTTGAAATAGTGATCAAGAATCCCCCCCCCCCCCCAAAAAAAAAACAAAAATGGTTTGGCCACTGATCAAAATTTGATGTTGTCATTTGATTTGAAGTTCAGTAGGCTAACGTTACGCTCAAAATGTCCGGTCAGCACAAGTCCGGTACTCAGAAAAGAAAAGAAAAGAGAAGAAGAGAAGAAGAAAATAGAGGCCTTAGAGATGTCCTAAACAAATATTTTAAAAAAGGTGGTGACGGTGAAGCTGGAACTAACGTTAGTAACGTTAAAGTCAACGTAGAGCAAGGTAAGAAACAGCGCAGTGCAGTTGCGTCCTCTTCATAAAAGCGCTGTGACATGGCGACCGTCGGTGCTGCTGATGTGATGGGTTGGAAAGAGCCACATATGGAAATAATTTGGATATTAGCTCATAATAGCGACGCGGCGCGCTCGTTTTTCCAGGCGCACATATGTTCGTTGTTGCATAGCAACGACAGACGCCCAGGGGGAGCAAGCGCTTGTGGAAAAGAGAAAGCTGTGCAAACTGCGCTGCGCTCTCCATGATGACGAGGAAGTATCAGCAAATAATTAATTGATTTCTAGCCCTTGCATTAGCTTTACTACTAGATATATTTATGGAGATGAGAAATAAAAAGCAGGCTGAAGTGCGTCACTGTCGGCATCGGTGAGCAGATCATTGGCCAGATCTTAGTCTATTTTTGCTGCGCTGCTCATGCTTAGTTAAAAGTGAAAGCACACTTTTGATGGACAAAAAATAAATATGATTTCACACAAAAAGTGCCCAAAATGCACAGATTTCGCATATCTAGTGTGTTTTAACAAGAACTGCAGTATGTCAGAAAAGAAAATGAAGACATTTATAGAAAATGTACCCATTTAAACGTGTTTTTATTATTCAGTTTGGGTGAAAGTATATGGTATTTTATAAAAATAAATAAAATAGAAGTCTGCTGTAAAGTGGTTAGAAAAACGGCTAAAATCAGAATTGGCCTAGAAAATTGTGTAATTGGTGCATCTCTAGTATAAAAGCCTGACACAACACATTATCTTTGACAGAAACAGCTGAGTTTGGTAGCTCCGTCAAAGAGGATGAGACAGAGAGGAGAGAGATCCAGCTGCAGTCAGGTGTCAGAGAGAGTGATGCGGGAGGGGCCCGCTGCCCCGGAGCAGAGGGACAGAGTCAGGCTACCAGTGAGAGAGAGAGAGAGAGAGAGAGAGAGTCACAGTGATGCGGGAGGGGCCCGCTGCCCCGGAGCAGAGGGACAGAGTCAGGCTACCAGTGAGAGAGAGAGAGAGAGAGAGAGAGAGAGTCACAGTGATGCGGGAGGGGCCCGCTGCCCCGGAGCAGAGGGACAGAGTCAGGCTACCAGTGAGAGAGAAGAGAGAGAGAGAGAGAGAGAGTCACAGTGATGCGGGAGGGGCCCGCTGCCCCGGAGCAGAGGGACAGAGTCAGGCTACCAGTGAGAGAGAAGAGAGAGAGAGAGAGAGAGAGTCACAGTGATGCGGGAGGGGCCCGCTGCCCCGGAGCAGAGGGACAGAGTCAGGCTACCAGTGAGAGAGAAGAGAGAGAGAGAGAGTCACAGTGATGCGGGAGGGGCCCGCTGCCCCGGAGCAGAGGGACAGAGTCAGGCTACCAGTGAGAGAGAGAGAGAGAGAGAGAGAGAGAGAGTCACAGTGATGCGGGAGGGGCCCGCTGCCCCGGAGCAGAGGGACAGAGTCAGGCTACCAGTGAGAGAGAAGAGAGAGAGAGAGAGTCACAGTGATGCGGGAGGGGCCCGCTGCCCCGGAGCAGAGGGACAGAGTCAGGCTACCAGTGAGAGAGAGAGAGAGAGAGAGAGTCACAGTGATGCGGGAGGGGCCCGCTGCCCCGGAGCAGAGGGACAGAGTCAGGCTACCAGTGAGAGAGAGAGAGAGAGAGAGAGTCACAGTGATGCGGGAGGGGCCCGCTGCCCCGGAGCAGAGGGACAGAGTCAGGCTACCAGTGAGAGAGAGAGAGAGAGAGAGAGTCACAGTGATGCGGGAGGGGCCCGCTGCCCCGGAGCAGAGGGACAGAGTCAGGCTACCAGTGAGAGAGAGAGAGAGAGAGAGAGTCACAGTGATGCGGGAGGGGCCCGCTGCCCCGGAGCAGAGGGACAGAGTCAGGCTACCAGTGAGAGAGAGAGAGAGAGAGAGAGTCACAGTGATGCGGGAGGGGCCCGCTGCCCCGGAGCAGAGGGACAGAGTCAGGCTACCAGTGAGAGAGAAGAGAGAGAGAGAGAGTCACAGTGATGCGGGAGGGGCCCGC
This sequence comes from Squalius cephalus, assembly GCF_949319135.1. NCBI lineage: Eukaryota > Metazoa > Chordata > Actinopteri > Cypriniformes > Leuciscidae > Squalius > Squalius cephalus. Next base: position 4,517,452 of record NC_137128.1, on the reverse strand, counting down.
TGCCCCGGAGCAGAGGGACAGAGTCAGGCTACCAGTGAGAGAGAGAGAGAGAGAGAGAGAGTCACAGTGATGCGGGAGGGGCCCGCTGCCCCGGAGCAGAGGGACAGAGTCAGGCTACCAGTGAGAGAGAGAGAGAGAGAGTCACAGTGATGCGGGAGGGGCCCGCTGCCCCGTCGGAGAGTCTGAGCAGGCTGGATCAGAGACTGATCACACACTAAATTTCAGCGATCCTGCATTATGGCCAACTAGAATAACCGACTCTGATAGAGTGAACCTCATACGTGTGATGGCAAAACGAATGCCTTTCTCAGAGAGGGCAAAGGGATTGCCAGTGGATGCAGAGGGCAGGGCATTTCCAAACTATTTGACATATTCCACATCCCACAATGGAAGGGAAAAAATCGATAGTATATAGCAGCTCAAAAAAGGCCTTATTTTGCCTACCATGCTTGCTGTTCTCCTTTGAAGTAGAGAAAAAGTCAACTAGTGCACTAAATTCCACAGATGGGATGAAAATATCGAACATAAAATACAGAAAGCTTTATGAGAGATTTCCAGAACATGAAAGAAACTGTGCACACAAACATTGTTATTGGAAATGGAAGAACCTACAACATTCTGTCCTACAGACTTCTGGAATCGACAGCCAACAACAAAAATTGATGGAGACAGAAATCGAAAAAAACAAAGCACTACTGAAGCGGCTGCTGGATGTAACACTGTACTTAGCCTCCAGGAATCTGCCATTCAGGGGCAGCACAAATACACTAGATGAGCCAGACAATGGAAATTTTCTTGGCATAATTGAGCTGTTGGCAAAGTATGACAGTATCCTAAATGACCATTTACAAAGCATTAGAGAGCACCGGCAACAGGGAAAGAGACTCCAAGCTCATTATCTTTCACCTGACAGCCAAAACAAATTTATTGAACTTTGTGCTCAGCGTGTCCTAAACACTATTTTGAGGGAAAGGCAAGAAACAACATTCTATTCCATGATGTGTGATGCAACCCCAGATGTGTCAAACTTGGAGCAAAATGTACTGTTGATGAGGTATGTCAGTCAAACTTCCCCTGAGGGTGGGTGGGAAATAAATGAACGTTTCCTTGAATTTAAGGACTTTTCAAAAAAGACAGGAGAGGAAATCGCCACAATGGTGGAACAATCACTAGGTGAACATGGGATAGATATAGCTGATTGCAGGGGTCAGTGCTATGATAATGGAGCTAACATGGCAGGAAAAGTGAGAGGAGTGCAAGCTCGCATACTGAATAAAAATCCCTTGGCCACATACTCACCATGTGCATCTCACACGTTAAACCTAGTTGGTGTCCATGCAGCCCGGGCCTGCCCAGAGATAGACATATTCTTTGGCTTCATCAATCAGCTGTACAAACTATTCAGTGGCAGCCCTCACCGATGGGAAATCTTACAAAGAGTTTTGGGTTGTTCTCTGCACAGCTTGTCTGACACACGATGGAGTGTGCGGATAGAGGCAGCGCGCCCAGTGGCAAAACATTTGCCCGGTGTGATCCAGGCATTAGACACCTTTATCACTATAGGTAACCTCACCAGTGAAGCCAAAGCTGAAGCACATGGTCTAAAGACCTACTTTCAGTCCTTTAATGCAGTTTTGCTCCTCACTTTTTGGGTTAAGGTGTTACAATGCATAGAGGATAGAAACCTTACCAGCCAGTCCTCAAACATCTCACTTGATGTGCAAGCTGTCAATATAAAGGAACTGGAGGAAGAGATTGCCTGCATGCGTGCATCATGGGATAGTTTTCTGACAGAGGCAACTGCTGTTGCCACGTCCATGGGCATCAAATCCCAGTTAGAAATGAGACAGAGAAAGAGGAAACGTTTTTTTGATGAGTCAGAAAAGCAAGGGACAGAGGAGCAAAGCCCAGAGACCCTATTCAGAGATAGAGTGTTTCATGTTGCAATGGACAGCATAATCTCTCAACTACATGTACGGTTCTCATCAATGCAGCAGATATGTGACGAGTTCTGCGTCCTGTGGAAATTCAGAGATATGCCACAGGACAGCATCAGTGCATCATGCTCAAAGCTCTCTGAGAAATATAAGAATGACCTCACAGAGTCCCTTGAAGACCAAATTCAGCACTTAAAGAAAATATATAGTGCAACTTTTGAAGATGGTCTTGGACCTCTCGACCTACTTAATGCCATATATACAATGGGACTACAGAGCATTTATGGAGACCTGTGTGTCCTGCTGCGTATTTTCCTGTCTCTGCCTGTGACTGTGTCTGGAGGTGAGCGGGCCTTCAGTAAAATGAAGATAATAAAAAACTACTTGCGCTCTAACATGTCCCAGGAGAGGCCCATTTGGGGGGGGGCCCATCTAAGATTATCTTGTCCTGGGCCCAGGCAAGACTGTCAGCTGGCCTGGCAATACTGGCACAACAGTCTTGATTGGGTCATTCAGCTGGCAGCGGTGACAAGATCTGACCTAAAAAGCAACACATTTTTTGAACAAATTGTCTAGAAAAATATCCAGTTGTTGAGATGGCGGTATTAACATTAAGTGACATGGCATCTGTGGCTTTAATATGTTAAGTCCATATGCTACTGCAGATGATACAAGATGGTGATAATACAGTAGTCAACATTTGAAGTGGATAAAGACCTTTCATTAAAGTTATATATAACTTTTGAACAATACCCGTTCTTGTCTTAGGACAACTTTGATTAACTTTTTTAATCCACTTCAAATATAACTTTTAAATCAAGGAGGTATCTAACAATCAAAGGTGGCAAAAGTAGACGCATTCTTAAGAATAGATATAAGTAAAATTACCCATTCTTTCACATCCTGGATAATTGTAGACCAATAGTAGCCAGCAATAACCCGGTTTTGAGTGCCTCTGACACCACTATGATTGCCAGTCCCAGGGTTATTGTGGCACTCCGTGAGAACAGACCTCTTCTTTTCCTCTGACAGGACAACTAGCCGCATATACTGCATACTGGGGCCAATGTAGAAGAGTCTGTCGTCTGTTTTAAAAGGAAAAACAGAAAACGTCTGAAAGAGTTGAAGTTCAAAGTAAATAGAAAAATATCATATTACTATCTGATATCTGACAGGTTTAACTACATTAAAGTCACGTATTAATACCCAGATATGGGAGCTGAACAAGTACAGTTAAAATAACTTGATATTTTAAACAAATTTGTCCATTTAGCACATGAGGTTGTACCAATCAGTCAGTTCTCTTCTATTTTTCATTATACAATCTTCCGGTTCTTATACCCCCGGTTTCACACAGACAAGGCCCAGAGAGTAAAATGCATATTTGAGCTGTTTTAACTGAAAGCAACACCTTGACTGATACATCTTAAAATATGTCAGTGCCATTTTTTGTCTCAAGATACACACCAGTAATGTTTATTTTTCTAAGGCATGTTTATAAAAGCTAGGTGTAACGATACCCTCATTTCACGATTCGATACATATCACGATACTGAACTCACGATACGATATTGCGATACTCCCAAGAAATATTATAAAAGGTTAACACAAAATGCACTGTTGATTAAAATGCTAACTTTGATATTAGATTGTGGGTTTAAATGAATAGGCTTGGACTTGGTGCTTGTAACCCAAGGACAATGGTGCCACCAGAATAAAAATATTCATGATTCTTGAGCTGAAAATACTGAATTATTTTAGACGAATATTTTTAACATTCTGGTAACATAAGACGTTTGGCATTATCAGGACCCACAAATATCCCCCATTGCATTATTTTACATTATAATCAACATTATATAGTAGTTCAATGTAGTACTTACACAAAAAATCTGAAAACATCATTTTTTTTCCTCACACAGTAATTTTTATTTTGGGTGAACTATCCACGATACGTATTGTTGCATTTTTGTATTACGATATATTGTGGCACGATATATTGTTACACACAATTGAACTAAGGCCAAATCCTGGATTAGTCTAAGCCTTGTCATAGTTACCTTTGATGATACAATTCGCAGACGCCCGTTTCACTTTCCGACGCTCTTCGTGATTGTCAGGCACTTCTCCTTTTAAGAGAAATTCTTGAACTTTTACATAAAATGCAAAAGAATCCATGTTTTTTTTTCGCACATGCAGGACAGTACAGTACAAATCGTGACAGTAAAGTACGTATCGAGTAGTGACAGTGAAGTTGTCGTAAAAACATTGACGATGACAGGAAGTGGCAAAAAAAACTTCGTTCTCGCACATGCGCAGAACAGATCGTGTTTCCGGTACGGATCGAGTAGCGACAATCCTTCCTTTCACGGGGAAACGAAGGGTGCATTTGGCGTCGCTTTAGCCTTCGTCGCGCCGCGATGACGCAACCGGCCTTCGAATACGGCCTTCGGAGGATGCAGAATTTAATTGGGACAGCCTTCATAGCGCCGCGGTGACGCAATCGGACTTCTCTGTCCCAAATGGCGCAGAGAATAATGTGATCGTATTATTCAACACACTATTATTATGTTTGAGACATCAACCACTGGTCGATGACCATAATGTTTGTATAAACTGTAGGTAACAACTAGTAAAATATACATCTAGGTCATAAAAACCGTAAAGAAAATATATAGTGCAACTTTTGAAGATGGTCTTGGACCTCTCGACCTACTTAATGCCATATATACAATGGGACTACAGAGCATTTATGGAGACCTGTGTGTCCTGCTGCGTATTTTCCTGTCTCTGCCTGTGACTGTGTCTGGAGGTGAGCGGGCCTTCAGTAAAATGAAGATAATAAAAAACTACTTGCGCTCTAACATGTCCCAGGAGAGGCCCATTTGGGGGGGGGCCCATCTAAGATTATCTTGTCCCGGGCCCAGGCAAGACTGTCAGCTGGCCTGGCAATACTGGCACAACAGTCTTGATTGGGTCATTCAGCTGGCAGCGGTGACAAGATCTGACCTAAAAAGCAACACATTTTTTGAACAAATTGTCTAGAAAAATATCCAGTTGTTGAGATGGCGGTATTAACATTAAGTGACATGGCATCTGTGGCTTTAATATGTTAAGTCCATATGCTACTGCAGATGATACAAGATGGTGATAATACAGTAGTCAACATTTGAAGTGAATAAAGACCTTTCATTAAAGTTATATATAACTTTTGAACAATACCCGTTCTTGTCTTAGGACAACTTTGATTAACTTTTTTAATCCACTTCAAATATAACTTTTAAATCAAGGAGGTATCTAACAATCAAAGTTGGCAAAAGTAGACGCATTCTTAAGAATAGATATAAGTAAAATTACCCATTCTTTCACATCCTGGATAATTGTAGACCAATAGTAGCCAGCAATAACCCGGTTTTGAGTGCCTCTGACACCACTATGATTGCCAGTCCCAGGGTTATTGTGGCACTCCGTGAGAACAGACCTCTTCTTTTCCTCTGACAGGACAACTAGCCGCATATACTGCATACTGGGGCCAATGTAGAAGAGTCTGTCGTCTGTTTTAAAAGGAAAAACAGAAAACGTCTGAAAGAGTTGAAGTTCAAAGTAAATAGAAAAATATCATATTACTATCTGATATCTGACAGGTTTAACTACATTAAAGTCACGTATTAATACCCAGATATGGGAGCTGAACAAGTACAGTTAAAATAACTTGATATTTTAAACAAATTTGTCCATTTAGCACATGAGGTTGTACCAATCAGTCAGTTCTCTTCTATTTTTCATTATACAATCTTCCGGTTCTTATACCCCCGGTTTCACACAGACAAGGCCCAGAGAGTAAAATGCATATTTGAGCTGTTTTAACTGAAAGCAACACCTTGACTGATACATCTTAAAATATGTCAGTGCCATTTTTTGTCTCAAGATACACACCAGTAATGTTTATTTTTCTAAGGCATGTTTATAAAAGCTAGGTGTAACGATACCCTCATTTCACGATTCGATACATATCACGATACTGAACTCACGATACGATATTGCGATACTCCCAAGAAATATTATAAAAGGTTAACACAAAATGCACTGTTGATTAAAATGCTAACTTTGATATTAGATTGTGGGTTTAAATGAATAGGCTTGGACTTGGTGCTTGTAACCCAAGGACAATGGTGCCACCAGAATAAAAATATTCATGATTCTTGAGCTGAAAATACTGAATTATTTTAGAAGAATATTTTTAACATTCTGGTAACATAAGACGTTTGGCATTATCAGGACCCACAAATATCCCCCATTGCATTATTTTACATTATAATCAACATTACATAGTAGTTCAATGTAGTACTTACACAAAAACTCTGAAAACATCATTTTTTTTCCTCACACAGTAATTTTTATTTTGGGTGAACTATCCACGATACGTATTGTTGCATTTTTGTATTACGATATATTGTGGCACGATATATTGTTACACACAATTGAACTAAGGCCAAATCCTGGATTAGTCTAAGCCTTGTCATAGTTACCTTTGATGATACAATTCGCAGACGCCCGTTTCACTTTCCGACGCTCTTCGTGATTGTCAGGCACTTCTCCTTTTAAGAGAAATTCTTGAACTTTTACATAAAATGCAAAAGAATCCATGTTTTTTTTTCGCACATGCAGGACAGTACAGTACAAATCGTGACAGTAAAGTACGTATCGAGTAGTGACAGTGAAGTTGTCGTAAAAACATTGACGATGACAGGAAGTGGCAAAAAAAACTTCGTTCTCGCACATGCGCAGAACAGATCGTGTTTCCGGTACGGATCGAGTAGCGACAATCCTTCCTTTCACGGGGAAACGAAGGGTGCATTTGGCGTCGCTTTAGCCTTCGTCGCGCCGCGATGACGCAACCGGCCTTCGAATACGGCCTTCGGAGGATGCAGAATTTAATTGGGACAGCCTTCATAGCGCCGCGGTGACGCAATCGGACTTCTCTGTCCCAAATGGCGCACTTCATGTGGACTTTCGGTCTCGTGGACTTGAATTGCGCGTGCTCGCCGAGTCTACGAGTCCGTAGGCCGTCCCATTCAGCATTTTACCGCTCTGAAGTGTGCTCAGCAGCGCCCCCTTTGTACCCTTGAAGCGGTCTTCCGTGAAGCCCGCATAGAAGCAGGCTCCACACACTTTAACTACCCAGGAATCCTTGCGAAAGGCCAATCAGACAACAGATGGGAGGAGATTTCACTCACGGATAATTGTTGACATGGCTGAGAAGAAAATATTACGGTTTTTATGACCTAGATGTACATTTTACCAGTTGTTCCCTACAGTTTATACAAACATTATGGTCATCGACCAGTGGTTGATGTCTCAAACATAATAATAGTGTGTTGAATAATACGATCGCATTATGATTCATTAAATAAATAGAACCGAATGTCAGGGCTTTACTGAGTCATATGTAAACATAGTGTGAATATTGAAACCTGTAAATTCATCTGAAACTCATGCACATTTTCATTATGTGTTAAAATTGTAATCTTAGTTCAAATGGAACATTATGTATTATTATGTACAACTGTATACATCATTTAAATAAGCATGATGTATCTATTGTCTAATGCCCAGGTGGCATGCACAATATCAAAATATAGAACTGTAAAATTAAGCTGTGTAGTTGACATGGAGATAAGACGTCGGAGCGCAAAAATGTGATTTCTCCTGTCCAACAACAACCAGACCATTATTTCCGGCGTGACGATCGAGTCTGTCCCAAAAATACCTCTCAGTGCGCCCTCGTGGACTCGCGCCAAGGGCCCTATAGGTCTGCACTACATTACGTCACCAAAGTGTGCGATCTCCGAAGTGTGCAGCCTTTGAATTGGGACGTCCTTCGTCGCTCCGCTGTGACGTTTCGTCGCGCCGCTGTGACGCAATCGGCCTTCAAATACGGCCTTCGGAGGATGCAGACTTCACATTGGGACACAGCTTATATTAATATGGCTTACCTTTGTTGGTAGCGTAGTTAGCCATGGTTTTAGGTTTTTTTCTTTCTTCTTTTTCTGGTGTTAGCAGAAGAAAAGTTTGTATTTGAACCTATGAGGAAAGAAAAATGAAAAGGGCAACCATTATAGATGTTATTGGTGACATTCGTTATTGTCCATTTATTATCTATATGTTATTTAACAGGCCAAAGCAGACGCTTTTGTCCAAGTGATTTACTGAATAACTTTTTTATATGACTGATTCGTCCATTTCTCTTGCGATGTAGATGTGTAGATAACAGTTAACGCCATTTTGTGGTTATATTCGGCGCCCATTAACGTTATACAACATCATGTGCATCACATTTAAATGAAATTATATTTGAAATATTTGATCCCATGGGCGGTTAAATAACTATTGGGTATGAATTCATATCAGTTCTTGAACATAATTTTACATAACTTCTTAATAGTATGCAATAACTTAATATGGCGTACTGGCGTTACATTTTAAAATACTATACAAAATAATTAATCAGAATACTTACGCCTGCTCACTCACGCCAAAGAACTCCTCACTCAAGCTCGCAGTCTCTGCAAGATTAACGATGGCAGTTTGCACACACAGCTACTAGAAGATTTACAACTGTCAGACAGGTTGCTCACGTCATCAAGCTTAGTTTAAGTCGGTATGAGTCGGTTTGAGTCTGCACGTCAGGAACGGAAGCGCTAAAAAACCGCTAAAAATGGGCTTCACTTGTCTCAATTGAGATCCAATGAGATGGCTCTGTCCACTTCTTATACTGTCTATGGTGCTTCCCTGGGAGGACCTCGAAGCTGTTTCCTGTATTCAGGAGTTGCATACGTGTCTAAATAAACTCTTTTAACGTCATTCTCTGAGTCTTCATCCTTGTATTAGTGTGACAGTAACATTATAAACAGTGATAGTGTATTATAAAGGACTATTTTGACAAAAAAATTGCTGGTAATTTAGTCACTATCTAAGATGTGTAATGGACCAAGCCAAACATGACAAAATATTTAGGTTTTATTGATCTTAACCATAAATTACTGCTTGGGAAATTGAAGAAGTAAATTTGTACAGGAGAACCTTTCTCTTTTCTTTTCTTTACATGTTTAAGCCTTTAGAAACTAAACATTTACGATATAGGACCTAATTAAAGCTGCACATAATGGCAGGGGTTTACCCATGCTTAAATTATACTGGCCCACGGTGACCAACGGCAACAGATCTAAAAAAAAAAAAAAAAAAAACTATTATAAGGATTTTGCTTGTAAATGAAATGAAAATATAGTTACATATATTTATGATCGATATATTATATGGTACAAATATACTGATAAATATATTAAATAATATTTTGAGTTATATTTTACAATATATTGAATAATACACAAGGAATTGCCGCTTTTCATATATAAAAAATATATATTTAAAATATATTTACACTGTAAAATGTCATTAATTGAGTGTACTTCAAAAACATGAGGAACACGATTTCCTCACATTTCTTAAGGTTGTTTTAATCAAAGTTGTAAGTTGCTAGTACAAAAACATAAGATTGTTGGGACAATGATATACTTTGCATTTATTTCTATTTATTAAACTGTAAATACTTTGTGCATGTCTGAAACTTCACTGAATAAATACATTTAAAAAAGAATCACTCCAATACAGTTACATACTTTTTATATAGAGCAACATGCAGCATATTCTCAATGTTTCTTGTTCTTCTGCTGGACTGAAGCACAGGCTCTATTCTTCAGCACAATGGTGACCCACACAACTCAGACAGCACAAACCCTTTAAACCCCAACAGAACATTAAACACTAACAGATCTCTGAAGATCTCAGCAGATGAGGGTTAAACGGCTCCACAAACAGCATTACCAGCTTCACTTATTACTAACCAGACTGACTTTATTTCTGTCAGACGTCTACAGAAGTTCTTATTGAGAATTAACAGAGATTTAGATGTTGATGATTTATTGAAAATAATATAATATTATTGTGATTGTGATCAGTGTTTGCTTTAGTTGGGCTCTCGACTTTATAACATTATAACATCAGCAGAAGAACAAGAAACATTGAGAATATGCTGCTTGTTGCTTTATTTAAAATGCAGAAATCTATTGAAGTGATTTCTATTAACTTCTATGTTAAGTTGATGTTAAGTTAATTTTTTTATTTATTCAGTAAAGTTTCAGTGAAATAAATACAAATAAATGAACAACGTCATTGTCCCGACACTCTTTTGTATGTTTTTCTATTAGAAACTTTCAAATTTGATTAAAACGCCCTTGAAATTTAAGGAAATCCATAAATGTTTTCCACATTTTCGAAGTACACTCAACTAATGACATTTTACAGTGTGAATATATTGTGAATAATTTTTTTCAATATGACAATTCCTTATATTATTCAATATATTGTAATATAGAACACTTTCCATTAACACAATATATTATATAATTCATATATTTTTCAGTATATTTACACCATATACTGATCGTAATATATTGATCAAAAATATTGGAAATATATTTTCAGTCTCGAGCCTGAATTCTCAGACAGTTCTGTCCGATACAACTCTTGCAGATTAAAAAATGGTCCGTAAAAAGACGCTGTTTGGAGAGAAGAAGCCAGTACAATAAGCACTTCTTCCACTTTGGATCTGCAATGCTGCTGTTACAAAGCTCTATCAACACAGATCACTGAAATATAGACACTTTCCACTTTTCACCAAATTTGACCTTCACATGAAATTTAAAGGGTTAGTTCACCCAAAAATGAAACTTCTGTCATTAATTACTCGCCCTCATGTCGTTCCAAACCTGTTAGACCTTAGGTTATCTTCAAAACACAAATTAAGATATTTTTGACGAAATACGAGAGGATTCTGTCCTTCCATAGAAAGCAACTTTCAAGGCCCAAAAAGGTAGTAAAGACATCGTTAAATAGTCCATGTGAATACAGTGGTTCAACCTTAAAGTTATGAAGCGATGAGAAAACTTTTTGTGCACAAAAAACCCCCCCAAAAACGACTTAATTCAACAATTTCTTCTCTTCCACATCCTTTTCCTATGCTATTCACGTAGTGTAAACAGTGCAGCACTTTCCTGATTCTACATCAGAACGCTCCTGTGTCAGCACACGCATGTGTCGTGGTGCTCACATGACCAGCGTCGGCCAATGGTAGACGTAGAACCTGGAAGCGCTGCACTGGTTACACTATGTCAACAGAGTAGGAGAATGACGTGGAAGAGAAGAAATGGGCCCTGTCCCAAATGGCACACTCCGGACTTGTGGACTTCCTCAGAGTCCACACTTTGGTGACGTAATGTAGTGCAGACCTATAGGGCCCTTGGCGCGAGTCCACGAGGGCGCACTGAGAGGTATTTTTGGGACAGACTCGATCGTCACGCCGGAAATAACGGCCTGGTTGTTGTTGGACAGGAGAAATCACGTTTTTGCACTCCGACGTCTTATCTCCATGTCCACTACACAGCCTAATTTTACAGTTCTGTATTTTGATATTGTGCATGCCACCTGGGCATTAGACAATAGATACATCATGCTTATTTAAATGATGTATACAGTTGTACATAATAATACATAATGTTCCATTTGAACTAAGATTACAATTTTAACACATAATGAAAATGTGCATGAGATTCAGATGAATTTACAGGTTTCAATATTCACACTATGTTTACATATGACTCAGTAAAGCCCTGACATTCGTTTCTATTTATTTAATGAATTATAATGTGATCGTATTATTCAACGCGCTATTATTATGTTTGAGACATCAACCACTGCTCGATGACCATAATGTTTGTATAAACTGTAGGTAACAACTAGTAAAATATACATCTAGGTAATAAAAACCGTAATATTTTCTTCTCAGCCATGTCAACAATTATCCGTGAGCGAAATCTCTTCCCATCCGTTGTCTGATTGGCCTTTGCGGAAGATCGCTTCAAGGGTACAAAGGGGGCGCTGCTGAGCACACTTCAGAGCGGTAAAATGCTGAATGGGACGGCCTACGGACTCGTAGACTCGGCGAGCACGCGCAATTCAAGTCCACGAGACCGAAAGTCCACATGAAGTGCGCGATTTGGGACAGGGCCATGGTTGAATTAAGTCATTATTTTTGTTTGTTTTTTGCACACAAAAAATATTGTCTTCGCTTCATAACATTAAGGTTGAACAACTGTAGTCACATGGACTATTTTAATGATGTCTTTACTAACTTTCTGGGCCTTGAAAATTGCAATGACGTTGCCGTATATGGATGGTTCAGAATCCTCTCGGATTTCGTCAAAAATATCTTCATTTGTGTTTCGAAGATGAACAAATGTCTTACGGGTTTGGAACGACATTAGGGCGAGACATTAATGACAGAATTCTCATTTTTGGGTGAACAAACCCTTTAAGGGAACTCTGTTGTCAATATAAATGGGTCTCTGTAGATTCCAATTGAAATGACTTAATTCTGACTGAACTTTCACAAAAAATGGAAAGTGTGACACATTTCATGAGACATTTGAAAAACAGCTTACCCTTTGTTGTGTGTGGTTTGTCCAGGTCCTTGCCAATTGGCTGCAGTTCTTTATCCTGGCCTGTTATAAAACATATGAGCACAACTGAGGAGACTTTAAATATAGGTATATACAGTAATGGCACAGAATGCTGACTAAATGGGTACCAGTAATTGTGCCACACATCTAATTTACCAAATATATTGGGGTTTATTTTGTTTTTATGAAACTGTGTTGTGTTTGTAACTGTTAGAACAGGGGATTGTTTTTATACTTTTGAACAAAAGATCAAAAGCTGAAACAACAAAAATGTCTTTCACTTCCTTCTCTTCTCAGATTAACCAATAATGCCAATATTAGCAAGGGACACTGTGTGCAATTAAGTACTCTTTTTTTCTGTTGGTACACAGAATAAACTATACTATTTTCAGAAAAATGTATAAGAGAAAATTATATAAAATTATCTAAAGCAGTGGTCTCAAACCGGTTCCACGGAGGGCCTAGTGTATGCAGGTTTTCTCTTTTACCTTGAACCAAACTGATTGAGTAGGTCACTAATTGGTTAAGATCTCCCCTCACCTGGTAGTCTAGGTCTTAATTGGGCATTAATTGAAGGGAAAGACCAAAAACCTGCATACACTAGGCCCTCCGTGGAACCGGTTTAAGACCTCTGATCTAAAGGATATATATTATCTAGGATATAAAAAAAATAAAAGCAAGTGAAAAACATGCAAATCAGAAAGCACTGGTTCTTTAAAAGTAAAACAATATCAGAAGCCTTCATAATCCTGTCACATTCACCGTCTGTCATCGTCTGTGTCTTCACTACACTTCCCAGAATCCTCTGTCATCACCTGCACCTGCTCCTCATCACCCTCATCATCATCATCATCACCGTCACCTGTTGTCTTTGTCATTATCTGTGTATTTTAGTTCCCCTCTCACTCCTTTTCATTGTCGGTTATTGTTTGTGCACTTGCACACTGTTTTGTGTTTGTTTGGATCTTGCCTATGGAAATAACTATTGAGTATTTTGTATCTTCGCTCTACCTTCGTCTTCTTTATCCACCCGTTGACGTTACAAATCCTTATTACCTTTGGATGGTTGTTGATTGTGTTGTTCAACTTCATTAGTGGACTTCATTGATTTGTCTAGACACATAATAGCTCTCTTTTAGTAAAAGAATATTCAACAAGCACTCCTAAATATTAGTAAGCACACTCAAATTTTTCTTACAGTAATATTCAAGCCTTTTCTAGCTTTCCCATCATTCCCTTTCAGTAGCTGACTACATCCCTGCTGAATCTGAAGGTGAAGCACCATTTCCAGTCTCATTTTCAGAGTCAGATCCATCACTGTCCATCAGTACTCTCTCTATAAAACAGTCAACATACAGATAAAATTAATAGGTAGTGAACAAAATATTTTTTAAACAGCTACATTCAACCAATGTATATAAACAGCTGATCATAACATGGCATTTGAGAATTTTCAATCTGCTAGTTTATTTATTTAAATCAATGAATTGAAAATTTCATTGGCATTTGTCAAAAAAAAAAAAAAAAAAAAAAAATCTATGGAGGAATACGTGTAAATGAATTTACTTAGTTATTAACTCAGGCCTGTTTTACCTTGTGGATCAATCTGGATCTCATCAAGATTTCTTCCTTTGAATTCAGATAGCTGTCCTCGTTCCATGGCCATAAGAACCTTATTTTCGCAAGCTGTAATGTGCCTTCGGGTAACCTACAATACTGCCGATGGACTCTGATGTCATGTCCGAGGAAGTCAGCAAGGTCATCCATTTCACTGTCCTTTAAGTTGAGCACCTTGGACACAGTGGCCATGTGCTTTCTCAGTCTCGAGGAGGATAATGCCTCTGGGTGTTTTGCTCCACAGCTTCGAGCAATCTTACGAATAACATCTGATCCTCTGAAGTGACTGAGTGCTTGTGGTCTTCCAAACATGAACACATTCTCATCAGACACTTCACAATTACGGCGAGTCTTGACAAGTAGCTCCATCGATGTCAGCATATCAGGTGTGAGAAGAATGGGGACCTTTTGTCCTCGTTTGCCTCTTATCTCAATTCTTTGGAAGTGCTTACAAAGTTTCTTCTCAGGGTCTGACAAAGCAAGCTCAACATCTGGATGAGTCAACGAGGTATCCCTCAATGTAAAAGCAATAAGGGACATCTTGGATACTTCTTTTCTACGATTAAAATGTATTACCTGACAAAGTGTCATTTTTGCAAGTTCTGCCCAGTTCTTGTTATTTGGTTCTTCCTCAAGTTTTGTTTAGTACTCCTTACTCTGTCTGCCTCACTCAAATTTCAGAGGGCCTGGGATGACACACACTCACTCCATTTAGTGTCAGTTTTTTTTAAGTCCTGCACATTGTTAAGAGGATTCTTATCGCCTGACATCATTGCCTCGCATTCAATAATGTTGGCCAATTTCTTGAGGTTGTGCCCTAACTTTAGTGCTAAAGATGGCGCTTTGAATGTTAGTTTCCTCATTCAAGCCAGACACACTGTGAACTGCTTCAACCACATGAGGAAAATTAGCCGGTACAAAGAAATCTGACACCTCCTTCAACTTGCCAGTCTGTTTTCCTTGGAGAACTAGTCGCCCGTCTCACGCATCTTTTGTCTGATATATTCATGTTTTGTGACATCATGGCCATGCTTATTAAAGAGATGTTGCCCTAATTTTAATATGATTTTCTCTTTACGGACAACATGTGTTATCTTATCCTCATGCATTTCAAGCATCATTTTCCAAAATCGTACATTCACGCTCTCTCGAACTGGTTCAGTATACGAGCAAAGGGCCTGAACTCGAGTTTTTCCTGGCTTCATTCCTTTGACTTTTTTGCTTAGATGGCATCTCTGCATGTGCCTCCATAATGATCTCCTCTTTAGGTAGGCCTCACAGTTTACACAGTGCAAGTAATCACTTGCTGTTACTGGTGCAATGGATTGCTGTCGGGGTATCACCAGTCCTTCTCCTTCTTTAAGCAGAGTATTATGACAACGGTTCCCTTTATTTCTCAATAAACTCAGCTGTAATCCTCGCTCTTTAGACCCTTTCAGAAATGCAACTGCTCTTGCCACCTCTGGCTTATCTTTGTGCTTTGATTCCAAATGGCGAGCCATTTTACTGAATGGTTTAGAGCAGAACAAGCAGAAGATCTTTTTGTTGTATAGTCTGCCGCCATCTGTTTTCTTCTTCAGCATCATGACCTTCACTTCAGAATTATCAGGTGAAGAGGACTGGCCGCTGATATGTTCATCCGACGAAGAGGATTCGCCGCTGTCATGTTCGTCACATGAAGAGGATTGTCCGGTGTCATTTTCAACAGATGAAGAGGATTCTTTGGTTCCACTGGTAGCCGAGGAACTAGAACGTGTCACACACTTTCTTTTACATGGTTTAGATCTTGATGTTTTTGACTGAACCTTTCTTCTCTTCTACTGTTTGACATTTTTTGCTAAACTCTCTTCCATTGCTGACCTGTCACTCTCTGATTGATCCTCTGTTTCCGGTATATACTCGCTGAACTCTGAACTTGATTCTTCTGGTTCATATCCAAGCATTTTCCTGTTAGGCTGTGAATAAAGTGTATGAGTTAGAAGTCTTGATCAGGAATGCCAAGACAAACAACATACTGCAATTATAAATGCCTGTCCAAAGTGAAACAATCAGTGTGCAGATTTTATAAATAACAATGCAACTATTAATTTCCAGGCTGTAATGGCAATAGTAGTAGTAGTGGCATTAGCGATGCATGAATATAGAAAAAAAAATCATAACCATTGAGTCGAGTCATTGCTGACAGAGATATATGTCAAGAAATTCGATCAGACATGAAGATGTGTGCTTAAAGGTAGAGCGGAGGATCTTTCCGAATTTTAGATAAGACCCGCCCTCTCCACTTTTTGAAAAGTTTGATTGATTCACCAGAATGATTGACAATAAGGAGGACCAATAGTATAGGCATTCCACCTGGAAGTAAAACAATCCTCCGCAATACCTTTAAAGAAACACAAGATTATAATATGAACATTAGAAAAAAGATAGAAACACAGGTTTCTCATTTGCTCTGCATTCAGATATTATTGGCGCTTTTTTTCGCAGACACTCATAGCACGAGCGTGATCATCTGATGAGTGAATAACTGTTTCTTCTGACAGTCATCTAAGAATGGGGGGAGGTGGACGGGTTGGATGAGCATCCCTATTGGACGAATCTATTGGTAATGACCACGAGCACAGCATTTTGCTCACCTTATTTGCATCAAGGCAGGCAAGAACCTGAGAGGTCTGATGAACACCGGTGGCATGCCTGAGGACAAGTGGAGCAATGCAGTAGCAAGCATTCAAAGTTTCAAGGTGCCGACTACAGAACCTGGTCAGACGGAGGAGGACTCACCCCATAACCTCCATGCAACATGAGTCCCTATTCAAAGCAGGTAGTCTTAACAGCGTCAGGTTAAGTGACCTTTCGCTAATTAAAAGGAGTGGCTTTAGTTGGATGAGGATGTAGAGAATATCCTGGAGAAGACATCGAGGGGCAATGGGAAACTCCAGACTATGTGCACACTCATAATGAACATAGGCACAGAATATTTCGGTGTCATTGAAGAACAGGTCAAAAGTGATCCAGCTAGACCTATCAGAAGTATCTCCTCAGGGAGGACTGTTCACCACAGCACAGGACTGGCAGTTCCAGGTTGACCTAGGAAGGCAGCTTCAGTTCCCAGAGAACATCGCAAATCACACAGCTCCGCCCAAACATGGTGTTGACATTGGTAGCGAAACCAAGTGGTTTTGATAGAACTAACTGTCCTCTAAAGACAGGATTGAGGAGGCCAGCGAGTTCAAAAAGGCAAAATATGAAGAGCTCGACCTTTTCAACGTAATTGCGTATTACGTGACGTCACGAACGCACATCACAGAACAGAGCAAGGCGAGCATTTGTGCTTATAAAACTTAAACTTTTTTATTTATTTTTGAAATGATAGATAAGACCCTTATTCATCGTCTGGTATCGTTTAAAGCCCTTTGAAGCTGCACTGAAACTGTCATTTGGACCTTGAACCGTTTGGGTCCCATTGGAGTCCATTATATGGAGAAAAATCCTGGAATGTTTTCATCAAAAACCTTAATTTCTTTTCGACTGAAGAAAGAAAGACATGGACATCTTGGATGACATGGGGGTGAGTAAATTATCAGCAAAAGTTTTTTTAAAAGTGAACTAATCCTTTAATATAAGTCACACTGTACCGCTAAAAGGAGAAAAACAAACCACTGGAAGGATTGCTGTATAAAAATTAGTTAGTTGTCTTAATTTGTTGTCTTGTCAATCAGTAGTTGTCAGTCAGCTCCTCTGAACGCTATTATTACAATATTACAGACTTTACACTGTTGTTGGATTAATCAAATTAAACTAACATGCTTTTTAATGTGTCTAACGAAGTTATTTCATTTTCAGAAAAACCTGTTCCCTTATATGGTTCATTAGCTGAGACCTTTGTCTAGAAATATATCAATTTATAATAATGTAAAATTAAATAATAATAAAAAGTAAAAAACTAACTTCTAAAATTGTTTTGTCCCTTACCTCATCAGTGATATGTGTATGTTTATCTGTGGATATAGCCTATAGAGCCGTTCATTCATAAATACGCAAGATCGCTGTGAAAATACAGACCGGAAGACAAAAGACAAGGAGCGCGGCGCTGAAAAGGGGCGGAGCCACATAAGGTCTATAGGGTTAGGCTTAAACAAGAGAATCATCAGTATCGAATAACAAACTAATAGGTTTAAAATAAGTATCAAAATAAGGCTGATATCAATGACACCATTTTGGCAAAACCTTTAGTTACCACAAATTGAATGTGACCTGTGACTTTTAATTTCAAACAATGATAAGTTATTAAGTTAAGCAATTATATCAATGTCCAGTTACTGAACCATTACTAACATGTCAGAGTTTGGGGATAATTGCCCTAATTTATTTATCCATTAGAAATTAATTTTCACCAGCAATGAGTGCATGTAAAAAATAACATTTTTAGATATCAGCAAGGTATTTTTTTTATCTTTATATTGAACATGAAAAGTACACTTTTGGTTTCACAATAACATGATCATATGACTAGACATATTTATATAGTTTAATGTCACAATACCAAATCTTCGGTCCTTTGAAAGCGTTTCAAATGTTTAACAAAAAAAGTAAAAATACAGATTTTTTTTTTTTTAATGAACATTTTCACTAAAATAAGCAGATATAATCACCTACTTGCCTTAATTTCTAACAGATGATCTGTTTTCTTTTTTAATAAAACCGTAAAGAAAATGTACAGATGAAGTTATAACAAAAAAAAAAATCAAGTTTACAAAAATCAACCTTAGATTACTTTGTGATAATGTAGTGGCCTCTAAACTTCTATTTAAACTGACCGGTTATTAATTAAAACATTATTTACCTATAAACAAAAGATAGCAGATTAAAAGATTGGATTTCATGCACATCCATGAACTTGGCATGGTGTTGCAAGATAATGAATGGAGGGCGCATGGGGAGCTATGTTGGATATTTCTTTTTCTCCAAGGTTGTGCTTTTAAAAACATCGGTTACTCTGGCTCATTAAGCTACATATATAAGCTCTAGGAATTAGGCTATTTCAAGCAATAAATGACACACTACAACATGACATGCTACAAATGAGTAAAATGTATTTTGTAGCCTACTATCTTCTCATTATCTCATCTGTGCATCCAGAGCTGCCATTCGTAGTTTCATCTTCCTGCAAGCACAAGTGTCATAGACAGTCAGACATCATGGTCTAACATCACATTACACTGCATTTAAAACTGGTACAATTTGGCAATATATTAAAGTAATTGACATTGTAACATAAGCCAATACAATTTCATAACATTTTGAATGAAAATAATTGCCATTTATTGTCTGGTCTTGAAAACTGCATTACAGAAGTAGAAAAAAATTGTTCTGAATTTATTAAACTTCCCTCTTGCTTTTTTGAAACCCATTATTATTGTTAGTGTGATAAAACGCCATGAATCTCAGGCCTGGCCTCAGACTCCGCATGGCTGCACGTGTAGGCCGCTAAAGATGCAACTCCTGGCAATCTTAGATTAATGTTAACAACAGTGAGCTAAACATTTAGGTAAAGTAACATTTAGGTAAAAATATGTCTTTCAGTAATAACATAAAGACAACAACATTTTAAATTAGGCGAAGTTTAAAAGTGGATTACCGCTAAAAATGTCATTGTCACCTATGCAATCCTAACTGTGGCCTTAAAACATGAGCTTAAGACTCTTAGGAATCTAAAGCCCTAATGGATATAGTATTATTAGGCTATCATTATTTTTTTGGTACATTAATCTATACTTTCTGCAAAGCTGCTTTGAGATTATTATTAATGTGAAAAGTGCTATAGAAAATAAAATGACGTGACTTTTACGTTAGGATATACACTCACCTAAAGGATTATTAGGAACACCTGTTCAATTTCTCATTAATGCAATTATCTAATTAACCAATCACATGGCAGTTGCTTCAATGCATTTAGGGGTGTGGTCCTGGTCAAGACAATCTCCTGAACTCCAAACTGAATGTCAGAATGGGAAAGAAAGGTGATTTAAGCAATTTTGAGCGTGGCATGGTTGTTGGTGCCAGACGGGCCGGTCTGAGTATTTCACAATCTGCTCAGTTACTGGGATTTTCACGCACAACCATTTCTAGGGTTTACAAAGAATGGTGTGAAAAGGGAAAAACATCCAGTATGCGGCAGTCCTGTGGGCGAAAATGCCTTGTTGATGCTAGAGGTCAGAGGAGAATGGGCCGACTGATTCAAGCTGATAGAAGAGCAACTTTGACTGAAATAACCACTCGTTACAACCGAGGTATGCAGCAAAGCATTTGTGAAGCCACAACACGCACAACCTTGAGGCGGATGGGCTACAACAGCAGAAGACCCCACCGGGTACCACTCATCTCCACTACAAATAGGAAAAAGAGGCTACAATTCGCACGAGCTCACCAAAATTGGACAGTTGAAGACTGGAAAAATGTTGCCTGGTCTGATGAGTCTCGATTTCTGTTGAGACATTCAGATGGTAGAGTCAGAATTTGGCGTAAACAGAATGAGAACATGGATCCATCATGCCTTGTTACCACTGTGCAGGCTGGTGGTGGTGGTGTAATGCTGTGGGGGATGTTTTCTTGGCACACTTTAGGCTCCTTAGTGCCAACTGGGCATCGTTTAACCCCCTGAGGTCGGCAATCACGCCGGCGTGATCTGCTCGTTTTTTTTTATATCAGTGCAAATTACTCTGTTGATTTTGATTTTACATACTTGTATTGTACATCATTCAAAACTGTTAAATGTCTTCTTTTATTTGTGTACACTCATAATAAAAACAAAATGTTGTGTTTTTCGTAAAACAAAGAAAATAAACATGATGCGCGTTCTGCCGTCTGTCTCAATGTGAAACTCATTCTGAAACGCGACAGAAAATGACCTGTCACTCAGCGAATGTTTGTCACACAGACTTGAAACGCATGTTTATACAACGCTTGGAATCTCTATTTTTAAAGTATGTAAATTATATAAAAAACAAATATTCTATTTTTAAGTAATCCATACGAAAGCAGCGGCATGTACAGTTTCTCAAACGCGTCCTCATTAACTATAATGTGACCACACCCACGCGCGCACGAGCGATTGACATGCAAATGATCCATGCGGAGAAACGCAGACCTGTAAATGCCCTCACCTCAAAACAAAGAAGCAGACTTCGTAACTTACTCTTCTCTGCTTTCATCGGGTTTGGACAACTGTAAGCTGTGCTGTGCTGTGCTGTTTACCTTGAATTTACCTCGGATTTACCTCAGAAGAACGCGATTTGAAAATGAGAAGATTTTTAAGGTAAGACATGTTAAACTGGTCGTGCCAGATTAAAATGTATGTTATGAAATGAGTTTGGAGTAAAAACATGAACTAAGCCTAATGTCATATATGTACATGTAGACAGAAACATGAAATGTGAAATGTGAACTAGAATGATAGGCAACCTTTCAGTGCTTGTATAGCCTACGTGTTCAACACGAGGATGTTTTTATATTCTAATAAAACACAGCATGGTAAAAGTAGGCTAATATATATATGTGTGTGTGTATTCTGTACATTTTAAAAAGCTATTTTAACCTGAAAAATCTAAAATATATTCCCCAAATTGTGCAGCATAGTTTCTCTTGATATCAGCATGTTCACAGCTGTTTTGTTGTTGTTGTTGTTTTTAGAGGATCAAGATGCCACTGATAAGTCCTGCTGACTTCAACATTCACATAAGTCTCCATACATGAACATGCTAAAGTGAAAAATCAAACACCATGGAAATGAAAGGTATGTAGCCTACTATGTTTCAGGAATGGCACAAAGGTGTGTGACAGTTCAAGTCTCTGTCTTTAGTTCAGTGTGTTAAATAATGTGGTTTTTTTTGTCATTATGTTGTGTTGTAAATACATTAAAAACAATCAAAAAGCCATTCTTTTTTAAATCTCCTCATTCTTTGTGCAAGGTTGCTCAGAATGGCAGGGCCTGATGGCTCCTAATAGGGCCATTAGGGAGTGTCTTTTGTCTTTCTCAGGTGAGAAAAGCTTACATAATAATGAGATGTCCACGCCTCTTGCATAGAGCTTTCTCACACAAAACACGTCGTAAAATTTTTACATCAATATATTGTCTTCTCTGAATGAGCAGTCAGGATGATTTTCACATAGTTTTGAAGCAAATATTCTGGGCTACGTGATACAATTTTCAAAAGTCTTATGAAGAAATAATCAGTATGGGTTTCATGAGCTTATTTCAGTGACAATTTTTTTTTTTTTTTTCACAAACCACGCATAAATGTTATTATCTCAAAACTACAAACTTTTATATACATGCTGCTGATATATTATTGTAGCAGAGTTTGTGCTGAATACAGTGTAATCAGACTTTAGCCATGAAAATGTCACAAGTAACAGAAATAAGCACAAATGTCAGAGCATGTCAGAACACCTCCAGGCCCAGAAAACAGCTCAGACCTCAGAGGGTTAAATGCCACGGCCTACCTGAGCATTGTTTCTGACCATGTCCATCCCTTTATGACCACCATGTACCCATCCTCTGATGGCTACTTCCAGCAGGATAATGCACCATGTCACAAAGCTCGAATCATTTCAAATTGGTTTCTTGAACATGACAATGAGTTCACTGTACTAAAATGGCCCCCACAGTCACCAGATCTCAACCCAATAGAGCATCTTTGGGATGTGGTGGAACGGGAGCTTCGTGCTCTGGATGTGCATCCCACAAATCTCCATCAACTGCAAGATGCTATCCTATCAATATGGGCCAACATTTCTAAAGAATGCTTTCAGCACCTTGTTGAATCAATGCCACGTAGAATTAAGGCAGTTCTGAAGGCAAAAGGGGGTCAAACACAGTATTAGTATGGTGTTCCTAATAATCCTTTAGGTGAGTGTATATGCAAACAATATGTAAGTTAAATAAACAGCACCATATTATTTTGATAGCCTTGCACAAAAAGTAAAAAACTTACTTTTTCGTCGGACATCTCGTCTCCTCCTCACCGTGTCTGTCGCATCCCTGACTCTCGAGCATCTGAGTGTGTCGCAGGTGTGAGACCCAGGAGAGTGGGGGAGGGGGAGGGGATAGTCAGCCATTACTGACACTCACTCGGCGCATTATATATATATATATATATATAGCTATATTTATTACCCATGCTTTTTTTTTTTTTTTTTGCTGTTTTTGTATTCTTAAAAAAATGATGTATGAACATATATGCTCTGATAATATAGTGTATAGGCTATGTGCTGTTATTAAGTAAATACATTTTCTGCTCAAATTCAGATATAATGTTTTTTTTTTTTTTTAAGTACAAATAAAATGACAAAATGTATATTAAAAGACATTTATATTAAATGTAATATTAAAAAAACAACACATTAATGACAATCACAGAAAGATTGACATTCATAAAAAAAATAAAAAAAATAGGCCTAAAAGACCTTGTAATCAACAGAACAGATATTATTTTACCCTCTGAGAGGAGATAAAATAAATTAAATAGGTTTGAAAGCAGTGAGGCTTGTCTTAAGTGAGACCACACTATGGATACGAGGCCTCCACACACAATAACGTCCTTTAGAAACTGTCTACACTGATCCTGAAACTCTTTAACTGCATTCTCCTCACGACTGTTAAAATAACAACAAAACATCTTCACAAAAAGTGCTCTCCTTGCTTTTACTGTTCCAGACAATGATTTAAACCATGTATTGCTAGCACTTCTCTTGCTACTGCTTTCTCTCAAGAAAAATTGCTTGTTGTATTCCTCATTCGTAAGTCACTCTGGATAAAAGCGTCTGCTAAATTAATACATGCAAATGTAAATGCGCTCACCTAAACAGCAGTTCGCCAGGTAGAGGAGAATGGAGAATGCGTTGCAATAACACATAGAAAAAATAATTCAACAAACGATGATGCAGTTTCTCCACACTGGGACACTCTTCTGGCTCAGCCACTGGTTCAGATTCTCCCAAAATGACATGAAACTATTTACAATAACTCCTAACTTAAACAGAAATAAAAGTGTGTTGCAGACATTTACGTTTGCATGTGTACTGCATACATGTACGTGCATACACCCATACACTGGTGTGTGTTAGACTGGTGTGTATCTGAGTTCACCTTGTCAGAGTAGCCATAATGATTTAGCACGTGTTGTCACCAACATTTAGACCCAGAGGTCAATGTGCTGCTAGAGTTAGGGTTAGGGTTAGGGTTTGGTTGCTGCTCTGAGAGGTACTGGTCCACCACATCCAGATGCTGACAGCATTTCTGCTTCATGCTCTGCTGGCTCTATTAACTGCTCTGCTAACACGACTGCTGGTGATGGTCAGTCCTCCGCTGTGGCCTTTAGCTGCTCCTGCTGTGACACTGGGAACGGGAGCGCAGATACATGCTTACATCAGCAATCACAGGGGCATTAGCCTTGTTCTTAGCTAGCGATCTTTGCCCCGCTTCTGCTTTACTAGCAGCACATCTTGATGCTAGATCAGTAGATTATTTCTACATCTGTTTATCTCTCACTCTGTACTGTTCACTACCTTTAGCTTCATGAGAAGAGATGCAGTCTGGCCCCGTTCTCCCACAATGAGCACTCTTCTGCTGAAGAGTCCTGCTAAAGCAGTGTCAGTCACTCTCTGTTAGCTCAGAGCATCTAGTAAAGCACAGGGTATTGGAAGACTACAGATAAACTTTGAGATATGATGTATGATGAGGGTGTAATGTGCTGCTCTGTTAGCCTAGCGGGTAGCATTTACCAGATAATAAAGTCATGAAACATTTATATAAAAATAGTGTGTTAGTAGTTCACTTTTAAGGTTTTTGAGAGAATGTCTGTAGTTATCAAATATCACACCATTTGTGCAAAGGAATTACAAAAACAGACCAAAATCTGGTGAATCCCATTTGTATGTAGTGATATCAAAGAGTATAGAAGTACCAAGAGGCGAAACTCAATAGAACGTTCCATTGCAACAAACTCCCCCATGCGCAGAGCTGCAGCTCCGCCATCTTGGACTGAACGCAACACAGCTGTCATAGAATTGAACGATACCGGTTCAAATTCAAAAGCGGTTAAATGAACTAAATAGTAGTTTCTAGTTTTTAATATCTCTAGAGCAGACATCCCATGTCTCCCGGAAGATCCGGGAGTCTCCCGCATATTGATAGCGGCTCCCTGATGCCCACAAATTAGGTAAAATCACCCGGAATCTAGAGCGAGCGAGCAAGATCGCGCAGCTCCAAACCGTGTAACGTTAGAGCACACGGCAGAAAGGGTGAGGAAGCGAGATATCAACATATCAACCTAAAATGTGGAACACAACTTGTTCAGATTTTTTGCTTTCATTTTCTTGCAGTTCTAGAGTAAAATATATTTTGTAATATAGGCATATATATATTTTATATAAAATATAAATAATTATATTTTTAAATTTGTACATTTTAATAAACTCAAACTTATATAACTTTTTTTCTGTTTCACTTTAATAATTTATTTCACTTCAACAATAATCTGACAAATTAAAACAAGACCAACCATAGGTCTAAATTCCAAAGCATTCTTGAATTACAAACATTTAAGTTTGGATAGTGATTTTCATGTTTATGCGAAAAAAGGTGACAGTTAAAGGGTTAATTTAGTGATAACAATGAATTAATAAAGCGGTCATTTGCCAGGTTAGGTGTTCATATATCTCTGAAAGTATGCGATTTAAAAAGCCCTTTTCGAGTCTTGACAATTTCGCCCAAATACATAACATTAGCAAACTGTTACTGCGGTTACTTATGGGATAGCTTACATTAACGTTACAGCACCTGTTATCGTTGACTGCTAGCGGCCTCGCGTCACCAAGGTCAGATAAATCACATCACATAGAGCCTCTTTCACCTAGCTATCATCATATAGAGACTGTGTCTGTTCCCCGAACTTGGAAATCCAAAAAACGTTTAAATCCATCTAAGGTTAAAAATTGAATTGATGTTCAACAAATAAAAAACAGCTATAATACAGATGAGCAAATGCTAAAGCTTGGGTTGCTGAATATTCGATCTCTTACTTCAAAAGCACTCGCTGTTAATGATATGATTTCAGATAATAACCTAGATGTGCTGTGTTTGACAGAAACCTGGCTAAAACCAAACGATTACATTACTTTAAATGAGTCAACCCCGCAAGATTACTGTTATAAACATGAGCCTCGTCTGAAACGCAAAGGGGGTGGTGTTGCTGTAATTTATAGTAATAGTTTCAAAACCACTAAGAAATCAAGTTTTAAATATAATTCTTTTGAAGCATTGGTGCTTAATGTAAAAATATATAGTGTAAACGATAAATCACGTTTGAGATTTGTGCTGGCTACTGTATACAGGCCACCAGGGCACCATACAGACTTTATCAAAGAATTTGCGGACTTTCTATCAGAATTAATATTGACTGCAGATAAAGTACTAATTGTTGGTGATTTTAATATACACATCGATAATGAAAAAGATGCATTGGGATTGGCATTTAAAGACATTGTAAACTCAATTGGAGTTAGACAACACGTGTCAGGACCTACTCATCGTCGTAATCATACTCTAGATCTAATATTATCACACGGAATAGATGTTGATGCCGTTGAAATTCTGCAGCAGAGCGATGACATCTCAGATCATTATCTAGTCTCATGTAAACTTCATTTAGCCAAGGCTGCAAAGCCGACTCCGTGTTACAAATATGTGAGACCTATCACTTCTGCCACTAAAGATTGCTTTATTAATAATCTTCCTGATCAGTTTCATCATCTCAGCATCCCAGATAGCTTAGAAGAACTAGATATTACAACAGAAACGTTTAACTCTCTCTTTTCCAGCACTTTAGACACAGTTGCTCCGTTGCGCTTAAAGAAGATTAAAGAAAATAGTCCAACGCCGTGGTACAGCGAGCACACTCGGGCCCTTAAGAGAGCAGCCAGAAAAATGGAGCGCAACTGGAAGAAAACAAAACTAGTGGTATTTCGCATTTCATGGAAGGAGAGCTCAATTACTTACAGAGAGGCTTTAAAAGCTGCTAGATCTGCTTATTTTTCAACCCTATTAGAAGAAAATAAACATAATCCTAGGTATTTATTTGAAACGGTGGCTAAAATAACGAAAAATAAAGCTTCAAGCCCAGAAGTTTCCAAGCAACACAGCAGTAATGATTTTATGAACTTCTTCACTTATAAGATTGATAATATCAGGGAGAAAATTATAACTATGCAACCGTCTACTACAGTATCGCATCAGGCAGTGCATTGTAGTCTCCCTGAGGAAAAATTTGATTCATTCGTTGCTATAGGAGAGGAAGAATTTACTAAACTCATTAAATCATCTAAATCTACAACATGTATGTTAGACCCTATACCGACTAAGCTACAGAAAGAGATGCTTCCAGAGGTCCTAGATCCTCTTCTTAATATCATTAATTCATCTTTGTCTCTAGGATACGTACCAAAAAACTTTAAGCTGGCTATGATTAAACCGCTTGTTAAAAAAACGCAACTTGATCCTACAGAATTAGTCAATTACAGGCCGATCTCGAATCTACCTTTTCTGTCAAAGATATTAGAAAAGGCAGTATCTTCACAACTGTGTTCCTTTCTTGAAAGAAATTATATCTGCGAGGATTTCCAGTCAGGATTTAGACCGTACCATAGTACCGAGACAGCTCTCGTTAGAGTCACAAATGATTTGCTCTTATCATCCGATCGTGGTTGTATCTCTCTATTAGTGTTACTCGATCTTAGTGCTGCATTTGACACCATTGACCACAACGTTCTTTTAAATAGACTCGAAAATTATGTTGGCATTAGTGGAATTGCATTAGCATGGTTTAAATCATACTTATCTGACCGTTATCAGTTTGTAGCAGTAAATGATGAGATGTCTCATCGATCACAAGTTCAGTATGGCGTACCACAAGGCTCAGTACTAGGACCGTTGCTGTTCACTCTGTACATGCTACCCTTAGGAGATATCATTAGGAAACATGGAATTAGCTTTCACTGTTATGCCGATGATACTCAGCTGTATATTTCTTCAAAACCTAACGAAACTTATCAATTCACAAAATTAACGGAATGCATAGCGGATATAAAAAATTGGATGACTCATAATTTCCTACTTCTAAATTCTGAAAAAACAGAGTTTCTAATTATTGGACAAAAAACTTCCTCACGTAATAACCTAGAATACTGTCTAACACTTGATGGCTGCTCTGTTAAGTCTTCGTCGTCGGTTAGGAACCTGGGTGTGCTCTTTGATACCAATCTTTCATTTGAAAGTCACGTGTCTAGTATCTGTAAAACTGCATTTTTCCATCTTAAAAATATATCTAAATTACGTCATATGCTCTCATTGACAAATGCGGAACAATTAGTTCATGCTTTCATGACCTCAAGGCTAGATTATTGTAATGCTCTACTGGGTGGTTGCCCTGCACGCTTAATAAACAAACTACAGCTGGTTCAAAACGCAGCAGCTCGAGTTCTTACCAGAACCAGGAAGTATGACCATATTAGCCCGGTTCTGTCAAAACTGCATTGGCTCCCTATTAAACATCGCATCAATTTTAAAATATTGCTGATCACTTACAAAGCACTAAATGGTTTAGCTCCGCAGTACTTGAGCGAGCTCTTAACGCATTATAGTCCGTCACGTCTATTGCGATCTCAAAATTCCGGCCAGTTACTAATACCTAGAATATCAAAATCGACTGCTGGCGGTAGATCCTTTTCCTATTTAGCACCAAAACTCTGGAACAGTCTTCCTACCATTGTCCGGGAAGCAGACACACTCTGTCAGTTCAAAGCCAGATTAAAGACACATCTCTTTGACCTAGCATTCACATAATACATTATAGACTTCTATAATTTAATGTTAGGCTGCATAGATTAGGTCAGCCGGAACCGGGAACACTTCCCATAAATCCTGATGTACTCGTTACATCATAAGAAGAATGGCATCTACGCTAATTTTAGTGTCTGTGTTTATCCCAAGGTTTTCCCGCAGCCTGCCGGATCCAGGCCGTATCCAGATCTGACGAAGGACCTTCGCCTGGACCGATGACAACGCAGTGCTGAAGTGCCAACTAGTCTCTCCCTATGGAGGATCCCTCTACCACTATACAGATTGTCACGGTGTGGGTTTTGTGTCTTGTTCCTTGTTAATGTCTGTCATATTATTCCCTGCTTGTCATGTGATCCTGCCATGTGTCTTGTCATGTTCAGTTGTTCCCCGTTATGTTGATTAGTCTTCACAGGTGTTTCAGTTTACCACGCCCCCCTTGTTATCTTGTTTAGCTTGTGTTCCCTGTGTATATATACCCTGTCTGTTTTAGTATGTGTCACGGAGTCCTTGTCTATTATCACACCACTTCCGTATTCTGCCTTGTTGCCGGTTTTGTATTTGTTTTATGTTTTGGACTGCTTCTTTGGTTTTGACCCCTGCCTGGACTGTTTGTGAGTAAGGATTTCCCTATTAAACATTTCATACTGCACCCTTGGATCTTTCCCTTCTTCCCGGGCGATAAGGCGTTGTCGGGAAAATTCGTTTCGCGTTCCTACCCCAAAGCAACAAAATAAAGTAAAATTCTTTATCAAAATTTATAAGGAAAGACAAGTACTTTGTTTAGGCTTGGCTTGTAGGGAATTCCAAACCTGCGCACATATATTCAAACACACATAACTGTAACGCACATCAGATGGTCAGATCACCAGCTCTATCTCTCTATATGTTAATTTACTGAAATTAGCCTGTCTTCAAATTCCCTTTTGCTCTGAGACCTAATTAAATCATTGGTGTCCTAATCCACAAACACCTCTATTGTCTTAAGATCCTTCCTTCCTGGACCCCAGACCCAACGGCGCCTACGAATGACCTAAATCATTAACTATCTATCTGAAAACAGAGATCCCTTACTGCTGACTTCTAGTTTATGGCTCCGCGAACATCCGCTGATCACCAAGAGCAATCCCCCCTGACCAATAAAAGCAATCTCAAGAGGACCCTAGGGACTCTCTGTCAGACATTCATTTACATGTAGACCCTCAGGCAACACGTAAGAAAACAACCAGACTCTGTTCGACCGCTAATCTAATCAGACCAAGTAACACGCACACACCTAGACTCTCTCACCCCGTGCTCGGGGACAAAAGTTCAACGCAGCAGGATGAACCTTCAGTGACTCTTCCAGCACACACACACAAGGAAACACACACAGATCCTACCACGTGTGAATCAAAATCATCTTGTGAAATGTTTAAAATGTATTCTCTTGATGTATGCATGATCCCTTTGTCCCAAATATTATGCCTATATAGTTTTATTGATTTGTAATCCATTTGATGTGACTATAATCGCGAAAAATCAGGCATCCGCGGGTGACTATGTCATAGAGATACCATTCGTGGTATCATTGTGTTCCATAAATCCCAACGGTGTGGAATCTTTAACCCAAAATCTCCGAAGACGCATTATTTCATTAAATCCAGTGTTATTAACGATAGGAACAAATTTAGCTTCTCCTTAACTATTAGGAAGGGGCGTGAGCCTCCACAAAACGTCAGGAGGTAGTCACAATCGCCCTTCCAGGCGATTGGGTCATGCACCTAAAAGAGGCTGGGCTTAACCCCTTCAAAATGCCGCGCTTCTCTGATCTCAGTGCACATCGCCAGAGAGAGAGAGACGACACGCCTTCTTCCATCCTTGGAAGCTTCGTTCGCGTTTATTTTCATTTTTCTTCCAAGTTTTATTTTCTTCAAACTACCTTACTTCAGTTTTGATAGTCTCCTTCAACCAACCCAAGATACCAACTTAAAGCTAAAGATCATTTTGCTGAGTTCCGCTCGCTTCAAGTCGCTATAGCAACTAGACGCTGTGATCACGTGACTCCGCTTCCGTCCAACACAGACGAGACCACACAAAGAGGGCCGATCTACAACTCAGACGTAACGTAGACCTTAAATTTCCAACCTGAAGTGCTGTTTAAAGTGTCTAATATTGCTGTGCCTATTGGGGTCTTGTTGTGACTGACTGAACTGTCTCTACCTATCTCTCATTTCTCTTTACTCACACTTACACACTCTTCGACGCACACATCTGCACCTACACACACACATACACGCCCACCTCTCCACGTGTCTCCTAGACATAAAAACACGGCCACGTGCTGCTAAAGGCGTGCTCCTACACACACACATACACACACACACACACCTCTCCTTACCACGCTCTCAGTGTACACACACAAAACCCTTTCTTAAAATTCTCTCTCTCTCTCTTATATTCTCCCTTTTTCCTTCCCCTACTCTAACCGTTTTATTCTACGTTTATTTTGCTATATTCCTCATTACGATCGTATATTGTTTTGTTTATGTATATTTACTCCTGTGTGATTTAAACTAGTATATGTAATCAGTAGTTCGTTTGAATAAACTTTGTTAAATCATTTGAATTGAGATTGCCTGTTTGTTTCAATACTGAGTCCCTGAGTAGTGCAGATCTTTACCTCTTAACGCTCTACGATAAATTTGACTATTGAAAGAAATCTCAAATGGTCTAAAAACACTAAGATACTTATTTTCTTGTGGCCACAGAAAAGAAACTGTCTATCAGTGTTAAAGACGTGAGATTTCCGTTCAGATATTGTACATTTTGTGTGCTGGACATACAGTTCGTACAATAAATGAACATTCTTCAAATTACATCTAAAATTTCCCCAAATTGAACATATTATACCCGTCTATATCAGCGAGTACTACAAGTAATTGTGTAACCTCTGATATAAGCTGAGGTTTTGACCAATTCCCTATTTGGTAATTCTTTAATTCATGTAAGCAACATATGCATATTCACATTAAGGCTAATTTGAGCTAATTAATTCCCTAACATAAGTCATTGTTGTTACATATTTATTGGTGTCTAGAACGGCGGGCACTCTCATACTCAGCTTGATACAGATTGTGCAAGTTTGTATTCATGTGTGATTTTTTTCAAAAGTTTAATGATTTTGTGCGCGTTTGAATCTTATAACGTTATTGAATAAGTATTGCATTACTGAATAAGTCGACTCGAAAACTGATCAAAGGGCGAAAAGCCATAACCCGCCAGCACGTCTGGTTGTGAAGGAAAACTGCAGTATTTACAGTGTTGTTGCGAGTCCAGAATTAGAGAAAAAAAAAATCCTCTTTTTATTGTGACCTTACATGTAATTCTGTATTGAGACCTGTATGGGAACAGAGGAGTCCCTCAGGCATTATTACCGGTATTTCTGTAAATCCCGAGAGCAATAAGTAAGTAGCTACTCCGGTCAGAAAAGAATATATATTCTATTGTATGTCGTTAAGTAACGATAAAATACGGGTTAACGCATTGGTCTAGCTAACCAGAAGGAAAACCCCGTTCAAGCGTCTATAAAGACCAGAAACAGTTCCGCCGCGAACTTTTGATTTGCAGTGTTGTTTTATGTTTGCAAAGACCGGCCGTGGTCTTTAAAGAATTTATTTTGCAGCGTTGTTTGGTGCGTGCGAAGGCCTGCACGTTTGCAAAGTGTAATTTCTGATACGTCTCAAATTACCGCCCCGGGGACGCGTTCCGCGTTAGCGTAACACTGCCACCGTGTGGTCAACCACAGGTAAAGACCTGTTGGTCGTTATTCCTTCCGCCCTGATTGTTGGTGATTCAAAATTGACGGTCGTAAGTATCTAAGAAGTTGTTTAAATACATATTTGTATTTACAGCACGCTAAGTTCGTTAAAACAACCCTTTTATTTTGGACTGAGACATTTTATGGTGAATTTTAACTTCCCAGAAAGGGAACCGGAAGTTATAGAGTGTCTCGATCCAAAAGCACTGATAGCTCCCCCGGAAGCGAACAGCGCCCCTCGTGGCCACGCCCCTCCGGGTCAACTATCCCTCCTCCTCTCTAGTCACTCTACTCTGCTGTTTCCAGTTCTAAATCTGCCTCAGTGATTCTGTTTGGTTCTATTCCCATTCAATAATCATCTAATAACAAATTCGATGTTATAGTGATTATTTTATTTTTTTTGTTCTATTAATTTTTGTTAAATCTTTCTATTTCTCTAAGACAACCAAACTTTTCTCTCCAAGGAAATTTAGATTTGAGGTGAAATTTAAACTTAATTTAATTTGGTTACTTCCATTTTCACATTCCAGTCATCTTAAGCCCTGAGCAGGACACCGCCCTCTGGTGGCCGAGCCTTTCTCAAGCCAGCCATCTGCCTGCTACAAATTTATAGAGTTACTAAATTTAATAACTTCAGTTATTGTGATTATTATACGAAATCAATTCTAATTCACTTGTGACTCTTCCTCAGGCTTAGTTGGATGTGATCTTGAACCAATGTTGAATTAAGATTTTAAATTGTGTCAAACAATTAGGGTGCACCACAGAGAGACGCCCCCCTTTGAGGCCTAAGTAACCCACTGCAGCAGTCCACCACACCCTCTTCCAGGTTACTTTGATTTTCTTTCTCTCTTCAAAGTTTTCTTTATCATTTGTATTATTATTGTTTTCATTTACCCCTCGCAGGCCCATCTGACTTTTGTCCTATTTTCCCCATAACTCAATTTGGTGTAAGCCAGAAATCTTAAATTCACTTTAAGCTACTCTGTTCACTCCATCTTGTGTGTCCTATAGGCAAAACTCTCAGCGCCTGCAGTGGACTGGGGGGAACCCCGAGCAGACCTCTGTGGGCAAGTTGGCCGACTGACGTTACCGACTCTGACCGTGCAGGTGACTCTTGAATTTCTCCTGTCTCTGCCACTGGCCGCGGCACGCAGTAGTGACATCAGCAATCCGGTGCCTCGGAGTGCCAGCCTCTACGCCAACGCAAAAGTTAATTGTTGGGACCACTGCACAAACCAACGACAGTCCCTGTCACTCTAGGCCTACGGCCTAGTGGGTTCTGGGTAGTACCCACCTTTACATTGCGTTTGGTTGGTTGGTACCTCCGGGACTACCAGGGTTGTGTTTACGGTCACTCTGTTTGAGTGGGCGTGGTCGTGAGCAGAGTAACGGAGAATCCAAAGTCACGGCGGCCAAGTGTTTGGAGCGCCAGGAAGGTTGAACGAGCTCAGCAGGGGCCGGCTGGGTTGACCTCCATCCATTTCAGGTAAACTGAACTTTGATAATCAAACAAAAAAAAAAAAACAGAAAAAAAACAAACCCTTGTCTTTCTTATAAACCACATAATCATAAATATTTTCCTCTGTGCACATCCCTCGTGCTATTAGTGTCCAAAGTACAGTCCAGATCAACTCACTGACATTTTTGTTTAATTTTGTTTCGTCCTTCCTTTTCAATCCTCACCTACGCGTGCCTTGCATGTTCTGTTATAACCTGTTTTTCAGTGTATCAACGAGATCCCAACAGGCTAGGTAACACAGGGACAACTGAACAGTCTCTATTCCGGGTCCCAAACTGACCCGCCTAACTGTCTAAAGTCAGTTAGCCCAAAATTTCTATAGACGGCACACCGTCCTATAGTTTATTAGTTTCACGACCCGGTTGCATTGGCCCTTCTTGTGTGTCTTGTGTGTTGTGTTTCTCTCGCCTACAGTGAGTCAAAATGTCACGTGCATCCAGTCCTGCGGAACACTGGAACAGCCTGGAGGCGTGGTTATCAGCCATAACTACGGGGTGCCTACCCAAAGACTTCGGTGACCCAAAGCTCCTGACCCAACAGGAACTGGACAACAAGGTGGACCAGATCATGTCCCAGGACCCCACGCAGGCCTACAGTTCAAAAGACTGGAGCCGCATCGTCGGGAGTCTCTCTCACTATCTTGTGTCACAGGCACGACTACTGGAGGAGGACAAGGCCAAGCTGGAAAAAGACACCGCTGGACTAAAGACTCAGCTGGAGGAAACCTGCAAACAAAAGGAACAAACCCAGCAGCGTCTGGAGGAGTTACTTCTGGAGGATGAGGACACACATCCAGAACTACAACAGGAAGTGGAAAGACTACAGCAGGCCCTGGAAGACCTGCGTCTGGACACAGACAGGACAGTGGAGACGGAGAAACAGAACACAGCAGCCCTCAATGACAAGCTACTACGTGGAGAGGAGCTGCTAGCAAGGGCACGCACAGAATTAAAAGACAGAGACGCTAGAGTCAAAGCTTGCGAAACATTGTTGCAGAAAGCCCAAGCTGAAATTGACGAGCTCGTCCAACAAAGATATGATCTCAAAGACGAGCTGGATATCGTCCACCGTGAACTCAAACATGCGTATGAACTACAAGGTAAGCGGGCGGGGGAGACACACATCACCCCGTCTCTCCCCACCCGTAAACCTGCAGGTCACAGCCAAACCCTTCAAGCTAAAGAAGAAGAGGAAAACCCACGTCTTGACGCTATCTCACCTGCTGGCCCCGTCCCGGAAGGACGAGCCACCAGTCACCGCGCAGCATCCAAAGAACTGGACAAGCTTGCAAGAAACATCCCTACATTCAATCCAAATCCAGCCGGGGGCAATGACGTGTACTCTTACTTAACCGACATTGAATTCCACTTACAAACCGTGGACAACGTCACGACTTGGGACAAGTTATACCTCCTTCGGACCACTTCTGGTCGTATTGTAAGGAGTTTCCTTGATAGACAGCCAGAATCTGTGAAACAGAATTATCCACAATTACGACAAGCCCTGATCCGCGAATTCTCTGACCCAGACTCGGACCAAGGCATCATTGCGGCAATGGACCTCAAACAAGCTCGTCTGGAAACACCGCAAGCCTACTACGAACGTCTGCGACTCGCTTACTTCGGACCGAGGAATGAGGCATTTATGGAAGAGGACGTTAGTTTCAAAACGCTTTTCCTGCGGAATCTCCACCCCACTCAAAGTGCACACCTGGGCGTTTTAGTTTGTCCACGGACCCTGTCAATTCAACAATTACGTGACCTGGCCCACAAAGCATACGTAAAACAAACGACTGGGTCTGACAAACCTGGGAAATACCCCACAGTTTTCCCTGTCACTGCACCCTTTCCAGAACTGAATTTAGAAGGTGCACAGCCTACCAACTACGGACCCAGCAACAGACAGCCACGACCGTTCCAAGCTGGCAGAGGACAGCGTGGGCGGGGGGGAACCCGCCCAAAACCACAAAATGACCGTTTCAGGGGATCCTGGGACCGGCAGCACTTCCCCCACAACCAAAAGGGGGGGGGCAGCTGGGATGCCGACCGACACCCCAGGAGAGGCCGACCCCGATCTCCCCGAAACACAAGCCCAGAGAACCGGCAACGGGACCCCTCCCGACAAGACACCGGTAAGCTCAAGATGGAGCCCAAATCCAGCGGGAACAGTGCAGCCACGCCTGACACAACAGAACTTGTAAACATCCTGAAAGAGCTTCTCCAAAGGAAACCCCACAAGGAAGACAAAGATAAACCAGACACTGCATGACTAATCCACAGGCCTGGACCCAATGCTTCCCACACTACCAACTCCACTAACTCCAGCCAGTTGACAGCACCACAAAACACTGCTGTCAATCCACAGACTGTTAAACCTGCTGTTACATCATTGAATGACAGCTCTAATCACTCCATTCAGATGACAGCCCCACAAAACCCTGCTGTCAGACCACAGACTTTTGAACTTGCTGTTTCATTACCCAATGACAGCTCCACTCACTCCATTCAGCTGACAGCCCCACAAAACACTGCTGTCAAACCACAGACTTTTGAACCTGCTGTTACAGCAACAAACGACCGCGTCACTCACCACAGCCAGCTGACAACGCCACTCCCTGAACAGGACTGCAGCAGCTCTCACGAGAAGGTCCCAGACAGTGCGGTCTTGTTGATCTGCAACCACAACGAGCCACCCCAGACTCACCCTCACTGCTTGTCAATCAATACACAAGATCCTACACCACAACTGCTGGGTAACCTAATTGAGAGAGGAGTGGCACGAAAACTGTACTTAACAATTACCTTGGAAAAGGACATCCATATCGAAGCACTGGTGGACACCGGCTCTGATCTAACGCTTATTTCTGCTCAACTGTTTGAAAAACTGAAGTGTGAAGCTCAAAGACAAAACAGAACTCTTAAATTCCACACGTGTGAGCTGAACGTACAGTCATACAGCCAGAATGACATCCAGCTAAATAATGTAGCTCCCATTCATCTGACCATCGGTCCAATGAGCATAGTCCACCCGGTATATATTTCTCCAGTAAATACTTATCAATTTCTCGTAGGCAAGGACCTGCTGGACCGCTTTGAACCATTATTAGACCTCAAGCACCTACAAGTTTGGGCGCAGGTGCGCGAACCACACCCCCTTCAGCCACACGACTCCATCGAACCAGACTGTCAAACCACAAGGTTCACGGGAGTTCCATCAGCCAGACACGAGGACAAAGTCCCCACAGCTGATCAGGGTTCAAGTTCGCTACTCTGCACATTCAGAACAACGCCAGACTCTGATAATTACCGCCCCCAAGTAAAAACTCCCCTGCAGTTGCAGGATGTGACCACAACAGACATTACCCTGGCACTATGGGCAGATAACTCAGCCATAAGTCTCTCCCTATTCAATGCAATCATTGAAAAGACTCCAGACCTGCCCTACACCTGCAAACGCACACGTTTCCCTTTGAACCCAGATCCATCCTCAATGACATCTGCCAAAGGAATCTGTGCTTTGAACTTGACATGAAATCACCGACACTTGACCCATTACTTTCTGATTCTGGAAGACCCAGCCCACGACGTTTTCATTGGAGCAGACATTTTGATTCGCCTCAAGGCTCATGTGGACATGATTAATGAAGTTGTATGGGCTCCCTTGACTTTACAGCCACCTGTTCCCATCAGCCATGACAATCTACTGTCAGGGCAGACCATTCCAGAAGTCTGCACTCTTATCAACGAACAGGGAACGGTGGTACCTGCTTACACTAAGGGGGTCGCTGTACGGCTCAACCTGCGACAAGGCCAAACCCTAAACCACACACTGGCCTTCTTCCAGCCTTCACCTGAGTGCGTGGAACTCGGACTAACCCTCGAAGCCACACCCCTCACTGAAGTGTCATCTCGGGTAGTCTACATCCTATTCAACAATTGCACGGCAACTGACATCGGCATCCCCAAAGCCTACAGACTGGGATGGCTAGTCAGTCACGCCTTTCATGACTTTGACCTGACGTTACCCGTCATAGGGCCCATTCCACCTGCACTGATACCTGAAGGGCATACTGACAACACATTGCTCACAGCACCCTTCCAATTCATTGCCATCACATCTGTCATGCCGGTGGCCAAAAACCAGGTGTGCAGAACGGAGCTGACAGAGGACAAACAGCTCACAGTGTACACAGTCTCCCACCAGCCTGTCACTGAGACTGATACACCTGCCATGCCTGTCACTGAGACTGATACACCTGCCATGCCTGTCACTGAGACTGATACACCTGCCACGCCTGTCACAACCAGCTCAACTGACGACAAGCCTACGGAGGAACCGTATCCAGGTTTTGAATCCCAAGTGCAACAAATTCTACAGGATGCTGACGCACTTCAGGACAATGCCGATCGCCAAAAGCTGCGACAAGTCCTGTATAAATTCAAAGAACACTTTGCTAAAGACTCTTTAGACTGTGGTCTCACCAACCTCCACACAGTGCGCATACCCACGCACCCCAAGGCTCCTCCCACCTTTGTCAAGCAATACAAGATTCCCATTGCCTCACACGAACCAGTGCAGGAAATTATCGAATCCATGCTTGAAAAAGGTGTAATCCGAAATTGTAATTCCACCTACTCTGCACCCATCTGGCCCGTTCTCAAGCCAAACGGCAAATGGCGGCCAACAATAGACTATCGAAAACTAAATCAGCAGGTGCCGTTGTCACGATGGCCCATGACACAACTGGAGCAAGAAATACCCAGAATCAGGGGAGCCACCATCTTCTCTACACTCGATGTGGCCTCTGGATTCTGGACTATTCCAGTGCACCCAGACGACCAACACAAGTTGGCCTTCACCTTCGGCAACCGCCAATACACCTTCAACCGATGCCCATTTGGGTATGCAAACTCACCAGCTGAGTTCAACATCTTCTTAAACAAAGCCTGCCCTGACGCCAGGACGAGAGGTAACCTGATTTACGTTGACGATGTGCTCATGAAAAGCACGACGGTGGCCGACCACCTAAAAGAAATTGACTATGTTCTGAACCAGTTATCTGCTGCCGGCGCCAAAATAGCTCTACACAAGGGGCAGTGGTGTCGCAAAAAGGTAAATTACGTGGGCCTGCTCATTGGACGCCATGGCATTGAACCACAATCAAACCGCATCCATGCCATCCAAAACATCAAGCCTCCCACCAACGTCTCTGAACTTCGAAGCTTTCTGGGAGTATGCAATTACTCCCGGCAATTCATCGAACACTATTCAGACATAGCCAGGCCTCTCACAGCTCTGCTGAAAAAGGACTGCCCTTTCGTCTGGTCAGACGCTCAAGAACACGCCATGAAAGAACTTAAAAGACATTTATGCTCAGCCCCTTGCCTTGCGTACCCTGATCCACAAAAAGAATTCTACCTCGACGCTGGGTTTTCAAAACAATGTCTAAGTGCTGGCCTATACCAACGGCATGACCAAGACAAAAAGGTGATCGCATATGCCAGCAAGACACTTCTCCCTCCAGAATGCAAATTCTCTGACTGTGAAAAAGCTTTGCTCTGTACGGTATGGGCCATTCAGCGCTTCTCCAACTACATTGGAGCACAGAAAGTCATCATTGAGACTTGCCACCAACCCGTCATGTTCCTTAACAGCCAACGGATAAGAGACGGTGTGGTCACCAACTCACGCATAGCTACATGGCTAATGGCTCTCCAAGGACGAAACGTCGAAGCCAGATATGCACAAAACCACAAATCCGCTCTAGGTAACGGTCTGGCGGCATGTCAAGACTGTTCTGACAACGCACCTGCTGCAACGCTAAATACACCTGAGCCCCAGCAGCCACAACTGACCTGCCACAGGTACTTTGACAAGAATGCGTGCGAAGGCATGCCCACAGCTTACGTCGACGGATGTTCCTACAACAGTGAGGGCATCCTAAAAGCTGGCGCAGGGGTACTGTGGGTAAACAACCACCCATGCCCACCCCAACACTTCAAGCTGGGCCCCCAGTCATCACAATACGCAGAAGTAGCAGCAATTCTCATTACTCTACAAATCGCAGCAGCCCATAACCTCAAAGAACTGCTCATCTGCACAGACTCGAACTATGCCAGACTCAGTTTTGTGTGCCATCTTCCAACCTGGAAACAAAATGGTTTCACAACTGCTAACAACAAGCCTGTCAAGCATCAACACCTGTTCCAAGAATGTGTCAACATCACAACAACACACGACATTACCGTGTACTGGAAGAAGGTGAAAGGACATTCTAAACTCCCAGGCCAAGACAAAGACCTCAACGACCACACTGACGCCCTCGCAAAAGCGGGCGCCCTACACGGAGAACCGTGGGTTTCCCCAAAAGCCCCACCCACCCCAGAAGTAGCAGTAATAACCCGCAGAAAGCAAACCGCACCTGCAACAGCACCTGCGTCAGAACTTCTGTCACTTACACCACAAATTTCCAACAACGACCTTGCAGATATGCAAGCATCAGACACTGCCATACAGGCAATTAAAACGCACCTCCTCGACCCCTCCACCTCCCCTCTCACACCTTCAAATCTCACTGATGACTCCGATCTCAGACATCTATACAACTCCAGACACATGTTACGTGTGCGGGACGACATTCTTTGGTTTGTCAACGATGACACCACTTCGCTAAAACTCGTGGTACCTCGCTGTCAAAGGGGGGAAATGATAAATCACGCCCACAACGCACCATATGCTGGGCACCACGGTACCAGAGCCACGTATGAGACACTTAGACAGGTGGCATACTGGCCATGTATGCAACAGGATGTGGCAGAATATGTGAGAGAATGCCTGGTCTGCTGTCAGTTTCACCCAACAAACCTGACTCACAGAGCCCCGTTGCAACGCAGAGGAATCACGTTCCCCTGGTCAGACCTTCAAATCGACTGGGTAGGACCCCTCCCCCGGTCATCAAGAGGCAATAAGTACTTTCTCACGGTAGTGTGCCAGTTTACCAAATGGGTAGAGTGTCTGCCAGCACCCAACGACACTGCTCAAACAACGGCATATCTCCTGATGAACCACATCTTCTCCCGATTCGGCCTACCGCTCAGAGTCAACTCAGATCGAGGAACTCATTTCACCGCAGAGATCATGCAAAAGATCTGGAGAATCCTAGGGGTACAAGCCAAACTTCACATCAGCCACCATCCGATCTCATCCGGACAGGTAGAAAGGTCTAACCGAACGGTGGTCGCCATGTTGAGAAAGTATGTGTCGACCAACCAGAAAGACTGGGATGTGAAACTCCCCCTGGTGCTGATGGCCCTCAGAGCCACCCCGCAGGAATCAACACGAGTATCCCCATTCGAACTCATGACCGGGAGGCAGATGACCCTGCCATTACACCTTTTATACCAACCCGGAGACCACAACCTCGTCACCGCCTATACCACATCTCAGTACCTGGACGAGCTCCATAAACACTTGAGAACAACTTTCGCTTTCGCCCAGCAACACCTGAAAACCAGTGCTGACGGCCAGAAAGCATATTACGACCGAAAGGCATCACACCAAGAACTCAGCGTGGGCGACAAAGTCCTGTACTACAGTTTCGCCCTGCCTCCCAAACAACTGTCAAAAAAGTTTCTGCCTCACTGGACTGGCCCTCATGAAATTGTGAACAAACTCTCCCCAGTAGCGTACCAAATCCAGCTGAAACGGGGACCAAAAGAGCCAGTCCTCAAATGGGTCCACCGCAATCAGATTAAGAGATATGTGGCCACTAGCAGGAACAGACAGGAAGGGCCCAATGCAAGCTAACCTCAACCGCCGTCGTTACAGGAAAAGAAGACCAGACCCTCCAACGGGACAACCCTCGCTGACCTGTGCCTTTTCTCTTTCCCCTTGTTCGTCCACACCTCTCTCTCTCTTGCCTGTAATAGGATGCTGCTGTGGATCATCATCATGTGCTTCCCGACGACCAGAAGCCAGCCGCCACCCGACCTCGTCTCTCCAGCCCCGGCCTCGGGAATTGTGTTGAGAGAGCAGCCCGGATTGCTTATAACGAACTGTCGAACGCACACACAGAAGGTGTACGTGCGACTCGACCCTCGAAACGTCTACCGTGCACACTACCCAAAAACAGCCGTCCTGTACAGCTGGGCGGGTGCCAGATGGACCGAAAATGCCCTCGACCACGCCGAAGCCGACATCGAACACATGCTGAACCAACTCGAGAAGATGACTCTCACCCAGGCCGAATTGAGCGGGCACAACAGGCGCCCCAAACGTTTTCTAGGAGCCCTGCTTGGAGCCGCTGCTGCCGTAGGCACACTGTTCAACATTGGCATGTCCAGCGTCAACGCAGTGAACATCGCCACGGTACGACGACATGTAGCGGAAATCCAGACGGAACTTCCACAGCTGAAAGATCAACTCACCACACAAGGCGCATCTTTGACCACCATAGGCAAGACATTGAGAGGCACAATCACCGTCCTCAACACACATAGTGTCATGATAAACAAGACCATGAGCTCCATAAAACAGCTGTTCACAATCTTCGAGAGCAACTTTGCCCAAACCCAGTTGGTCACCGCATTAATGAATGACATGCTCAGAGAAGTGAGCTCTTCCATAGACAACTTAGCCATGGGCAGGATCCCACCATATCTGATACCCCTGAGTCTGGTACAGACCGTACTGGCTTCCGCCATCACTACACCCACTGATCCTATACAAACCCATCTCGCCTACTCGCTGGGAAGTGCCATCCCACTGTATGTGGACCCGGCACAGCGAGAAGTGGCCTTCCTCCTCAACTTGCCCATTATAGAGTCGAGCCGAATCTACCGACTCAAAGACATTGTCAACATTGGATTCTGGCAACGTGACACGCAGTTCAAAGTCCGGACTCCGGACGTGGTGGCCTACCACGACAGCGACCCACAACTGTACCTAGCCCCTAACTTGCACATGTGCACCCTCACCAAAGACATACACTACCTCTGCCCTAGCAAACCCTTCCTCCGGGATAACACCGATGGGATCTGCGGCCTCCAACAGCTGGCTAGCGACGCACGTTGTCCGGCTGATGCGAAACCTCGCAACCAAGTCACCGAGACGCAAGCTGAAATCGTAGGAAACCGATGGCTCGTGAACACTCCCGTGCGGTCCGCAACACTGACTTATGACCAACACGACACTGCTACCCGTGTCAATCTGCTGAACCAAAGCATGTGGATTCAAGTCCCACGAGGAGCCATCCTTCACCTGGATGACCTGGCCTTGTACCACCTCCCAAGTGAAGAGTACCAAGCCGAACTGGAGATTCCACCTTTCTTCAGGGACCGCAACTTCACTCTAGATCCAGAACTGGAAGATTGGATTGCAAAAGGGGGGTCACAAATCATCGATATAGCCCCACTGGACTCAGCCCTTCAGGCCTTGTCTCGACAACCCATCCTGAACACTTCACCTGTGGTCCAAACCTGGACAGCGGCTGACACCGCCCTCTGTCTTACCAGCATCCTCGGACATACCCTAGCTTTGGGCTTGGCCTATATCCTGTACAGAAGAGTCAACGCAATCCGAGCTTCCACAACCAAGCTCACAGAGGCAGTCTCCGTCGGCTTCAGGAGAAACCCTCGGAAGGACGACGCCTCACCAGAGAATGCGGAAGAC
The DNA here is from genome assembly GCF_949319135.1 of Squalius cephalus. Taxonomy (NCBI): domain Eukaryota; kingdom Metazoa; phylum Chordata; class Actinopteri; order Cypriniformes; family Leuciscidae; genus Squalius; species Squalius cephalus. The sequence goes on along the minus strand of NC_137128.1, from coordinate 4,473,441 downwards.
CTCATCGAACTAAGCCCCAATCTTAACAACCCCTTTATAGCCACCTCATCTCCCTGACCTGCCATCTGACCACTGTTACTGTGATGAGTCGACCAGGTCCATCCATGCCCTGTTCACTCATCAAGGGGGGAATGTAACGCACATCAGATGGTCAGATCACCAGCTCTATCTCTCTATATGTTAATTTACTGAAATTAGCCTGTCTTCAAATTCCCTTTTGCTCTGAGACCTAATTAAATCATTGGTGTCCTAATCCACAAACACCTCTATTGTCTTAAGATCCTTCCTTCCTGGACCCCAGACCCAACGGCGCCTACGAATGACCTAAATCATTAACTATCTATCTGAAAACAGAGATCCCTTACTGCTGACTTCTAGTTTATGGCTCCGCGAACATCCGCTGATCACCAAGAGCAATCCCCCCTGACCAATAAAAGCAATCTCAAGAGGACCCTAGGGACTCTCTGTCAGACATTCATTTACATGTAGACCCTCAGGCAACACGTAAGAAAACAACCAGACTCTGTTCGACCGCTAATCTAATCAGACCAAGTAACACGCACACACCTAGACTCTCTCACCCCGTGCTCGGGGACAAAAGTTCAACGCAGCAGGATGAACCTTCAGTGACTCTTCCAGCACACACACACAAGGAAACACACACAGATCCTACCACGTGTGAATCAAAATCATCTTGTGAAATGTTTAAAATGTATTCTCTTGATGTATGCATGATCCCTTTGTCCCAAATATTATGCCTATATAGTTTTATTGATTTGTAATCCATTTGATGTGACTATAATCGCGAAAAATCAGGCATCCGCGGGTGACTATGTCATAGAGATACCATTCGTGGTATCATTGTGTTCCATAAATCCCAACGGTGTGGAATCTTTAACCCAAAATCTCCGAAGACGCATTATTTCATTAAATCCAGTGTTATTAACGATAGGAACAAATTTAGCTTCTCCTTAACTATTAGGAAGGGGCGTGAGCCTCCACAAAACGTCAGGAGGTAGTCACAATCGCCCTTCCAGGCGATTGGGTCATGCACCTAAAAGAGGCTGGGCTTAACCCCTTCAAAATGCCGCGCTTCTCTGATCTCAGTGCACATCGCCAGAGAGAGAGAGACGACACGCCTTCTTCCATCCTTGGAAGCTTCGTTCGCGTTTATTTTCATTTTTCTTCCAAGTTTTATTTTCTTCAAACTACCTTACTTCAGTTTTGATAGTCTCCTTCAACCAACCCAAGATACCAACTTAAAGCTAAAGATCATTTTGCTGAGTTCCGCTCGCTTCAAGTCGCTATAGCAACTAGACGCTGTGATCACGTGACTCCGCTTCCGTCCAACACAGACGAGACCACACAAAGAGGGCCGATCTACAACTCAGACGTAACGTAGACCTTAAATTTCCAACCTGAAGTGCTGTTTAAAGTGTCTAATATTGCTGTGCCTATTGGGGTCTTGTTGTGACTGACTGAACTGTCTCTACCTATCTCTCATTTCTCTTTACTCACACTTACACACTCTTCGACGCACACATCTGCACCTACACACACACATACACGCCCACCTCTCCACGTGTCTCCTAGACATAAAAACACGGCCACGTGCTGCTAAAGGCGTGCTCCTACACACACACATACACACACACACACACCTCTCCTTACCACGCTCTCAGTGTACACACACAAAACCCTTTCTTAAAATTCTCTCTCTCTCTCTTATATTCTCCCTTTTTCCTTCCCCTACTCTAACCGTTTTATTCTACGTTTATTTTGCTATATTCCTCATTACGATCGTATATTGTTTTGTTTATGTATATTTACTCCTGTGTGATTTAAACTAGTATATGTAACCAGTAGTTCGTTTGAATAAACTTTGTTAAATCATTTGAATTGAGATTGCCTGTTTGTTTCAATACTGAGTCCCTGAGTAGTGCAGATCTTTACCTCTTAACGCTCTACGATAAATTTGACTATTGAAAGAAATCTCAAATGGTCTAAAAACACTAAGATACTTATTTTCTTGTGGCCACAGAAAAGAAACTGTCTATCAGTGTTAAAGACGTGAGATTTCCGTTCAGATATTGTACATTTTGTGTGCTGGACATACAGTTCGTACAATAAATGAACATTCTTCAAATTACATCTAAAATTTCCCCAAATTGAACATATTATACCCGTCTATATCAGCGAGTACTACAAGTAATTGTGTAACCTCTGATATAAGCTGAGGTTTTGACCAATTCCCTATTTGGTAATTCTTTAATTCATGTAAGCAACATATGCATATTCACATTAAGGCTAATTTGAGCTAATTAATTCCCTAACATAAGTCATTGTTGTTACATAACTATAGAACCAATTCTAAATGCGCATGTGAACGCCATCAGCGTTTCTCACAGGTTCGCGTTTAAAGTCTGTGTAGAGGGAATGGTGTCGTCTTAGCGGCCCCTAATTTAATAACAAATGATAGTTGCGACGGAGGCAAATCAATCAAAACTAACTTTAGATGGAAAATAACTTAACTCTGCTATAAAGCCAAAACAATCTCTGTTACCTTAAATTATACGCTTATCTCTGTAAAGCTGCTTTGAAACAATCTACATTGTTAAAAGCGCTATATAAATGAAGATGACTTGACTTGACTTGACTTAGCTCACTTTAAAGTTAATAAAACCTTTTCTACTTTACCTCTCTGGATCTTTGGGGAATCTATGAAATGCTAGTTGATTGGTTGTACACTGGTAGTTGTTGCAGTTGATGGCAGAACACTGTTTTCTTTGTTTCCAATTATTTCCAGACATAATGTTAATGCTGTACTGTAGTTGTGCTAACGGTAAAGCCGTTGGTTCAGTCCAAAATGGCGGCCGCGCTACCGAAGCGCCACCTAGTGGCTGTTGTCAAAACTGCAACGGAGTTTCGCCTCTTGTTACTTCTATACTCTTTGGTGATATATTAAAAAGAAAGCCAGAAGATTTGAAATAACAGCAGCTGCCAATTTTAGAAACAAAGATTGTATATTGTCAGGGCCTGTTAATATTGTGTGTGTGTGTGTGTGAGAAGACCTGTGTCTTCCATTGGGGTTTTCCTCATCCATGGATGGATTACTCCGCTCTCCTACCTGATTTCATCGGTGACACCTGTTGTTTTGTTGATTTCCCTTTTCCCCTTTAAAAAGGCGCAAGACGGATGGCAGAGGGGGCGGCCTATTTGATTGCTTTTGTTATTCGTTTGGTTATGTTTTCTTTTTGCATGCATCATTACACCACAGCACATTACATTTCCATGCATTCATCTAACATGACACTGCTGACACCTGACTGCTACATTACACAGTTTTTGTATAGTTTTTCCTTTTGTTAATAAATAACTTTCTTTCAAAATCTGACTTTCTTGTGCGTCCCAATTTTTGTTGCGTCCCTTTTGAACCACGGGGCTAACAATATATATATTTTTTTTTTTTTTTTTTTTTTTTTTTAAGTTTATTAGTGATCTGTTGAAAGTAAACTCTTTGATTCTGTGTAATGTATGCAGAAAGGCTCTGTCAGAAGGGTATCCCAGAGTGGAAAAACTGTATTATCATTTACTGATATGATAATTACATATTAGAGTAATGATATAATAATGTATTATAATTACATTAACAAAATCACTTTGGAGTGTTTTTAACCTAAACTGACAATTAATTGATTTAGATTTTGGAAATTGTCCCTCATTTCAATTATATTTTGCAACTAATTTGACTTAAATACTTGTTAATGCATTTTTCATCATGCTTCTTCTAATGGCTCTGTTATACAGGTATAAGAATATATTTTTTTACTCGTTTACTGTTTAGATTGCATTTATGTCCGCATTCATGATCTTTCTCACAGAGCTATAATGTGTGCTATGGGTTAGCGATATACAGTGACACTGGCCCCTAAATTAAAACATTGTGGCAAAAACATGATTTTTGAAATAGGGCTGGACAATAAATGATTTCATATCGAGATCATGATCAAATTCTAACATTGAGCTCTGGTCATGTTTACTCTATATGGATTAATCTATCAGCCTATCACACAGTATGAATCAACATGACAACAGCCAGTCAGTGCATGTTGCTAATAAATCTGTTCGTTCTGCGACACTGAGACCAGTGTGAATGAGGGCATAGTTTTGTCTCCTACACAAACTTAAACAGGCACACACACACACACACACACACACACACACACACACACAGTCTCACTGTATGAGGACACTCCACATGATCTTCATCTCCAGAGCTGCTCTTCAGAGTCACTTCACAAGCTTTTACCCCGTTTCATCTGAGGAAAACTACTGTCAAACACACACTGAAACTCTGATTACATTTAAAAATAAATTTTGAATTCATTTCAAAACACACCATATTTGATGATACATTTGTATTAAATCAATAAACATAGAATCCAGAAAAATATAATAAAAAAACACACTTTAGGAAGAAAAATTAAATAAAAATGTTGGGCCCTAAATTGAAAGGTAGCTTACTCTGTGGAGTTTAATTGTGAACAAACAAATGATGATGATATGTTTGGCCATATCCAGCTCTATTTTTGAATCATGAATAATTTGTGTCCTAATACAAAACAAAAGGATTGAATGTATAAATACACACCTCAGGATGTCAGTCATTTACAATATCCAGCATCTTAGATACTAGTCCAGAAACAGGGAATATAACAGATGCACTGTTGAAATGTCTATTTAAGAGGTTTTAAACAGGGTTTAGAGATATGTGTGGTATAATGTCCCGCTCCAGTGCAGTAGGTGTCGGTGTGTGTTCAGCTGTTCCAAACCCTCCTGTAAAACACACGAAGAAGAGGAAAACGAAAGGAACAGCATCTGGTCCTCGTTTATAGCCGTTGCGTCGCACAGAACAGGCTCTGAGAGAGGCGGACGACACTTCCGACGCATAAGCTGTGATTTATAAAAACAAACTTGCGCTCCTGCACGCAAACTGTGACCCGTGTGTACGAACGTTTTGGAGACGGAGCAGTTTGGCGAACCGATGGTGAGCTGGAGTTAAATGTCGTTTTGATCGCTTTTAGACAGAACATTTTAAGAAAATTAACCATATACAGATAGATAATACAATTATAATTTGACTCACCAAGCCTATCGCATGAAGCAAACATCCATCCATGAAATGTCCGCGGCAGCGAGCGCGGGCCGTTTAGTGAAGCTGCCGCATAGGCCTAACGTTATATCTGACGGCAGATGAAGGAAAACTGTACATCTTCATTATGAGTCATAATCATAAATACAGTGCATGTTCTCAATAACAGTTTAAATAAATAAAAGAATGATTTAAAATATGTTTTACTTCTGATATAAACATTTAGATTAAATAGGCCATTCTCATTAATGGAGTTAAACACTTTAAAAATTACATGAAAATCATTACTGAGAAGTTACCCAGCTAGAAATGTTACGTTCCCAGGACGATTTCAGAACGTCCCCAAAATCGGGATGTGGACCATGTTTTATTTGGAATTGTGATATTTCCAGAACGTTCTCAGAACGTCCCCACTGGTGTCAAAGACGCCGCCTAGTAACGTTTCGGGAACGGTCGGAGACGGTCATGGTGTGGAGTTCTTTAAAGGGTGGGGTTTGTTTGTGTGTTTGTGCTTCTTGTGCTATGCCGATGAGGTTGTTTGGCTCATTTGTGTTTAGATAGGTGAAACCTCTGTTGTTGGTTATTGTCCCAGCTATGTTTTTTGTGCATGTCCAAAAATGTTTGTTAAATGGACTGACAGTTTGGCTTGTTTGTGTATGTGTGTGTTGCGTTAGGGATGTCAATTTTAACAAATTCCTATGATCGATCGTCGTTTAAATGAACGATCGTTTAATCGTTAGCCGTAACACTGCATTATGAGTCTGCAGCAGTGGCATATGGCCAACAGCATGACGGTGTGCAAATAGCCTACTGCACAAAACGCTATGTTCCTCACTAAATGAATGAGAATGGTTTTTAATCTAAATAAAGGGCTAGTAGTATTGTAAAAGGTTTCAATGTGATTGATCATTTAATTAAATTAATTATTTAATAATCAAATATAAAGACTAGCCTAATGAAAAGTGTCACCAACGCCTCAGATGCGTGCTTGGAATATGTGACTGTTGTGGACGTGCTCTTCCTGGAACAACCCAGCAAACAGAACGTTGGCACAAATTTTTTTTTACCGATTTTCAAACGGTTTGGTTTGTTATAAACATCAGATATGTAGTCATAACCAGTGCTCGAAGTGGGGCGGTACCCAGACAGCAAACTGACTACGAAACGCATCCGCCGCGGAGGTACAGTGAACTCCGGAACGGATCCAGAAAGCGGATCCGAAACTGCGTCCACTTGCACACCGCGCCGGATCCGCCGCGGTGGCGGCTCGCGGATCCGGTCCGACACCGCTGCGGTCCCTTTGCGTATCCGTACATAAATGGGTACATCCGCCCCGGCTTCACTTTGGATCCGCGAATGAGCCGCATATCCGCTCCGGGTCCGTTTTGGACCCGGTCATATGCCCGTCCCGGGTCCGTTTTGGACCCGTTCATAAAATTCAGTCTACAATGCCACTTTTTTCCCCACACTTGATTATCTGGCCAAAACTATAGCTACAGATATATTTAAAATCTAATGGTGGACGAACATTAGATAGACTGGACTGCTCTATAAAAGCTTGAATAGTTATTAATGTACAGTATGTGCCTTTGAATAAAACATGAAATCATTAAACATTAATAGCCAACTAACAATAACAAAATAGGTTATTACAGACTATAAATGTATTTACTATTTTTTTTAATAGTTTTATTCATGTATAGGCTACATTGAATAGACATTACAGAAAAAAATGAAATCAACCATGAATTGTACCAAGAACATCATTTTATTTAGTGAAAAACATTACACTAAAATGATAAAGTTTTTTTTTTCACTACTGTTGGGTCAAGGTTTCCTGACAGGGGCTCCGGCTCCTTGAGCTTCCCCTATCTGATGCCAGGTTGAACCACCGGATTACATGTTTTGTAATGTCGTCATCGGTGGCGGCACAGGAGACATGGCTCTTTCTCACACCACCTGTAATACATAAGCAGATTTTCATTACATGTCATGAAATCACATTGAAGCTACCAGGTTGTTGTTTTTTAGAGGATAGACATAATTCTTTTTTTAACTTAAAATAATGTCAAGTCGTAACAGGGTGAAAGGCACTTCTGCCTCCGCTTTGCGGTCCTTTATCTGCTATAACCACGCTATGTAAGATTGCCAGATCGGGTCGCGTTTCTGTAGTTCTAATGAGACATAAGAAAACTACAGACTTTAATAGACTCCCTAAAGAATTTGGCACAAACACAAACAGAAGCTCAACTAAAATGATTAAGTGATTATAATTTTAACCATTATACAGCGTGAAAAAAAAAAAAAAGTTTTCCTTGAATAAAACTTGAATGCCCATAAGTTTAGATGACTAAAAAAAGAACTAAAGAAAAACAGGATAAGGTTGACTAAATATGATAAAAGTTAAATAGTAAACTTGACACAGGACTAAGCATGCATAAAAATAAAAAAAGCGGACAAAATAAACTCTATTTGAGTCTTGTATCTAATGAGGTATTGCTCACCAGAGCAGGCAATACTGTCTGATCCACATCTTCCCCCCCGCCAGGTAGGTCTGTAGACCCTGCTTGCAGAAGGGGTTTGCTCTTCTGCTGGTCTCTGTGAACAGTTAGGCGGAGAAATGGGTGGAGGTGGAGCAGCTGTGCCGCTACTTAGGATAAAAGGTGGTGGTGCAATAACAGGAGCTGATGGTTGTGTTAAAAGTTTGCCTCTTTTTATGAGCATCTTCCTCCTCGCTCTCATCAGAGTCTCCCAAGAAATGACTATAAATTAGGGTGGAAAAAAACAAGCAGTAAACATCTTATTAATTACTCTTATTAATAATAATAATAAATGTAAAGCCTTCCTGTAGCTCAAACAGTAGAGTGTTGGCGCTTGCAATGCTAAGGTCATGGGTTCAATACCCAGGGGAAGCAAGAACTGATAGGAATGTAAATGTGTACCTTAAAATGCAATGTAAGTTGCTTTGGATATAAACGTCTGCCAAATGCATAAATGTAAATGTAATTACATAAACATTTTCACTGGCCTAAGAACTTAAATTGTAAATCAATGTAATTGGTTGAGAATGGTTTCTCTGAGAAACCAGAAAACATACTGTCCATTTAACTCTATTTCAGCTGGCTTTACGTGTGGTGGTTGTCGGGTTCATCATATCCTAACACTAAATTATGTTTTTGAGAAAATATAGAGGCCAAAAAGTTAATGTAAAATATAAAGGATAATATACGTATACTAACATCGGCTTTGGCCTTCTTTTTGGACGAATCTCCTCCTCTTCCTCTTCAGACTGTAGATCTGATGTGTTGCAATTTAGAGCTTTCTTCAAGAGTTGTTGTGCCACAAAGTAGTCATCTAAAAAATAAATAGCCTACATGTTAAACTTCAGTAGACCTTCAAATTAATAGAGTTAAAACAGAACTATAGACAACAGAACAATATGAGAATGTAATTAAAAGGATTTTCTTCCCATATAACATATTGGCAAAATACTTTGATATTTGCTTACAAAAGCCATTTAGATTATTTAAAAAAGAAAATAGCATACCACATGACTCTGGCATCATATTTTTTCCAGTCAGGTCCAGGTTCCTCAGAATTTTTCACTGCCCCGTTCACTCTCTCATCATTTATGTAGTTTGGCCAATAGGTAACTCCATCACTGTACCAATTTTGTGGCACCAAACATCATTAAACGAGAAGGAAGTAACAAACAGCACCAGATAAATTTAACTTCCTGTTTCAAGAACATTTCAAGAACCAAGTATGTCTACCTTGGGTTATTTCACCAAGTGTATGGTGTAATTGCATATGGGTCACTTTTAAATGAAAAAAGCTGGTCCAAAAAATAAAAGAAATTCAGATATGGTCAACAAATCGGAATTGGGCATCAAGACCTGCAGTATAAATGTGGCCTTACTGAACTCAATTGAATCAACAATGAACTGTCAACTTACAGTGAAGTTGCTGAAGAACTTACTGTCTTAAGGTGGAGCTGGAGACAGGTACAGTTTTTCTATTCATTTTATCTAAAAGAAACGTAACAGAAACACAAAATACACATTTCAACTAGTGAGTTGTGGAAAATAACCAAAATTTTGAGTGTTTTCAAAAATAATTATACAGCAGGGCTCGACAATAAGGACTGCCTGATGGCCCGGGGCCAGCGTGAAAGATACTTGGGCCAGTTGCAGGAACTTTCACCTGCCCCATTGGGCCAGTGCTGCATCTTCAAGTTGATAATTTGCAAATTTTTAAGCCTTGACAATTGAAATGCTGTAGTGTGGACCAGTGTCAGTATTTGACAACATATCTGGCTAAATCAAGTTGGAACCGTATTAAATCTTACTTTACTCTGATGTCAGGAAAAGATGAAACTCCAAAATAAGACTGGTGGCACTTGAACAAACTGTGAACTGTAAGCTGCAACAGAACACACACACACACACAAACACACAATATCTTAATATGATATGAAATAATTATCTGAAACAACATTACATGGGGAGGTGGTGGATAATATATTTGTCATGATGTAAACAAAAATGGACTCAAACTAACCAAACCAGTACAGTGCTAAATGCTGTAGTGTGGACCAGTGTCAGTATTTGACAACATATCTGGCTAAATCAAGTTGGAACAGTATTAAATCTTACTTACTCTGATGTCAGGAAAAGATGAAACTCCAAAATAAGACTGGTGGCACTTGAACAAACTGTAAGCTGCAACAGAACACACACACACACACACACACACACACACACACACACACACACACACAGTATCATATAATATTAATTATTTTTTTGAAACAACATTACATGGGGAGGTGGAACTGTCAAAATGTAAACAAAAATGGACATGTTATACCAGAAATTCAGTGAAAAAAGTAAGTTAGGTAACGTTAGGCCTAACATGATAATATTGCCTGACATTTTAACGTTAGCAGCTACTGGAGGGGAGAAAATACGCGCTCAGGGTGTGATAAAAATCCGGACAGCTAACGTTATTTAAATCACCTAACCTCCCAGACAGAAAGAATATACCATCCAAATAGCTTTTTACTCAAAGTTATTAATTATCAAATACATTTTTACTCAAATCTACGCTAATGACAATTTGCTAACTTGGTTTGCCACAATCATTTCAGAAATAAAATCATCGGTATGTTGAACGGTATGAACGGTAATGTTTTACAGCTAAGTAACTGTACAAATAAAGCATATTTGAACCATTCTTACCGTGTTCCGTGCTTGTCGACCTGCCGGTTAGCTTTTCCACAGTGCGGAGAATGATTCTGTGACGATGGCGACAGTTGAAATTAGGCGCGTTTGGTCAGCGGGTCCGCCCAGCGTCTGTAGCGAGTCCGCGAGGTGACAGTGCGTCAGGGGGCGGGGCACATGTTAAGGCGCGTCCGAAGTGCGGATCCGTATGCGATCCATTCTGGGTGCGGCGATCAAAACCGCAGGCGGGGCCGATCCTGGAGGCGGGGCTGATCCTGTTAGCGCAGCGAAAACGAATCTGACAGTCAGGCGGATCTGGCGGCTTGAGGGCGGGTCCGCCACGGACTCCTTTGCTGTGTGGGTACTCACCGGTACCAGAGCATGTGAGCGAAGCGGAGCGGTGTGACGCTCAGCTCAATATTCCGCTCTATGCGCGTGCGCTCCACTCAGTCGCTCGCGTCCCAAGCGAAAGCTCCACTGATGAATCGCTCACGCTCACCGGTAAAACGAATCCCGCTCAGATCCCGCTCAGACATAAAATGTCTCTGTAGGCTACTTGCTTTCTGTTTGTACTTTGTAATGAATATCTGGAATAAATGTATAAATTACAGTAGCTAGGATTGTAAATAGAAGTTATTTCGGGGTGATTCTGAATAAAAGTCTGTTCTTTTTATTAATTTAAATGCATTAAATTAACTTAATTAAAAAACATGTCTAGCCCTTTGGCAAACTTGCCTATTAAATGCGATAACTGAAAAGGTATATTTGATTTTCGTTATTTTATTTCCGTGAACATAACTGCAGTTGCAAAACAGGCTTATTAAAACGCGCGCGTGCGCACGCACGCACGCACGCACACACACACACAAACAAGATGAAATGCATGTAGAACTTCACAAAACACATCTGGACTATCATGCTTATAAAAGCACACACAGGTGAAATGCACTTAACAACATCTTATCAAAGCACACCTGGATGATTTACTGGCATTAGTAAAAGAAACGCGCGTTCTAAAGTTTAAATAGACCAAAACTGCAGGTAATTGCGGTCTATTTAAAAACGTCTCAATCTTTACATCACTTTAGAATTTACTTTTAGAAACATTAGCTTGGACAAAGTATTAGGTTTCAGGCTCATGCGGTGTGCCCGGGACAGTAATCCAGCGGCGGAAAACACGCGCTCAGCACTGGAAGAACCACTGGGGATGCTGAAGATTTTGCGGGCGACCCTGGCTAGTCGAGGGAGTGATCCAGCATTGGTTTTCCAAAATCCTAGGACGTCTTCATGTGGACCTTTTCTCATTGAGCCCAGGTACTCCTCCATCTCACCTCTGGCACTGTCAGCTACACTCGAGTTGCTCTCATATGAGCCGAAAATGCGGGCCTTCTTGGGAGCGCTTCTAGCCTCAGTCACTGTGTCCACCGCAGTCTCCACACCACTGCATTCTGCCTCTTTTACCAACATTTCACGTATCTCTACGAGTTGATTGCTCACTGTACCATCTCTAATGATCCATTCAGTTTTAAAACGTGGATCCAATACAGCCGCCAACACAAGGTGCTTGTCAGAGTAAAATCTGTTAAAACGAGTAGAGACATTATCTGACAGTGTCTCCACAAATGCACGAATGTTGACGGAGCGGTTGTCAGGGACACTGGACAAAAGCTGTTTGATTTCCATTACAGCTGGAAGAATCATGCCAAGGTTTCCGAGCTCTTTTTGCATAGCAGTTGTAAGCTCTGCCAGAGGCAATAGCACCTCAGTCAGGGCTTGGAGATGAAGTACGTCATTCATGGTCAGCTTACTGTGCTCGGGAATTTTTCAGCTTGTTTTGGAATTGCGGGTCTCTTTCAAACATTTTCAATACTGATTCAATCATGCGCAGCTGACTGCTCCACCTGGTGACACATGCTGGGGTGGGACGCACACCTAGTTTATCAGCCTCCTCAGTGTTTAAGGTGCTTTTTCTAATACTCTTTACAAGTTTTGCCGTTCGTGTGATCATTTTGTCTACATCAGCATGACCGTTTATTGCATCCTTTATGGCGAGTTGCAGTAAATGGATGGGGCATCGCATATGCAGATTAGATTCAGTGATGTATGTGGCGCTCATGTTTTCTATGATCTGCGCAAAATCTGGCTGGAATGGTGAAAGTGGACCTTCCTCTGTGCCACTGCCATCTTCCTCAAGGACCTCTTCCTCGCCCTCCTCTTCAGTTGAACTTTCATCAAACCCTGGGAGGTCGAAAGCCTTTACCATGTTACTTGCGCTGTCAGTCACCACCCTGACAACTCGCCGTTGTAAATTCCAGTGTTGCAAGATACTTTCATATTTATGAAAAATATTCTCAGCGGTGTGGTGTCCTTTAAGATATTCACAGGACAGCAGCACAGTGTGACTGTTAAACATTTCATCAATGAAACTTGCCACAACACCCAGAAAGCTGTGTCCTCCTCTGTTTGTCCAAATGTCTAAAGTAAGCGCAAAGCCATCTCCTAACTGCAACAGCTCTCTAAGTCTGCCTTCCATCTCGCTAAGAGCATTCGGCATCAGAGTGTCACGTACTGTACTGTAGCACGGTGTGGTATAGCCGGGCTGGGCAACGCTGACAAAATGACGCATACCCTCACGTTCACCTTTTGTGAGAGGTTCATAATCCACGTAAACCATCTTAAAAAATGTGTCATCTAATTCTTTCTTCCATGCATTAGACACAGAGAACTGGGGAGTCTGGGGACGCAGGAGAGGGAAAAAATTCTTTATCTCCCTTTGATTGGTAGCAGTTTTTTCTGTAAAAACAAATTTGCGTACATTATAATAGCGTACAGCAGGGGTCACCAACTACATTTGTCGGAGGGCCAGAATTTTACTGGACACTCACCTTGGGGGCCGGACCCCCAAAAAATTGAAATAAAAATATAATTTTGGCATAAAATTATCACTTAATGTTTATTATTTGTTTATATTTTTTCATTTCATTACAAAACTGAAGGCATTTTTAGCCTTTATGAGTCAGGCTCCTATCACTTGTACCACAGTCAACCACCAGGAGTGATAGAGATACTTTGTCTCAATTCAAGTAAACTTTATTTATAGAGCACTTGAAAAACAAACAGATGAAACAAAGTATCGATATAGGGCTGTCGTCCCTGACTTCAGCGCTAATACAGTTTCAGTTAGTGGAAGGAAAAGGCCTCTTAACACAGGTAGGCTAAAATGGCACTCTCAAAGGCCATGAAACGAAAAGTTGACGCGGAAAACAGATCCTTTAATGACGAATGGACTGAAAAGTACGCATTTATCATGCCAACCTTCAGAAATGCGTTACCTGTGTGCCTCATTTGCAACGAAACTGTTGCTGTTGCAAAAGAATATAATCTGCGCCGTCACCACAACACTAAACACACAAATTTCAAGGATTCATATCCTGAGCAGTCAGAGGCCCGAAAGAGAAAAATTGCCACATTGAAATCTGCGTACTCCCGTGCAAGTGGCATTATTACTCGAGCTTTAACTGATCAAGAGAGAGCAACGTGTGCATCAATGCAGGCTGCCTGGGTGCTTTGCAAACATAATCGACCTTTCACAGAAAGTGAGGTTTTCAAGGAGTGCATGGTCACAGTTCTGGAGGAACTTGCCCCCGACAAATCCATGGACAGAATTATTGCAGCTGTCAAACAAATACCTCTCTCTGCTTCAACTGCCGCGCGTCGTGTACACGTCTTGGCAGTGCATGTCCAGCAAGTTGTCATTGAAGGGATCAAGGAAGCCAAATACATTTCGTTGGCCATTGATGAGTCCACGGACAATACGGATATCTCACAGTTGTGCGTTTTTGTCAGATTCTTTGATGGCAAAGATTTCCGAGAGGAGCTGCTGGCATTGCTTCCGCTGGAGGACAACACCACTGCTGACATCATCTTCGGAAAACTGGAGGATTTTTTTAAAAGTCATGGATTGTCCTTTGATAAAATCAACCTGATAGTGACAGATGGAGCACCTGCTATGATTGGCAAAAACAAGGGTCTGGTGAGCAGAATAAAGACTGTCGCTCCTAAAACTAACGCGCTTCACTGCATTATCCATCAAAGTGTGCTGTGCGCAAAGCTAAGTGGGGAGCTCAAAGAGGTGATGGAGAAAACAATGAAAATTATCAACCACATCAGAGGAACCTCAAGCACACAGCATCGCCTGTTCCGCAAATTTGTGCTCGAATCCGAGGCTTCTCATGATGACCTGTTACTCCACAATGACGTGCGCTGGCTCAGTAAGGGCAAAGCACTGGAGCGCTTCGTTGAACTCAGTGCCCAGGTAGTGGAGTTTTTGAAACAAAGCAAAGCAAAAGCGGCAGCTGACCATCTCCGCACCATGCAGGACAGCGAATATATGTCCAACGTTGCATTTTTGACAGACATTTTCTCGCATTTGAATGCACTTAATCTCCAGCTGCAAGGAAAAGAGAAATCAGTGGTGGATCTGGTGGAAAAACTCGATGCGTTTGGGAACAAACTTGACCTTTTTAACGCAGATTTGTTGTCGGGGAGGCTGTTGCATTTCAGCACACTGAAGAAGGTGGGACAAAGCCACGTAACAGACAGGATGAAGAAATTCATCACACAATTAAAAGACAACTTCTCCTCCAGGTTCGATGACTTTTTAATTCCCAGGGATGTCATTGGATTTGTGCGTGATCCTTTCAGCATCAACCCAAGTGGAGAATTCTCCACAAACGCAGTGAAAATGATGTCTTTGGACGAAGCGGCCATTCAGAGCGAGCTGGCTGAAATCCAGGCCGCAGGGGACCTGAAGGCTGCTCTCCGTGGTGCTGAAAACCTGGGCGCATTTTGGTTGTCCTGTCCCGAGGAGTATGGTACATTGAAGACGCTGGCTATGTATGTGCTCACCATGTTCGGTTCGACGTACACCTGTGAGGCTGCGTTCTCCAAAATGAACAACATAAAAACACATGAGAGGAACCGGCTGTCACACCAGTCCTTGGATGACTCTTTGCGCATAAGTCTGACAGCGGCCAAGCCTGATGTAAAAAAGTTGGTGTCAGAGGGGAAATGTAATTTTAGCCATTGAGCAGTGTGAGTAACCTATTTCAGCCTTGTGATTTGAAATCGCTATAGCCCACTTAACGTTTTATTTGATGTGCAAACATTATTTGTATCCTGTTTTTGTTCGGATACCAGGTTAGTATTTATTTACCATGCTATTTTAAGTTATGCCAGCCAGTTGGTTTTCTCTCCTTTTTTTGTACGGAGAAGTCTGGTTTGAAGTTTGTTGAGACTTTGAAATAAAAACCAAACGTTAAGTAGGGGGCATAAGGAAAAGTTATGTGTGGAAAATAACAAGAACTGTGTGAAACAATAAATGTAAAAAAAAAAAAAAAGTGGAGCGAGTTTGTCCTCATTTCGGAATAAAGCCTAAATAGAGTCATAATTGGTGGGGATTACTGATAGTTAAGAGTCTCAGTCGTTGTTGCTATTTTCAGTTGCTTTAATAGTGTGGACCACATGATATATTCTCCTCTTTTTTTTTTTCTCCTCACAATTTTCGAATCCAGTCGCGGGCCGGATTGAACGGTTCGGCGGGCCAGATTCGGCCCGCGGGCCGCCAGTTGATGATCACTGGCGTACAGTAAATTTTCTGTTGCCTACATCTAAATTATAGGCCTACCTAATTATTCGGGTCAGTTTTTTTTTTAAATTAAAATTTAACAAGTGGTTCAATAACTTCTGTCTAATTTCAACTTAAAAATAGGCTACATCAACTACAATTATGTAGGCTAATTCATATTGTGTGTTGGCTATAGGTTATTTTTAGTTGCACTGATATGATGATTGCATAACGAATTAACAATTCGTTCCAACCTGACGTCAGCATGTTTTAATAATTAATTTCCTCATTTTATTTAAATCTTACAAAATTAACAATATAATATTTCGATCCATGGTTTAGTAAATCGTGACCACGACGTTGTAATAATTTGTTTCCTTGTTTTAATAAAACGAGAGTAGCCTATGAATTAGTTCAACATGGCCACGATTTACTAAACCAGGGAACGATTTAAGAATTTGTGGAAACGAATTAAATTCGTGGCCACCCTAAATGAGAGAACGAATTCTTAATTCATGGGAAGTTGGGAACGAAATGATAATTTGTATATTACAATATATTTTTGTCTGCATGTCATGAGAGGGGCTCAGTACAACAGCCTACCTTACCCATTTATCTATTAATTTATTTTCGAATGGTGTAGGCTATAGCTCACCTTTTGCTGCACTACCATGTTTGCGTAGCACATCCTCGTGCTTTCTGGCAATGTGACGCTTTAGATTCCAATATGAATCTTTGCTAACTCTCACATTCTCTCCACACTCCCTTTCAATTTCTTCTCCCTGCTCGTTCTTAACTGTGATTTTTAATGTGCATTTATGCATAAGGCTCGCAACTTCCTTAAAATAATATTTGAACTCCATAACCAACCCACTATTGCTTTAGCTAATTCACCGATTCTCGAACTAGCAAATCACAATAGGGCATTCTGGGTTGAGCGAGCGGCGCTGAGCGGACGGAGCGAACGGAGCGGAATCTTCAGAAAGGCGCTCTCCGCTCAGGAGGATGTATTACCGCTCCGCTCCCCGCTCCGCTCCGCTCACATGCTCTGACCGGTACGCAGTACCGGCACTTCTGCATTTTACTCCAAAGCGTACCTGCACGTTTTCTTGCGTACCGCTACTTCTCGCATGTAGCCGGTACTCTACCACTGACAAAAAAAGCGTCAGTGTCACGCCCATTTCACATATACTCCGTTTGCAATGCGTATGCGGAGCTTATTTTTTTTCCGCACCCATATTAACAGGTTAGAGCTTTCACACTGCACGCGGATGCGGTCCGGCAATGCGTTCCAGGAGCGGTGCATATACAGCAGTCCAACGATCGTTTCCACACCGAGTCTATTTTCGCTGTGCTGCACGCGCTGAATTAAAGTGACAGCGCGTGGTTCGTGGTCAAAATTAACACAGAATATGACATTATATATAATTTGTATTATTTAAAATTACTTTTAACATTTAAAAACAGACGTTTTCAAATTCCAAAGCTTGCAGAAGGTTCCTAATGGCAATACTGACTTAGGCTACAGCTTTCCTGGCAGCCTTGAGTGAATTAACTTGTCTAAGAAAATGATTCATAAAACGTATAAATATCTGTTGAGCCTATGTTTACTTTTGTCATTGACACAGACGAAAATGAAAAGACTAAGTTCAGCTTTAGGAGGGGAAGAAATAGGCCAGGATAAGAAGACTGAGAGAAAAAGAAATATGAAGATGAGGAGAGAGCAGGTATTGACAAATAATCTAATGACAAGGTTTTAAAGATAGCCTATTTCTTATAATTTTTTGGCCTTCAAAAGTCCTAAATTGCACATATGTAGATCAGAGAAATCCAAATTTTCTCGGGGGAGCATGCCCCCGAACCCCCCTAACTATGGGGGGCCTTGAGTCTGGTTGTCCAGGGCACAGGAAATTGTTAATCCGGCCCTGGGTGAAGGCGGTGAGAGTAAGGCAAGAGAGTACCGGCACCTTTTTTCCCCCACTTCAAGCACTGGTCATAACACTACATACATACACTGCATACATATGTTCAAGCATTCGGAATTATAGCCACGTTAATGACGTTTGTAAGAAACCAAACCGTTTGTAAATCCGTCAATATTTCAGCGAGATATGAGGATTTGTGTGCATGCTGATCATTCACCTTAATGCAAAGCTTCACTGTGACAAGATGGCCGAACGGTGATGCCGGAAGTGACTACGCCATAAGACATCTAGCGTTTATATATGATATCTATGGTCTGGACGACCACTGGACTACATATGTACTCGTCATGCCCTGAAGCGGGAAAATCAGCCTTTTAAATTCCAGCCACCTGTTGTTGGGCTCATTGTGTTCTCATTCATCATCGAGCAAGGATACGTGAGTATTGCGTTTAGCCTACCTCAGCTATAAAACCCAACCTACAGATGGTGGTCAACCAGAATGCCTATTACCGCCGCGCCAGCCGCCGCGGCGAAATTACCGCGGCGAAAATAAACCAGCCGCATTTCAGAGTCGTTCCCGAAATGACCGCCAGGTGGCGCAAAGGGACATTGTGCAAAACAGCAGCAATTGCCGTATTTTAAAATGTAAGTGGGTTAAATAATAGGCATATTTTTCATATATATAAATAGGCCTATTAGGCTACAACAGAATAGAACCAAAGATAGAATCAATTTTACAGCTGAAAAAATAGAATCAAAAGTTAAAAATAGAGACGATGTTAGGAGCAATGACGCTGAATATTTTTACTATTCTATTGAGGAATTAGATAAACGAAGAGCTCTCGTGAGCGATACAATTTATAGTGATTTCAAAAGCAGTCCTTAAAAAAAAAAAAATTTACATGGAGTAGTGTGGCATAATTTTTGAGAGATTACGCGGAACACGTTTTAGTTAAGATCCTGGTTTCAATGCCCTTAATGTATATAGGCTAGGCTTTAAAAAAAATTCACAACGCGTTTTGAGATTGTTTTGAATTAAACATTGAAGTTTAAAATGTAGTGTTTTGGCACACCAGGCCGAGTGGCGTTACGCATTGTTCAAAAATCAGGTTTTATTCTGGCATGTTGAATTGGCGTTAATATTTTTTTTTTTTTTTTATTAGATTTAGATTTTAGGTTTTGTTAGATTTATTTTTCTCATAACAGCTAAAATAACTTAATATATGCCTTGTCTTCATATGATTTTTATCAATGAACTAGTGTTTTCTGACAGTGTCGACTGCAAAGATGAAGTTGACGATCGCCATATTTGTAGTGAACGCACCTAGAGAGAAATGCACAAAGACATAATCAGAGAGTAGCCTTTTTCTTTTTCGTTTTGAATTATTTCGTTTGAAGACATTTCAAGCTTTGTGTATTTGATGTATTTATCATGTCTGTGTGAGGCATACGCTGAGTTTCGTTAAGTTAGGAGGATGAGATGCGCTCCAGCTGACGTGCAATGCAAGTGACCTCACGGGCGCCTCTATGATTAGTGTCTGTTTGCTTCTCTTACTTATTGAATCCAGACAATTGGGTGATGAAAAAATGATTAAAATTAAGATACAATTTATAGAAAACGAAATTCACTTTAAAAAAAGGTTTCTACTAAACAAAACTTAATGAAGTGGTCAAAATCATGTCTGACCCACTCCATATCCATCTCTCGATATAATGCATCTTATCTTACTCATGCTGTTCACTTTTCATATTCAACATAGATTGAAAAAACAACATTATAATATTTTAACAAATATGATACTAAATGAGATTATTTAATGTCTACAACAGTAGGCCTATAGACTCTATTTGTACAAATTGCTGCACGTTAATGTAATTAAATGAAACCTTGTAACGAATTCACACTGTAGGGTAGACTGTGTACAGTTGAGACACCTTAAATAACTTGCGTTCCAGCAAGCACAAGTTGTGATTTTTGCTGTGCACTTGCATATTAGTGTCAGCTGGGAAGGAAATATAGAGACCAGACCTCTTGGAACTTTAATTGAATACATAGCGTTGGTAAAGCATACTGAAATTACATCCCTACAAATGTATTAGGCCCTACTGAAAATAAATGTATCGAATTTAAGCAAAGTAGCCTAAATGTTAAGACTGTAAGCCCTTTGCTTTTTTACGTAGCCTAAAGGACTCTTATAGCCGACTTTGGGTTAATTTAATTTGTAGAGGATTTTTTAACTCAAACATTAACACTGAAATAAATTAAACTAAATTATTGTAATTTTTTGGCACACCACGACGAGTGGCGCTATGCATTGTTCTAAAGCCAGGTTTTATTCTGGCATGTTGAATTAGTGTTCAACAAACGCGGCGGCGCGTTCATTTGAATGAAGAGCGCTTCTCGCTCGTGCGAGCGAACACACACTGGAACGTTAGGCCGTATCGCAACGAGTGAATAGTGGCCGAGTGGTTGAACGTACGTTACGATCATTTAGATGACTCGGGTTCGAATCCCGAACTAACTTGGACTACTGGTGTTTTTATATTAGCCTATTAATGCATTTTATAGTCTATTGTTGATGCAGAGAGATTTGTCTTCTAAAACATTTTTTTTTGCCTATTTACAAAATAAAATCGCCATGCATTTCCATTTTACACTAAGGAACAAATATTATACAATGACTTTACTTCTGTAGCCTATAATAATTCATATATATGACGTTTAAACGACAAACAATAAAATCAGAACCAGTATTCTGTTGCGTTCATGGTTCCAGTGGCAGTAATGCATCCACGGCTTTTCAAAATGTCACAAAGCGTTTTGAGATTGTTTTGAATTAAATATTGAAGTTTATAATTTGTTTGGCACGACGAGTGGCAAACTCTTTGTTTTGTTTTGCAAACTCAGCTAGCCTGTGGGGGGTTTGGAGAAGGCAATACTTTGCTTTATCGTGGGGGTGGAGGACAGAGGTGTTAATGTTCCGTCTTTCATATGGAGAGTGTCGGAGCCAGCCTGATGAGCAGGCAAAGGCAAAATTATTTTAAGGATTAATCTCAAAATCTCCAAAAGTCCATAGCCTATGTACAGTAGGCCCTATATCTTATTAAATTATATATTGTAGTTTTATTGATTGTATAGGTTTTCCACAAACAATTTAAATTTAGCAGATACAGAGCTCTTTTATTGGCGACCCACCTCGTTTTATTGTAAGGTGAATTCAGCAAGGCATGTTGTATCTTTGAAGGAACAAAAGCTATTTGTTACAGTTTTTTCTTTCGTGATTTGTGTGGATGACACACAGCGACATATACAGTATTATCAGCTGTATGGTGTTTTTTTACGCTGAAATGCTTAATTTCGAGAAAGACCCGCCGCGCGCAGTGAGGGAGACCAAACTTACTAAAAAAATATCCATCGCGAGAGAGGCAAAGAAAAACGCCTGTTCTTAATTTATGTTGCTTTGAACTTTTTCCGTTTTGTACCGTTTTAATTTTTTAATTTAGCTGCAATTTCTTTGACAATAGAAATTTAAAATGTTGCAAGAATAGGCCTAAGATTCTGTGTTTCTTATTTTGCATCACAAAGGGAATAAACTCTATCGATGCAACCCTGTTTAAATAAATAAACTGTCCCGACACTTTATTCATATCTTAAAATGTGCGATGGGTTTTCAAACTTAATTAATTTTATTTTTATTTTACATTTTCATTGTTTATTTTTTAATTGAAAGCAATACTGTATTGAAAGTATTTTTCTGATTTGTTCGATCTGTTTTGAAAAATGTCTTCCGTTGATATGGCCGGGTCACTGTCAGTCATCTCAATCTCGTGAATGATTCACACACACACAAAAAAATAATTTAGCAGATTAAAGACGAATCATCTTCATTTTCTGGTGCAATCGGCTGACAGTCTTCCTTCATCAGATGTGTCGTCTTTGCAGCGGGAATGTAGCAAATTTATGTTGTAATGTACAATTGATAATTAAACAAGATGATTGACTTTAATAAACAGATACATATTTAAGCATCAAGAACAGAAAAACATAAACACTGTCGGCTACACTGAGATTCGATCTCAGATCGTTTGAAGCTCCGAGAGGCTATTGATAATGCTTTGACCACAGAGCTACCGTCTGAATCGCCAACGTCTACTATTTTCTCTGTTTTAAAAGTTTGTAACATGTAAGGCTATTTAGTTCTGAATATAACAAAGAATGCTTAAACCGACTACATCGGTTAGGAGCTGCAAGTCCTGAAAATGTTTTAATTTCACGGTAAATTATTTTAATTTATTTCACTGTTATGTTTCAGTTAATAAATCTACAAACACATTAAAATAACACGAAGAAAATGACAAGTAACCTATTGACATAGCCTTTCTAAATTATAGAAAAACTGGGCACACAATGTTAACGTGTGTCTACTTTGTTTAAATTTAATGAATTTGAATTCGTTTAACCACAATATTTATCTTGAATTTATCTGTGACCTCAGCTCAAATTACTGCCGCGGCAGATTACGTCATAAAGAGAATAAACTGACACTTTTCAAAGTCTGTGATTACAGCGCCACTCAGCGGTAAAAGGCAGCAAATACACATCCCAATTTTGCCGCCGCGGGAACGGCGGCGGTAAAAGTCTCATTCTGGTTGACCACCATCTGTACAACTTTAATTTCTAATGTGATTAATGTAGCATCGCTTGCACTGTTTAGTTTTTCGTTTGATTTTTCCGCTATTTAGTCTCATTCGTTTCTTCGTTTCCCCGGTGGCACCGGCTTTCGGCTACTGTCTGCCATACAGACCCGGTTTTGTTCATTAAATGTTCTGATCTGCCTTTGCTTTTTATGTTTTATTTATTATACTTACAACAAATTTGTATATTCGTTTATTTCTTTTTTTCACAAATGTATGACTTGGAAGTGCAATTTGTTTTAATAAAGTTGAATTAATGAAACCTTCTGTCATTTTTACTCTTCAAAGTGTAGGCTACACTTGCAGGTGTTGATAGCCCCATTAAATAATAGGTAACACTTTAGAATAATGTTCCTTCATTAATGAATAATTACAAAGGAACAAATGAGTAACGTATTATTAACATTCTAGTAACTACTATTAACTAACAAGAAACTCTGATTAACAAATTAGTAAGTAATAGCGCTCAGATGGATGTAGTAGTTCATTATTAGCTAATCAATAACTACTATTTTTTTCATACCTCCCAGAGAACTACTATCTACAGGTTCATAATTAACATGAATAATGCATCATTTATAATAAAAGGTAATGGTAACCCACTAGTAATGACTCAAGTATTACTACATCATTTTAAAGGAACTACTAATTATTTGGATCCGTATTCTAAAGTGAAAAACATGATAACTCCCTAATATTGACTGAAGTCATTGTAAGCTTTTGAGATTTTTGTAAGATTTTGAATAGCAATTTCCTTCCAATGGATTTGGTAACACTTTAGTCATTACTAGTGTGTTCCCATGATCTTCACTTTAGAATACTGATCCAAATAATTAGTAGTTCCTTTAGAAGGATGTAGTAACACTTGATTCATTACTAATGGGCTACCATTACCTTATATTAAACATTGTGCATTATACATATTTATTAACCTGTATATAGTAGTTCTTATAGTCTTCAGTGAGGTATGAAAAATAGTAGTTATTGATTACCTAATAGTGAACTACCACATCCGACTGAGCGCTATTACTTACTAATTCGTTAATCAGAGTTTCTTGTTAGTTAATTTGTTTGTTCAAACCGAAAGGTTGGTGGTTCAATCCCCGGTTCCACCTGACCAAGTGTCGAGGTGTCCATGAGCAAGACACCTAACTAACCCCAGCTGCTCCCGACGAGCTGGATGGCGCCTTGCATGGCTGACACCGCCGCTGGTGTGTGAATGAGTGAGTGAATGGGTGAATGTGAGGCTATGTAAAGCGCTTTGGTGGCCATAGGTCTGTGAAAGCGCTATATAAATGCAGTCCATTTACCATTTACCATTTTAATAGTAGTTTACTAGAGTGTTACTAATGCATTACTCATTTGTTCCTGTGTAGTTATTCATTAATGAAGGAACAGTATTCTAAAGTGTTACCAAATAATAATAAAGATCAGATATATACAAAATAAACATAATATTACAAATTATATCTGCACAAAATGAAGTGAATGCACAAATGAACTTGAACTAATTATGTGCCATTCAGAATGACTCATGTTGTGGACGCGCTATTTCTAGAGCAACGCGACTATGGCAACTAAACCCAAATAATTCACAATATTTTATTACAATATTGTTCTCTTTATAATGTTATGTAATATGACAGTCCAATTATAGTCATTATTAGTCGTGCATGCCGTTTGAGCTGCGCGCGCTGAAACTGAAGAGGATCACCGTAAGCTTTACTACATTAATTCTTAACCAAATAGATCCTCGTAGTACGGAGCCCGGGAAGTCACCTGTAGGAGAAAAAAAAAACAATCCGTGGCAACGGTTTGGCAATCCGTCCGCTCAGTTTATAAACTGTACTCACGAGTTTCTAATCCGCGCTCTCAGATTTGTAAACCGTGCCTTCAGTTTTTGCAATCTGTACCCACAAATTCATAAACCGTGCCCTCGCTTTCACAATCCGTTCCCATGGGTTTGTAAACTGTACTCACGGATTTGTGGCTCGCCCTCGTTTTAGAAGAACACGTTGTTAACGAATCTTAATGTATATTGTTTTATTGAATATTAAGTGGAATACATCAAATTGACATACGTCTGCGTGCTTAAAGTGATTCTCAATTGTAGCGGGTATGGGTGGAATATACGATTTAATATGAATGACGTGCATCAAAATCTTTTGTTTATTTGTGATATAATCTTAGCACTTTATTATTATTTTCTAACCTGTATTATGACTGATATTTAACGAATTGCTTTGTTCATTTTTTTTTGTAAGTTTTGAACAAAAGCGTCTTCTAAATATGTAGCCTAAAATGTAATAGGCCTAATAATAATAATAATAATTATTATTATTATTATTATTTGAGTTAATAACTATAAATGAGTTCACTTAAGACAGTAATATGTTTATCATAAAATATTTTATGAATATTTTATTTTTAAGCAAAAATTATGCAAAAAATGTAGGCCTAATTTATCCAAAACTGTAAAAGGTTATAGCCTATAATAATAAAGCATTGATAAATTATTTGTTGACAAACATATTACTGCAGCGTCTCCAGCAACACAGAGCTGCCTGCGGACGCCTGTCTGGAACGCAGCAGCCGCGTATCGGCCGATGCTGATACACGTCAAACCCGCAAATATCGGCCCGATTTATCGGTCGATCACTAACAAATAGACTCGGCGCCGAAACCCCACTTCACTGCTGCTCACGCGCTGCTCCTGCTCACGGTGTGAATGCGCTCATTGATTAACATGCATGCCGAAAATGTCAGACTGATCACATAAAAATCGGCCAAATCCGGTCACCAGCAGATCAATCGGTGCATCTCTAAAAAAAAACATTACTCTTAACATGTTAAACATTGGCCCTGTCCCAAATGGCACCCTAAACCCTTGCGGTCTTCCTCAGAGTCCACACTTTCATGATGTTATTCCGCTTTGACTGTGGGGTAGAAGTCTGCAGTGGAGCTCACAGGCTCAACAGAAGTGCAAATCGAGGACGCATAGCAGCCGCAAAGGGGGCACTCGCGAGCAAATGAAGAATGGGACACCCTACGGTCTTGTGGACTTAACAGACATGATTGTAAGCCCTCAAGATACATGTGAGCATGAAGTGTGCCATTTGGGACAGGGCCTATATTGCAAGTTTTTGTCATTATGTTATCAAAGTATCAATCAAGGATAAAAATTAATTACCAACACATTTTTCCTTTCCATGGAAAGTCAAAAAGAAACACTCCAGAGGATTCTTGTTCCTGTGTGAATAGGCCTTTATACTCAACCACAAAATCCCCTTTTAAAATGAATTGCTTGGTGAACACTCCTCGTCCTGAAAGATGAAAAAACATATTTAATATAAGAGCCTCATTGTCTTACCATTTTAACATTGCACTGTAACATGTTCAACAACTACCAAACAAAAATAACACATTGTATATTGGATGTAGTGTGTACCTGAGCTGTTTTTATATATACAGCGGGGGAAATAAGTATTGAACACGTCATCATTTTTCTCAGTAAATATATTTCCACAGGTGCTATTGACATGAAATTTTCACCAGATGTTGGTAACAATCCAAGTAAGCCATACATACAAAGACACAAACAAAAATAAGTTCAGAAATTAAGTTATGTGTAATAATGTGAAATGACACAGGGAAAAAGTATTGAACACATGAAGAAAGGGAGGCGCAAAAAGGCATGGAAGAAGTCAAGACAACAGCTGAAAACTTACAGTAATTAAAAAGCAATCCAGCCCCCTGTCCGTGCAAATTAATTAATTAAATTAACAGCTGGTTCAGTCCCAAATGATGGCCTACAAAAAGGTCTCATTGCCAAGGTGTCACACAAGACACATCTCATGATGGGTAAAAGCAAAGAGCTGTCTCAAGACCTTCGCAACCTAATTGTTCCAACACATAATGATGGCATTGGTTATAGGCGCCATTCTAAGCTTCTGAATGGTCCAGTGAGCACTTTTGGGGCCATAATACGGAAGTGGAAAGACAAAAATTTCACCATTAATTTGCCTCGACCAGGAGCTCCTCGCAAGATTTCTGACAGAGGAGTGAAAAGAATAATCAGAAGATGTGTATATATCTATGACGATTCCCTACCAGCAGAGGCTCCAACGGCCGTTATACAGAGATTGGTAGCTCCGACGGCACTTTTAAGATGACCCGCTGTGCAGTAAACAAGTGTAAAACGACGTTCACAAAAGGATGTAGAAAAACTGCCCACAGGTTGTAATTCAAGCCCTATAAGTAGGCCTAATAATTTATATGCAAAATTGTCGCTATGCCCGTGTTGTTTTCTCCGAGGCAAGAGTAATGCTGCTGCTTCTTCAAAAAACAACGATAAAACAGTCAACAGTAGCCTATAAGAAACCTCAGGGCAGCAATAATCACAATTACGGTAAGTGTCCAATAGCGACACCATTTGACAGCTTCAAAAGAGCTTCGTGCAGACTCCATTTACAGTTACATTAACCCATACAATTTGTATTATGCATTTCCTGAACATGTACCTGCTAATCAAACACTTTATATGAACAAACTACTAATCTATAAAACACAATCGGTCTTCCGACCTTTTACTATTGTGTCAATTGATGTTGATATGCGCGAGGGAGAGAGAGCAATACAGCGCTCGTGTTGTTTGAAGGCGGTGAGAGTGCGTGCGCGCGGCCGGCGCTCTCTCTCTCTCTCTCTCTCTCTCTCTCTCTCTCTCTCTCTCTCTCAATTCAATTCAATTAAATTCAAATGAGCTTTATTGGCATGACTGTGTAAAATAGCACAATATTGCCAAAGCAATAGACATATACAAACATATGCGCACAGGTAGATAAAAAAAAAAAGTGAACAATAAAACATAACATTTATGCATAAATATATCACAATGAAAAAAAAAAAAAATACAATAAAAAATAATAAAAAAAAAGTACAGAGAGCAGTTTAAGGTAAAAGAGGGTTCAGCCCTTGTCCCTTATATGATGGCAGGAAGACACACACTGCGCTGCCAGGAGAACACACTCTTCTTTCTCTCCCAGAATATAAGACAGTTTGTTTATGAGTCTCGCTTGTTGGAATTGGCGTAAAATCTGAGCTATTAGTGTGAAATAAGAGTCTCTGATGTGTTTATACTTGCTGCACTGGGTGAGGAAGTGCAGCTCGTCCTCTACGACTCCATCAGTGCAGTGTGAACACAGTCTGAGCTCTCTGGCTCTCCAGCTCGGCTTGTGCTGGCCCGTCTCCACACACAGACTGTGGTCACTAATGCGATACCTTGTCAGGAGCTTTCTCTGACCATAATTCCTGATATCGCTCAGGTATGGAAGTATTTTAATTTATTTTTTTAAGTTGTGGAAGTATTTTAATTTATTTACTTGTGTGACCTTTATCTGCCAATCTTGTATGTATTCTTCTTTGGTTATGTTCCCTATTTCTTTTACTTTTGCGTGTCTGAACTGAATTTTTGGATTAAGTTGGTGTTTTTCCACTAAATGTTGCATGGGGTCTTTCTCGGGGTGTCCTGCCCTGTATCTGAGAGCGCAGTGATGGTAACTCTCTGTCTGCGCGTCTGATAGATGGAACCAGAACTTTGCGGCTCTCTTCTGGATCTCAGATAGGAGAGGGAATCTGCCTAATTCTGCCCGGCAACCCAGACTCGGAGCGTTTCTGTGAGTTCCCAGGATGTTCTTGCAGAACTCGAGGTGGAAAGTTTCCACAGGGGTTTTGTCCCAGGAATCGTAATTTAGTTTAAATTTGCGGCCCCAGATTTCACAGCCGTAAAGAAGGATGGGTTTGATGATGCTGTCAAAGATTTTCAGCCACAGTTTAAAGGGACACTTCACCCATTTGCATTAAGCTTTGCATTGTTAGAAACCCAGTCATACTATTGAATGGTCGTGCAACACTCTCTCATTTTCCCCTGAGACGGGAGAAATCCGTTATTTACCTCTTACACTTCCTCCTACAATGACGCAAAAATCGTCATTTTGCGTCATTGTAGGAGGAAGTGTAAGAGGGGGGGATTTCTGTTGAGACTACAAGCACTAGTTCCTCATCTTTCCCAGGGGGCGGGACCCGCTCACGCTACAGACCTATTACAGATCAGTGGGTGGGACTTTACTCTCTGAAACTGAAAGCAATATCCTCCATCTTGTTTGAAGCTAAGCTAACAGGCGCTGTGGAGACAGATGTAAAGTTATGACAATAGCGGAGGAGAGTGCTCAATATGATATAGAAGAAGAGGATTTCGGAAGTCTGATGCTTGAATCAGGTGTTTGTGGCTACCTTTACAAGCCGCATTATAGCGAAGAGCAGCCGAGGCAGAAGACCTGCCTGCCGCGGACGAGGAGCCCGGACTGGCTCGAGTTAGGGCGGACTGGTGGCGCCGGTGATCTCACTATGCAACTCATAGACTGTAAGATGCAACTACGAACACAGAGATAGAGTCCGTCTGCGGCAAAGAATTTCAACGATGACAATTTCTCCTGGACGAAATCTCTGAATCAGACGAGGACACGTACGTTTGTGTTGTGAACTATCCTAGTTTCGCACCGCATATGTTCTGACTGAACATCCAGGTACCATGCAATAATTCACCTTTTCGAAAGAAATGCAAACGAGGAGTAATGCTCTAATGAGTTCGCTAACTAACTAGACATTTTGTGTGAAATGAATTTCAAGCTCTGGTGGTAGCTAGCCTTGTAGACGGAAGAGTGATTCTCTTATAGGCAGATATGCGCTTTCTGGATTAGTGGGAGTGGCTTGCGGAGCTGTGCAATGTGGTGCATTGTGGGAGTTGTTGTCTTTCATACAAATGCGTCCTGAAGTTATTTTTTGTCTTTCCTCGGTCACGAAGGCACCAAATTCAGAATTTATTTTACATTTCGACTACATATATGACCCACTTTAAATAAAAAACAATGTTCAAATGGGTGGAATGCCCCTTTAATGGGTGGGTTAAATTTGAACAGGGGTTTTCTTATACTGTAATAAGCCCTACATGCTTTATCAGTCCGATCTTTCATTGCAGTGTCAAACTTTCCAGAAGCTGAGATTGTCAGACCCAAATAATTATAACAGGTGACATGATTAAGAATGGTTCCCCCAAGTGTAAATGTGTATTTGTTGTCAGTAAGGCGAGGTTTTTTCTGGAAGATCATGATTTTGGACTTCTCCATGTTTGTGGGTAAGGCCCAGTCGCTGCTGTACTCTATGAGAATCTCTCTCTCTCTCTCTCTCTCTCTCTCTCTCTCTGCTTGTTTTTATGCGCCCTGTCCACTGATCAAAATAATTCGTTGTTACGACGACTTATTTGTTCCCTCGTTTTAATAAATCGTGGAAACGTTGAACTAATTCCCTCCCTCATTTTGATTTAACGAATTACAACGTGGCCACAAGATAACGTGCTGAGGTATTATTAATTCGTGGCCACGAAACAATATTCACCTGAATATTCACCAATTCACAAAAATATTTAGCATTCACTATTTAATTAATATTATCTAACTGTTTTTCTTAGCTGTGAAGATAGCTCTTCAGTGAAGGCCGACTAGTGTTCTCGTACAGCTTTTTATTCCTTTTGCAAAGAAATTGCCGTTTTTTAATAAGCAGGAAAAATTTCCCGACTTTAAACAAATACCCATTTAGGATGCTTAGGATGTTTGCGTTGTGAGAATATACAGGGAGACTTTAGATTTAAAAACTGTGTCTCGTTAGGCAATGTTTTCTCAGTCAAATCATAAAATTTCCTATTGATTCAATAGAACGCGTGAACTCACTAGGGAATACCAATATGGCGGCGCGGTGGCTTCACTGTTTATGACGTCATGAGCTATCCAGTCATTCTATACAGATCAGGGGTCGTAACCAGAGAATGTCTAATATGGTGAGAAGTTTCACTCTCAGTACACTTCCGGCTTCTGAACTGGTTGCGGTTCCTCTCTGGCTCCACATGAGGGCGCTCACAGGACGAGTGCAGAATGAATGGAGGTCTATGGCGCTATACCAATAAAAATTCACTTTTCTCAGGATATAATTTTTTGTCTAGTAATTTGAATGTTGTATTCGAAAGGAGATGCAAATAAATTACACATTGCTGGGTGTTAGATTTTTTAGAGTCACTTATTTGCTTTAAAAAGTATTTTAAAGTGTCAATGACATCATACACATCGTACGACCAGAGATACTGCTTTACGGCAAACCTTCAGTCACTTTGGTGCGTTCGCGCTCTGCACTTTCTTTTCTCTCGAGGCATCGACAACACAGCTGACACAGGCAAACACAGCTGACACAGGTAAATACAGCTGACACAGGTAAATACACATGCTAGAAGAGTTTTTGTTTTGTTTGTTTCTGGTCCCGCTTAGGATGACACGATGCCATCAAGCGGGATCTCTGGTCGTAATCAGTCCTTCACTGACCAATCAGCGTTCATTAGCAGAATGCTAGCGTGTTATGGACAACAACAACTCAACCTGTAAGAAATTAAAAGGACATAAGTACTCGTTCATTCAACTTTCAACCTATAACCCATGTTGAACTTGCAAAATCTACAATTAGATCTGAGATTTCTCAATGGCAATTGGGTGAAAGAGACACATTTAGCCGTCTAGCCCCATTGACTCCCATTCATTCTGCACTCATGGCGATCGCCCCCAGTGGAGCTCTGGTGGTACTACAACCACAATTCGGTACAACAGGGCTTAATAGGGAGTGGGCAGGCTCTCCGTAGACGGGCTCTGTCGTAACTCTGTTTTTCGAATTTACTTCCTGTTTTCGGTCGAAGTCTATAGTAGTCGATTGTCGAGTTCACGCGCGTGATCATAGGTAACTAAACCTATGCGCGTGAACTCGACAATCGATTACTTTGGACTTCGACCGAAAACAGGAAGTAAATACAGGTATGTGCACTGGCTGAATTAACATCACTTTTATTCATATCTTTCACATCTACTGCAGTTAGATTCACACGTGTTCACTCTGAAGGAATCACTCACATGGCTGGGCACTTGTAATGACACATCAAGGATGTTAAGAGGCTAAAAGCAGGTTTAAAACTTGCCCCATTGAAGTCAACAGGGTGCAAATTTTAAAAAGAGGATAACACGGTGTAGGCAACACCGATTTTTGTCGTTGTTCTCTGTATTGACAGCACTCCAAATTTACAAAAAAATGAGCTCAATGTTAAAATTGACCGGAGTTCTCCTTTAATAAAGATTGGGTAAATCTGATTGTAAAATGATATTAAACTGCAATACAGAATATAACAAATCAGGTTCAATTTTCCCACTCAAGTTTTTAAACACAATTGCTGTTCCCCAATGAATTCATATTTAGAGTCAGTTAAACTCATTAAACAATCAGAAATGATTAAGACCATTCGGTTATTTTACATGGCAATATATTTGTCTGTAACTCACTTTATTTTATAGATTGTTTTTGCTGTTGCTGTTGTTGATGATAACTCAGCAATCTTCATTATTGTCTTAAATTAGATGTTCTTCATCTGTGTAAAATGGTGTCATTTCCAGGTGATGCTGAAGGATTGAGTGTTTTCAGAAAGCAGTGCTGATCAGTTTTCAGTGTCAGTTTAGCTGCAGTATGTCAGAGGAAAGAGGAAAGGACTCTCTCTCTCAGATGAGTCTCTCAGAGAAACACAGGTAAGACTCCGTCTGTTTTCATCAGTTTAAACTCTACTGGACTTTGTGTTTCCCTCAATAACACAACTTTAAGCATTGTTTTATATTTGCACAACTTCAGTTTTTAACTTCTTAAATTAACTCTGACATTGTCTATAAAGCCCTGTTTGCTCAATAGAAAATATCACAGTTAACAATTTGTTAATAACCTTCTAGATGCTGAATTAATCCAAATAGATTACTTTAGTTTTTAGATCATAACATTTTTTGATAGACATTAGGAAACAACTACACTTACTAATTTTAAAGTATGATAATAAAACTGTGTCACACAGACATTTCTGCTCTCTATTTCTGTCAATAAACAAAAACTTGACATGTTCTCATAAATTAGAGTCAAGTATTTTTTTACATATTTAATCTCTCTCATGTACAGGTGCTGGTCATAAAATTAGAATATCATCAAAAAGTTGATTTATTTCAGTAATTCCGTTAAAAAAGTGAAACTTGTATATTATATAGACTCATTACATGCAAAGTGAGATATCTCAAGCCTTTATTTGTTATAATTTTGATGATTATGGCTTACAGTTTATGAAAACCACAAAATCAAAATCTCAGAAAATTAGAATATTACATGAAATCACACAGTAATTACACAGTGATACCATGGTCATTGAACCAGGTTTTGGTTCTTTTGGCAGTGTGGGCAGGTGCAAATCCTGCTGGAAAATGAAGGAAGCATGAAGTGCTCTAAAAATGTCCTGGTCGACGCCTGCGTTGACTCTGGATTTAATAAAGCACAGTGGACCAAAGTCCTCTTTTCTGATGAGAGCAAATTTTGCATCTCATTTGGAAACCAAGGTCCCAGAGTCTGGAGGAAGAATGGAGAGACACACAATCCAAGATGCTTGAAGTCCAGTGTGACGTTTCCACAGTCTGTGTTGGTTTGGGGAGCCATGTCATCGGCTGGTGTTGGTCCACTGTGCTGTCCACTCAACGCAGCCGTCTACCAGGACATTTCCAGAGCACTTCATGCTTCCTTCAGCAGACAAGCTTTATGGAGATGCTGACTTCATTTTCCAGCAGGATTTGCACCGGCCCACACTGGCAAAATAACCAAAACCTGGTTCAATGACCATGGTATCACTGTGTAATTACTGTGTGATTTCATGTAATATTCTAATTTTCTGAGATTTTGATTTTGTGGTTTTCACAAGCTGTAAGCCATAATCATCAAAATTATAACAAATAAAGGCTTGAGATATCTCACTTTGCATGTAATGAGTCTATATAATATACAAGTTTCACTTTTTTAACGGAATTACTAAAATAAATAAACTTTTTGATGATATTCTAATTTTATGACCAGCACCTGTATATTAAAGAAATCGTTAAACTAATGTGAGCCAGTAAATAAAATAGTAGTTAACTATAAAACTGTAAATTGTGTGAGTGTATTTCTGTGGAGGATTAGATAAAGACAACGATGTGTTTCACACACAGTTGATCCTCCTTTACTAAAGTGTTTTCTCTCTGTTCTTTGTGTCATCAGTGTAAGATCAGGCTCACATGTGTCCAGCTCTGTGTCTCTGAAGAGTGATTCGGTCTAACGAAGGAAGAGGACCAAACTTCAGTGAGAAAACACCATCATAAAAGGTCACTAATCACTAATAAAAGGTATTTCATGAGTTTCTAATTGTTTGTCACACATTGACTTTGTTTAAAAGTTGTATCAGAGAATATCAATCATGAAACATTTTTAGATCAAATATTTATCATTATTTAATATTGAATCATTTATCATGATATTTATAATTGAATACTCTAATAAATATTTGATCTGATAAATATTTATCAGAGTATTCACAGCTAATGCTTTTTCTCTTTCTGTGAATTTTTACCTGGAAAATCAGTTTCCCTTTGGCCTCCCCCGAGGAGGCGTCGGAGTTCCCCTGACGAATTGGGATCACGCTAGGGAGACCAACTGCCTTCGAGTGAATTAAAACGAGCCAATGAACATTGGCATGCAACATTTGCATTCCGCAGCCCGCCTACGAGTGCGGGTATAAAGGCGGAAGCAAGCGCATACACAAATGCTTTTTGCTTCGGAGCCGACCGGTTGTGTCCTCTCTGAGTGAATGAGCTTAAGATTGTATCTTTCTTACGCTCTACGAGTCTGCTGTTTCGGGAGGGGATCTCTCTGTGTTGGTGAGACGGCGTTTCAGCGACCACGCGATTCCTGTCTGCCGGCTGCGTCTACACGCTGTTAATTCAAAAGCTGTTTTCACAGCTGGTAAACGGTTGAGTGCGCACAGCGGGCTTGCAGTTTCCCCGCTGTGTTGCCGCGTTGGATCCCTGTGTGCTTCAGCACAATAAAGAGAGTACTTTCTTCCTGAAAGAGCAACACGAGTGAAGATCGCGTCCTTTTCAGGATGACGTTTCACTCGTGTGTTTCTGGATGCGATCGTTTCCTGTCTTCATTGACGGCCGCGATCGCTATTTCACATGCCTAATCAGTGTGTTGAAGCTGCGTTCGTGGGTGGTTCATGTTCTCTCATGAGTGCATGACCACGTCGGCACGTTGTTCGTCTCTCCCTTTTCGTAAGGGCTTGAGCCGTTCAGCGTGCCGTGTGCCGTTGAGCTGCCGATTGACAGCGCGGGTTGTCACGGCAACCCAGCGCGCGTCATTCGGCGCTCAAGATGCGCGGTCATGATCAAGACTCGCGTGCCTCTATGAGGTGAGTCCCTTTGTTTATTTCCCGATCTAGTTTCTCTTCTGGTGCACCAGAGGAGGGCTACTTTGGCAAATAACATTGGTGATCTGAGGGTTACAGTGAGCACGAACCACTCACTCCTCTAGCGCATCGCAAACATGCTGAGACTGTGTTCGTGGGTGGTTTATGCTTTCTTATGAGAGCATGACCACGTCGGCACGTTGTTCGCCTTGCCTGCAAGCTTGAGCGCCCAGCGTGCCGTGTGTCATCGAGGCGATGGCCACGTTCACTGTCTTGCATGCCTGGTTGACGGCCACGATCACTGTTTCACATGCCTAATCAGTGTGTTGAGACTGTGTTCGTGGGTGGTTCATGTTCTCTCATGAGTGCATGTCTACGTCGGCACGTTGTTCGTCTCCTCTTTCTCGTAAAGACTTGAGCCGCTCAGCGTGCCGTGTGCCGTCGAGGCTTTCGGATGGGGTTCTGGTCCTTCTCATGAGGGACCGAGCATTTCATTCGGGGCTCCAGGGGAGGACAGATGTCGATTGCTACATCGGAGAGAGGGCTGTTATACTCTGAAAATTTATGCTGAGTTCCTACTATAATGGTGTGTTCTCATGCTGAAGATTCAGACTTGACAGCCACACTTTCCTGGGCTATTCTAAAGTGCCTGGATGTGTGTGAAATTTTTTTTGGCCGTATGGAAGCTTTTTGGTGCCAATATGGCAAGCCAAACATGCCTAAATCTTAAAAGTTTTTCCTCTCTCACTACCCCAGCACATTCAGTGCACGTGGGTAGTTCTGACTCGGGGTGGAGCTGCGTTTAGTGACTGACCGTGATTAGTCACAACGCTGGCCCTCGGTCAGACTATGTCCACACTGGTGGTCCAGAAGCGCCTCAAAACCAGCCCGCTCAGAGTCCGTTTCCCCCCAGCAAAAGGAAGGGAAATGACCCTGAGAGAAGCGACCCAGAGTATGTGACCTTCTGCTCTTCGGGAGTGCGTGTCATCACCACTCCTTCCCCCGGGGGAGGGCCGGGTAGAGAATTTTGTTTCTGTTCCGCCGCTGGTCATCCAGTCAGCAGTACCCAAAGTTTGAGCAGTCCACTTCCTCTAAGTCGCTCACGGGCCCCAGCGCTCAGGTGGCAGTGAGGGCTTCGGCCTCGTCACTCTCGTCTCTCGCTGGGTGAGGCGGAAACCAGGACTCGATGCCCCCGGGCCTCGCTCCTCGTTTCCCCTCACGGTCGAGACTGGCAGTAAAATAAGACCAGTCTCCTCCGTCCGAGAGGGTCAGAATGGCAGTGCGCGCCGCCCCCGAGCTGCGCCGCTCTCGTTCCCCTTTCCCCAGCTCTCAGATAGCAGTGGCGCCACCCCGGTCACGTCACTCCTGTCTGCCGCTGGGCGGGAAGGTACGGAGACCAGCAGCCGCCCTTGGGCCTCGCTCCTCGTCTCCTCCCCTTCTCTCGCCAGGCGAAAGCCCGCAGCAGAACACTCTAGGGTCTTCTCTGCTGTCTGTCCCCCGGTGGAAGCAGGTAGGTGTTGTCCAAGCACACACCCAGGCCCCGCTCTCGGCCGCTACAAAGCCACCGGGGCCGTGTCCCTGCCTTCCGCCTCGCTGCCCCTCCGCGGGTACGCCGGCGGTGCGGGTGGGCTCGTTGCGGCAGTTTCTCGGAGCCTGGCTAGCGCTCCCGAGGCAGTCGCACTGGCTCATCCACACCATCCGGCTCGGCTATGCAATTCAGTTTGCACGCCGGCCTTCCAAGTTCAAGGGCACCCACTTCACCCGTGTGCGTCCAGTGGATGCTCCTATCTTGCGGAAAGAGATCGACGCCCTGCTGGCGAAGGACGCGATCAAGCCGGTCCCTCCAGCCGATATGAGGTCAGGGTTTTACAGCCCTTACTTCAATGTACCCAAGAAAAGCGGTGGGTTATGGCCAATCCTGGACCTGCGAGTGTTGAATCAGAATGAGTGTTGCTCACGCAGAAACGCATTTTCGAATGCATTCGTCCCCGGGATTGGTTTGCAGCGATCGACCTGAAGGAAGCGTACTTTCATGTCTCGATTCTTCCCCGTCACAGACCATTTCTTCGGTTTGCTTTCGAGGGTCGAGCATATCAGTACAAGGTCCTACCCTTCGGGCTGGCCCTGTCGCCCCGTGTCTTCACGAAAGTCGCGGAGGCGGCCATTGTTCCCATGAGAGAACAAGGCGTTCGCATTCTCAACTATCTCGATGACTGGCTCATTCTGGCGCACTCGCGAGATGTGTTGTGCGATCACAGGGACATGGTGCTCCGGCACCTCAGTCAGTTGGGGCTTCAGGTCAACTGGGAGAAGAGCAAACTCTGCCCCATGCAGAGGATCTCTTATCTCGGTATGGAACTGGACTCGGTCGCCCAGACTGCGTGCCTCACGGAGGAGCGCGTCCAGTCAGTGTTCACCTGTCTCAGGTCTTTTCGAGGCAGGACAGCGGTCCCACTGAAACAATTTCAGAGGCTCCTGGGGCATATGGCAGCCGCAGCCGCAGTAACGCCGCTCGGCCTGTTGCATATGAGACCGCTCCAGCACTGGCTTCACGATCGAGTCCCGAGGTGGGCGTGGCAGAGCGGCACATTCCGGGTCAAAGTCACCCTGCACTGTCGCCAAACCTTCACCCCTTGGTCGGATCCTGTGTTTCTACGGGCCGGAGTGCCCCTAGTCCAGGTTTCCAGGCATGCTGTGGTATTCACAGATGCTTCTGCCAAGGGCTGGGGGGCCATGTACAAAGGGCATGCAGTCTCGGGTCTGTGGACGGGCCCCAACTGCATTGGCACATCAACTGCCTAGAGTTGCAAGCAGTACGCTTAGCCTTGTGTCGCCTCAAGGGCCTTCTCAAACACAAGCACGTACTGGTCCATACGGACAGCACTGCGACCGTTGCGTACATCAACCGACAAGGTTGTCTACCAGGGGTGCAAACAGCGCGCTTTTCGGCGCCTCCCGCTTTTTTCACGTCAGTTTGGGTGACTTGTGTGAATCGTGCAGATCCGAAGAGTTTTTTTTTAAGGATGGGGGGGGGGGGGGGGTTGAGAGGGTCTGATTATAATTTAACCAACAGTAATTCTGGATTGCGTCCACCAACAAGTAAATAGGAAATAAGCAAATCAGAACACTGCGCGCCAAACCAGCAGTATGTGCGCAAGCGTGAACCACTAGTGTGTAACGCAAGGGACATGGCCAGATCACCGTCTCTCTCTCTATATGTTAAACTGAACTTTGATAATCAAACCCCCCTTTGTGGTCTGAAACCTAATCAAATCACTGGCATCGTAATCCACAAACACCTCTATTGTCTCACAAATGCCGCCACGCAGGACGTGCAGGACGTGCGAACCCAAATGGCGCCGACAATTAGAAAAACTCATCGATTTCCACCTAAACACACAGAATTCTTGTCTCGAACCAACAAGCGCCTTTTGGTTTATTGCCCTCCGGGGAGTCATGAGCAGCAGAAACGCCGTGATGTCTACAATCTTTAAAACCCCTGGAGATCGTTTGAGATACTGATTAACTGCTCAGGACAACAGAACAGTGTCCGACCGGACGCGTTGGCCGCTAATCTAATCAACCCAAGCCAGCACACACACATAAACCATCACCCCGTGGCTCCAAGAGCAAAAGTTCAGCAGCGTGGTGAACTTTCAGTGACACACACACACAGAAACACACACAGATCCTACACGTGTGACTCAAAATCATCTTGTGAAATGTTTAAAATGTATTCTCTTGATGTATGCATGATCCCTTATCCCAAATATTATGCCTATATAGTTTTATTGATTTGTAATCCATTTGATGTGACTATAATCGCGAAAAATCATGTATCCGCGGGTGACTATGTCATAAAGCTACCATTCGTGGTATCATTGTGCTCCATAAATCCCAACGGTGTGGAATCTTGAACCCAAAATATCAGAGGATGCATTCTCTTATTAATCCCAGTATTATTAATGTTAGGAACGAATTTATCTTCCAATACTTAGTTGGAAGGGGCGTATCGACCCTTGAAACGTCAGGAGGTGGACCCGACCCGCCGTTAAGGACATTGGCTCACATACGTGAGAGGGCGTGAGTTGGGCCCCTTTAAAATATCATGTTTTCCTCCTCTAAAGCGCACTTCGCCAGAGAGAGAGAAAGACGACACGCCTTCTTCCATCCTTGGAAGCCTCGTTCGCGTTTATTTTCATTTTTCTTCCAAGTTTTATTTTCTGAAAACTACTTTTACTTCAGTTGATAGTCTCCTTCAACCAACCAACGAAATCAACTTAAAGCTAAAATCATCTTGCTAAGTTTTCGCTCGTTTCCAGTCGCCATAGCAACTAGACGCTGTGACCTCTGTTTCGGTGACCACGTGACCAAGACGCTTTGTCTACTCCGACTCGACGCACGGACACACAAAGGCCGAGCTTCATCCAGAGTAACGTAGACTTTAAATTTACAATCTGAAGTGCTGTTTAAAGTGTCTAACATTACTGTGTCTATTGGGGTTTCGTTGTGAATGACTGAACTGTTCTACCTATCTCTAAATTCTCCCACTCACACTGACACACTCCTTTTTAGCACACACACATCTGCACGTACACATCCACGCTCACATATCCACGTGTTCCTAGACAGAAACACACGACCACGTGCTGCTAAAGGCGTGTTCCTACACACACACACACACCTCTTCTTACTACGCTGTCCTTGGACCCACACACAAAGCCATCCTTAAAATCCCCTCTTATTCTTTCTTTCTCATCTCTCTCTCTTTTCCTTCTCTTTTACGTTTCTTTTTGCTATATTCCTCATTGCGATCGTATATTGTTTTTGTTTATGCATATTTACTCCTGTGTGATTTAAACTAGTATATGTAACCAGTAGTTCGTTTGAATAAACTTTGTTAAATCATTTGAATTGAGATTGCCTGTTTGTTTCAATACTGAGTCCCTGAGTAGTGCAGATTTTTACCTCTTAACGCTCTACGATAAATTTTACTATTGAAAGAAATCTCAAATGGTCTAAAACACCAAGATAATTATTTTCTTGTGGCCACAGAAAAGGAATTGTCTATCAGTGTTAAAGACGTGAGATTTCCGTTCAGATATTGTACATTTTGTGTGCTGGACGTACAGTTCGTACAATAAATGAACATTCTTCAACTTATACCTAAAATTTCCCCAAATTGAACATATTCTACCCGTCTATATCAGTGAGTACTACAAGTAATTGTGTAACCTCTGATATAAGCCGAGGTTTTGACCAATTCCCTATTTGGGAATTCTTTAATTCATGTAAGCAACATATGCATATTCACATTAATGCTAATTTGAGCTAATTAATTCCCTAACATAAGTCATTGTTGTTACAAGTGTTTCTGTCTCACTCTGGATCTGCCACTGGCTGCATCACATTTCTCTCTGCGTGGCGTGGAGTGTCCGTTTTTATGTCGGCTCTCATGTTAACTGGTTAGAGCTTATGTTAGAGCCATAGACTGTAAAAAAATAGGTTAGAGCACAATGCCTGCGTGACACACACACTTCTCGAGCCGCGCCGAAACAGAAATAGAAATAGAACCGCAACCGACGCCTATTTTTCACGCGACACGCAAGAGTGTTGGAAGTTTTCAGACAAAATAGAAGGCGCAAATACATATTAATAAATTACATTTTGATGCTTGAAAGTCTCTCGGTTTTGACAAATGCATATATAATTGTAATTTAAAAAATAGGCCTAATTATCGATTTTCAAATATTGCCCCTGTCAATAGGCCTACAGAACGAAATATTCTGTAGCCTATTTTGCCGTCAATACTGCCGACGTTGTCTTTGCTGTATCAGGCTATATATATTATGTTTAACATCCAAATGTAGATGGTCTGTCGGCGCACAGAGCCACGCAGTCGCAGACAGCACGTGAAGTTCGTAAACACCGAATTCCCTTTTCTTTCTTATCTATTTGTGTTTGAACAGACATGAGCACGAAAAAATAAGCCAGTGTCCGTCTCAACGAGTTTCCCCGTAAACGCAGTCAAAATAAAACGGATGCGTGTCATTACCGGTATTAGATACGAGCATTCGTCTTAAAGGGGCAGCACCCAATATACCTGCAGCTGTTTGTGTCACCAAAGTTAATCAAACAACAAAAGAGAAAGAGAAAAATCACGTTTTGTCAAAAGATAAACTGTATTAATACTTAATACAGTTAATTTACCTGAAAAACATAAAGCACTGCTTTATTTCTCGTGTATTTGTGTTTTATTGTATTTAGATTTGTATTTTGTTTATTAGTTTCTATGCAGATGCACTAGGCCTACCCTACACAATTACCCCAATCATCCTAGAATTATTAATTCTTTACATAAAGAGCTATTCAAATCATCAGGTGAAATTGTTTTCAGGAAGTAGCAGTAAAGCAAGAAGAAGAAGTGCAAGATAGTTTTTCTAAATTTCATTTGACTCTATGTGCCTATAGGGGTGGGTTGGGGATGGTGGCAATGTAGTATCTGGATATTTGCCGCGGGCGAGGGCTTCGATTACCTCTCTCTTTTTTGACCATACATGTGTTTGCACCCCTGTCTACGCTCCCGTCGTATGTCGCGACTCGCCTCCCACCTCCTCTAATGGAGTCAGAAGCATCTGAGGTCGCTTCGTGCCGTTCATGTCCCCGGGGAGCTCAATCATGTGGCCGACGAGCTTTCACGTCAGCCTCCCCTTCCGGGAGAATGGCGACTCCATCCCCAGGTGGTCCAGCTGATTTGGCGAATCTTCGGAGCCGCACAGGTAGACCTGTTTGCCTCTCTGGACACGACCCATTGCCAGTGGTATTACTCCCTGACCAAAGGAACTCGCACGGATGCCCTGGCACACAGCTGGCCCCGGGACCTACGCAAATATGCGTTTCCCCCGGTGAGCCTTCTTGCACAGAACCTGTGCAAGGTCAGGGAGGACGAGGAGCAGGTCCTTTTGGTGGCCCCGTATTGGCCAACCCGGACTTGGTTCCCAGAACTCATGCTCCTCGCGACAGTCCCTCCTTGGCAGATTCCTCTGAGGAGGGACCTACTTTCTCAGAGAAGGGGCACCCTAGTGCACCCGCGTCCAGAACTTTGGAAACTCCATGTCTGGTCCCTGGACGGGACGCGGAGGTTCTAGATGGCCTGCGACAGGCAGTGGTAGATACCATCTCTTCAGCTAGAGCCCCCTCTACGAGGCGCCTCTACGCTCTGAAGTGGAACCTGTTCGTCGGCTGGTGTTCTTCCCATGGGGAGAACCCACGAACTTGCCCGGTCAGAGTCGTGCTCTCCTTCCTACAAGAGGGGTTGGAGCGAAGGCTGTCTCCCTCCACTCTCAAAGTGTATGTTGCCGCAATAGCCGCACATCACGATGTAGTTGACGGTAAGTCCGTGGGGAAGCACGACCTGGTCATCAGATTCCTCAAGGGTGCTAGGAGGCTAAATCCACCTCGCGATTTGCACCCTGTACCCTCTTGGGACTTAACTTTAGTGCTTAGAGCGCTCCAAAGTCCTCCTTTTGAGCCTTTGATGACAGTTGAGCTTAATATCCTGTCCATTAAGACAGCGCTCCTGTTAGCATTGGCTTCCTTCAAGAGGATAGGGGATCTGCAGGCTTTTTCGGTCGACGAATCGTGCCTAGAGTTCGGGCCTGGCCTTTCTCATGTTATATTGAGACCCCGGCTCGGATATGTGCCCAAGGTTCCTACCACTCCCTTCGCGGACCAGGTTGTGAACCTGCAAGCGCTGCCCCAGGAGGAGGCAGACCCAGCCCTAGCTTTTCTCTGTCCCGTCCGGGCCCTCCAGGTTTATATAGACAGAACACAAAGCTTCAGGACCTCAGATCAGCTCTTTGTTTGTTATGGAGGCCAGCAGAAGGGGAAGGCTGTCTCCAAGCAGAGGTTAGCCCACTGGCTAGTGGATGCTATCACCAGTGCTTATGAGTCCCAGGGTGAGCCCTGCCCACCCAGGTTGCGGGCTCATTCCACTAGGAGTGTTGCCGCTTCTTGGGCACTGGCACAAGGCGCCTCGCTAACAGACATTTGTAGAGCCGCGGGCTGGGCGACACCGAACACGTTCGCTAGATTTTATAGCCTACGTGTGGAACCTGTTTCCTCCCGACTACTCGCTACGGCCAGTTATTAGAGGGAATAGGTGTGTCGGCTTGCGACGCCATTCCGTGAGCGGATACGTGCGTCTTTTTGCTCCGTTGGTTACCCAGCAAACGGCTAACCTCGTGAGTTCCTTCATCACCCCCTCCGGTGCCAGGTGTTGCGGACCGCCCGGCACCAGGTCTGCTACCTTCAGTAAGGAGTTGCTAGTAGACTGGGTGCCTTTTCCATTGGTCCCTGCGGCGACCCATGATTGCCACGTGCAGTTCAACCGTGTCTTCCCCTTGACAGACTCATTCTGTCATCCCTGTTGAGTACGCTCCTCACTCCTCCGGACTGGGACTACCTTCAAGGACTGCCATATGTTTCACTACCCTACGTGGTTAGTACATGTGTGTATTTGAGGGCCTTCCTCTAGGTTGCCTCAGCTTCCGCAGCCGACGAGGCGTCGGAGTTCCCTGATGACAAAAGGGAACGTCTCGGTTACGTATGGTAACCCTCGTTCCCTGAGTCCAGGGAACGGAGACGCCTCGTCCCGTCGCCATGCTGCTGTACCTTCGCGGAGGACTGGACACCGCCCGGCTACTCAGCGAAAAGCATTTGTGTATGCGCTTGCTTCCGCCTTTATACCCGCACTCGTAGGCGGGCTGCGGAATGCAAATGTTGCATGCCAATGTTCATTGGCTCGTTTTAATTCACTCGAAGGCAGTTGGTCTCCCTAGCATGATCCCAATTCGTCAGGGGAACTCCCCCGACGAGGCGTCTCCGTTCCCTGGACTCAGGGAACGAGGGTTACCATACATAACCGAGACGATTTCTTTGATTTGATTACAGGCTTCAGTATGACACATTAGACTCAGACGTTCAGACTCACAGGAACCACGAGAATTTCAAAGACAATCTTCTAGGAATCTTCCAGGTAGGAAAACACATTTTTATAAATGTTTAATATTTACAACAACAAATATGTTATTGAACAAAGACATTTTATTTAATTCCTCCAGATCACTATTTTTCCCTTGAAGCACTTATATATTTTTTATTTTGTAAAAAATAACAGCTGGTTAAAAATTTTAGTCTTTTAACTGGGTTTATATATATATATATATATATATATATGTGTGTGTGTGTGTGTGTGTGTGTATTATAGTTGTATATAGATTTTATACCAAATGTTGATGTACAATTTGGTTTTAATTGTGTCATTCTGTCTTTTTTCTTACTTTTGTTTGTAGGATCTTGAGAGCAAAATAATCAAATTTCTGAAGAATGAACTGAAGAAGTTTAAGAAAATATTACAAAAAGAGAACACACAACACTTTGTGAAGGACTTTATTGAAAACAGATCCAGTATCAAAGAATCAGCTCTTGATCTCACACTACATTACCTGAGAGAGATGAAGCAAGATGAAGCTGCTGATGCTCTAGAAGGTTAGAGACTCATGATCATCTGTCTGATTGTCTCTTATAAATGTAGGAGAGAAAATGAAGACTAAAACTATCTATTTTCTGTTCCTGTGTTTAGAAGAGCTGTTCTTCATTCATCAGCTGAAATGTGGCCTAAAGAAGAAGTATCAATGT
Source organism: Squalius cephalus (assembly GCF_949319135.1). Classification (NCBI taxonomy): domain Eukaryota; kingdom Metazoa; phylum Chordata; class Actinopteri; order Cypriniformes; family Leuciscidae; genus Squalius; species Squalius cephalus. Next base: position 4,428,743 of record NC_137128.1, on the reverse strand, counting down.
GTGTTTGAAGGAATTGCGAAGCAAGGTGACTCCACACTTCTGAATAACATCTACACAGATCTCTATATCACTCAGGGTGGCAGTGAACAGGTCAATACTGAACATGAGGTGAGACAGATTGAAGTTGCTTCCAGGCGTCATGAAGCACAAGAGATACAGGTTGAATGCACACATTTGTTTGAAGCTCCTGAACAAGACGAGGAGATCCGAACTGTACTGACAAAAGGAGTCGCTGGAATCGGGAAATCAGTCTCTGTGCAAAAGTTTGTTCTGGACTGGGCTGAAGGAAAAGAAAATCAAGATATCGGCTTCATATTTCCTCTTCCATTCAGAGAGATGAACTTAAAGGAGAAAGAAAAACTAAGTTTGATGGACCTTATAAATAAATTTTTCCCAGAGACAAAAGGACTGAACCTTACAAGAAGGAATCAATTCAAAGTGCTGTTCATCCTTGATGGACTGGACGAATGTCGCCTTCCTCTGAAGTTTGATTGTAATGAGACGTGGCGTGATGTATCGTCACCAGCCTCTCTGGATGTTCTCCTAACGAACCTCATGAAGGGAAATCTGCTTCCTTCTGCTCTCATCTGGATCACCACCAGACCAGCAGCTGCCAGTAAGATTCCTCCTGACTGCATCAACCGGCTGACAGAGATACGAGGATTCAGTGACGCACAGAAGGAAGAGTACTTCAAAAAAAGATTCACGAATGAGGATCAGGCCAACACAATCCTAGATCACATTAAACAATCAAAAAGTCTCTTTATCATGTGCCACATCCCAGTCTTCTGCTGGATTTCAGCCACGGAGATCTCTAAAACACTGCAGGAATCAAACACTGAAGACACACCCAAGACTCTGACACACATGTACACACACTTTCTTCGCTTTCAGATCCAGCAGAGCCGCCGAAAGTATGATGGAGAATACACACCAGATATTTCCTGGGATAAAGATGCCATCCTTTCACTGGGGAAACTGGCATTTCATCAGCTGGAAAGAAACAACCTGATCTTCTATGACACAGACCTGGAAGCCTGCGATATTGACGTCTATAAGGCATCAGTGTACTCAGGCATGTGTACCCAGATCTTTAAGGAGGAAACAGGGATCGTTCTTGGTACCATGTACTGCTTTGTTCACTTGAGCATTCAAGAGTTTATTGCAGCCCTTTATGCACATCTGTTTCTAGACATCAACAAGACGAGTGTGTTTGATCATGAGTCTACAGAACAGGAAAACAGAAATGAAACCATGATTGATTTTCTCAAGACTGCAGTGGACAAGGCGCTCGAGAGTGACAATGGACACCTGGACCTTTTCCTTCGCTTCCTCCTCGGTCTGTCACTCCAGTCCAATCGACGACTCTTACTAGGTCTGTTGACACAGCAAGACGGCAATGACCAGAGCAACAAGGAAATAGTTCAGTACATCAAGCAGAAATTAGAAGATAATCTTCCTGCAGAGAGATCCATCAATCTGTTCTACTGTCTGAATGAACTGAACGACCAAACTCTGGTGAAAGAGATTCAGACCCACCTTAGCAAAGGAAGTCTCTCATCTGGTGACCATTCACCTGCCCAGTGGTCTGCTTTAGCCTTTGTGTTGTTGACATCAGAGGAAGAGCTGGAGGAGTTTGAGCTTCAGAAATTCAAGAAATCAGACGAGTGTCTCATTAGATTATCGGCAGTCATCAAAACCTCCAGAAGAGCTCTGTAAGTCTTTTAATATATTTTGTCATGTTTTGCTCTCATCTGAAAAATGTCTTTATCTACATTACTCTATAGTGATTCCTCATCATGAACATGAACTTATCCCTGTAAAGCCTGACATATGAAATAATAGTCTGAATTTTTTTTTTTTTTTTTTTTTTTTGGAGACAGTTTATCAAACCTTTAGACAAAATATAAAATACCATATAAAAATGTTTGTTGTGTATCATATGATACACCAGCCATTAATGACTTATATAGAATTATATATTAGCTCATACTCATACTTGAGGAAGAAAAAAATACATTCATATTCATATACCCAAACTGGGGGGAAAGAATGTAATTTGGTACAGATGTTATTTACAGATGGTAGTGTCGTAGATTTTTCCCTAAACCTAACTATCTGGGTCTCGTCTACAAATCGACGTCCCCACTCAGTATCTGGGTCTCGTCTACAAATCGACGTCCCCACTCAATAATAGTCACCTAACTAACTTGTTCCCCTAAACTAACTTACTTCCTAAACTAGCTTCCTAAACTAGCTTCCTGCGCAGGAATAAATCGACAAACAGACCTGCAAATGTCCTTTAAATGCTTTAATCACGGCCAGGAGATCTTCGCGAGCAGTTCTCAGGGAATCTCTCCCAAGAAGCAAGGCCAGAGGATCTCAGAAAAATTCAATTGAAAATCCCACCGGAAAATACGGATACAACAGTTTTTATAGAATCGAGAAAACAAATAATCTAACATGTCACCTTCAATATGATTGGTTCAATTGGTTCAAAAGCCTCAACCTTTTTTCCTCTGTCACTGGCACAAGCAAACTCTGATTTTGTGATTACTTATCACAAGGTTTTGAGAACTAGTCATCTATCTAGTTTCACTTCCCCTTTCTGTTATTTATACACACACATACTCAAAGTCACAAGTTTTCCCCAAAGAGTTTGGACACATTAAAAGCATATGAATGTTGTTCCTGCAAGAAAAACAAATGTTAGTTGATTAATTAAAGTTGATTAATTAAAATCTATCACAGTAGTCAACCAGAATGCCATGGTCATTTTTTTGAGAGAGATGCTAATGGTCTTGTCCGATTCAATGATATATGCTAAGCTAGCTAAAAGTGGTACCGCCAGACCCGGAGATCGGCTGAATGGATTCGAAAACGGTAAAACTCAACTGTTTAACTCTGGGGGAGTTGTAAAATGAGCCTATTTCCAAAATAAGTGGAGTATCCCTTTAACAGCTAAAATAACTTAATAGGCTACTCTGTAGTTTTTCGGTCATACAGATAAGAGTAGAGTATAGCCTACATCGTTCAAAACTGTAAACTTTCATTCATATTAGGCTAACGTCAAAAGTTTGTCTGTCGTCTCTGTCTCTGAACTGCACGTCACAAAAATTAACCGAACGCCACTTGCCTCAGCTCAGTCACGATATGAAATCGGCTATGTCTAAAGCCTGATTATGTAATCCATATGAAACCGAGCGGTACAGAGGATCTACTCAAACATGTTTAGCTATCATGTGAGCGCTTCCCAATGAGGAAAGGACGAGGAAAGAGTGAAAATCTCACCCTGAATTAAATTGTAAAAACAGATCAAATAAATGTATTTGTCAATGCTGCGATATTGTTTCATTTAGGTTCATAATTATTCTATAAATGTTATTTAGTTTAACAGCAGCACGAAGCACAGTGGTTCGAGATTTATTTGAATAAAAAAATAAACTTTATTCACAAATCGCACCCTGGTTGTAAGCAAGGATTCAAAGATCCCTATGGAATTTAATATTGAGTTGAACATTTTGTTCATGACAACAAATGAACATGCGTTTGAAGATTGTATTTAGTTGTGCTTGGAAGAAGCTGGCCCAAACTGAAGTAGCGTTTTAATTTTTCAATTATTGAAATAATTAAATATTTAATAATAAACATTTATGACAGAATTATTACTACATAGCCTAAATTATTTAATTCCTTCATTATCAACACTTGAATAGCTATTGCTAATGTCTAGAATAGTGATTTAAGTGTGAATTGCAAACTCTTTGTTTTGTTTTGCAAACTCAGATAGCCTGTGGGGGGTTTGGAGAAGGCAGTATAGTTGCTTTATCGTGGGGGTGCAGGACAACAGGTGTTAATGTTCCGTCTTTCATATGGAGAGCTCTTTTCATGCTCTTATATCCTCAAGACTTGACTATTGCAATTCTTTATATAAGGGTATTAGTCAAGATATCTATTCAACGGCTGCAAAAGGTACAAAATGCTGCAGCGAGATTATTAACTAACACTAAAAAACGTGAACACATCACTCCATCCTTGGTCCGTTTACATTGGCTCCCTGTACAATATAGAATTGATTTTAAACTCCTTCTATTAGTGTATAAATCTCTTCACGGCCTTGCACCGACTTATATATCAGATTTGTTAATAGGGTACAAGACAGGTAGAACCTTGAGATCATCAACTCAAAACTTGTTAAAAGTTCAGAGGACCAAGTTAAGCCAGAAAGGGGATCGTGCCTTTGGGGTAGTTGCTCCAAAACTTTGGAATAGCTTACCATCACATGTTAGGGACGCTGATTCTGTACATGTTTTTAAAGTACAACTTAAGACACACTTGTTAGATATGGCCTATTCATCTATTTGATGATAATGTTTTCACATGTTTTCAATGAGCCTTTTATGTTATTTTCTTTTATGTTTATTTATTCTGTTTTGTGATTCTGTGTAACCTGTGTAATTGTTGCCCCAGGGCTCCCTTGTAAAAAGAGATTTGACTATCTCAATGGGACATCACCTGGTAAAATAAAGGATAAAAAAAAAATAAAAAAAAAAAATTCATCTATTTGATGATAATGATTTTTACTATTTATATATATTTATTTTTTTAATCAGTTTGTTTGAATATTGTTTTATTGTTTTATTGAGATGGTGTTAAATTATAAATATTGTAGTTTTATTTATTGTATTTTAAAGGTTTTCCACACACAATTTCAGTTTAGCAGATACAGAGCTCTTTAATTCGCGATCAACCTCGTTTTGTTGTAAGGTGAATTCAGCAAGGCATGCTGTATCTTTGAAGCAACAACAGCTATTTGTTACAGTTTTTTTCTTTCGTGATTTGTGTGGATGACACGCAGCGACATATACAGTATTATCAGCTGTATGGTGTGTTTCTACCCTGAAATGTTTCATTTACAGAAAGACCCGGCGCGCGCAGTGAGGGAGACCAAAGAAACTTACTAAAAAGAGATCCAGCGCGAGAGAGAGGCAAAGAAAAACACCTATTCTTAATTTATGTTGCTTTGAACAATTTTCGTTTTGTGCCGTTTTAATTTTTTAAAGGTCCCGTTCTTCGTGATCCCATGTTTCAAACTTAAGTTAGTGTGTAATTTTGCTGTTAGAGCATAAATAATATCTGTAAAATTATAAATCTCAAAGTTCAATGCCAAGCGAGATATTTTATTTAACAGAAGTCGCCTACAGCGAACGGCCCGTTTGGACTACATCCCTCTACTTCCTTCTTTAATGACGTCACTAGAACCATTTTTTGACTAACCTCCGCCCACAGGAATGCTTCCTCAACTTCCCCAAAATTCGTGTATGTACTTGCGCACTTCTTATAACTTACTGTGTTTACTCAGCTCTTACGGTGATTTTCTGAAGTTCTGAATCTTTTGTGTGATGTACAATAAACTTTATTAAACTCATCAGTATATGTTTGATCATCATTCAGACAGCAGACTTGTAGGCTATTAATAAATAATGGATACATACAAGCAGATGACAAATACGTTATAATAACCGTAATTAAACTACTAAACTATACCTGTTTCATCTCTATACAGCACTCTGACTCTGTAGGCATTATTGTCCGACTCGAAATGAACACCGTTACTGAGAGTTTCTGATATTATCATCATTCCGTGAGATGAGATTGTCCTGAGAGACTGAGCGCGAGCTCATGAAGCTCCGCCCCCTGCGTCGTCCAGCAGCAGCTTATTTGCATTTAAAGGGCACACACTAAAACAGCTCGTTTTTTTGAGCCCCAAAAAATGACAATTTAAACATGTTGTAAAAAATGATCTGTTGGGTATTTTGAGCTGAAACTTCACATACACACTCTGGGGACATCAGAGACTTATTTTACATCTTGTGAAAAGGGGCATAATACGGGACCTTTAACTTAGCTGCAATTTTGTTGGCAATACACATGTAAAATGTCACAAGAATAAGATTCTGTGTTTCTTATTTTGCATCGCAAAGGGAATAAACTCTAAACTCGATGCAACCCTGTTTTAAATAAATAAATTGTCCCAACACTTTATTTAAACCTTGAAATGTGCCATGGGGTTTCAAACTTAATTAATTTTAGTGTTGTTTTACTTTTTTTTTTTTTTTTTTTACTTTTTTTTTAACGTGTGAAAGCAATAGCCTACTGTAGGCTATGAAAGTCTTTTTCTGATTTGTTCGATCTTTTTTGAAAAATGTCTTCAATTGCTATTGCCGGGTATCATTGTCAGTCATCTCAATTTCATGAATGATTCACAAAACAATAATTTAGCAGATTAAAGTCGAGCTTAATCATCTTCATTTTCTGATGCGATCGGCTGACAGTCTTCCTTCATCAGATGTGTCGTCTTTGCAGCGGCTCAAATGGAATGTAGCAAATTTATGTTGTAATGTACAATTGATAATTAAACAAAACGCTTGACTTTAATAAACAGTTACATATTTAAGCATCAAGAACGGTAAAACATAAACGCTGTCGGCTACAGTGAGATTCGATCGCTTGAACTCCGCGAGGCTCATGTTGATGCGTTGGCCACAGAGCTATCGGCTGAATGCAGTCAAGTTAACCCCCTGAGGTCGGCTATCGCGCCGGCGCGATAGGCTTGTTTTTTTCCTTATCAGTGCAAAAAAAAAAAAAATTACTTTTTATCTTATATGCTTGTGTTATACATCAATCGATCCTGTTAACAGGGTCCCCGCGGATCCTTAAAAAGTCTTAAAACGTCTTAAATAAAATATACGATTTTTAAGGTCTTAAAATGTATTCAATTTCACTAATTTTTGAAGAGTGGCATTAAATTTGATCTGGGCGGCATTAAATTTCATCTGGCGGAGTTTCTCCTTTTGTCGGGAGAAACTACCGGTACTTTCCATTTCACCAGCGCACGTCCCTGTCTAAAGACAGTAAAAAGTAGCGTGTGCCTATTGCACAGGCATCACACACCATTTAGGGGGCAGTGTTTTCCGTAGGCCTGTCATAGAAACAGACGAAGAAGTGTCTCAGAGTGGCAGATGCGAGCTAAGATAGGGAAGTGCAAAATAATGATAACTGTCTCGATGATGAGAAATATAGCGGCTGGTTACAAAAAAACGACGGTATACGAAGTGCGGTGGGCTGCAAAGCACTTGACGCGCATATGAAAGGGGAGAAGCACAAGCGCGACAGTCAGGCAACAACTGTCCCCATTCAGATGTTTGCAGCATCGGTATCTAACGTTACTTCAAGTCTAACCATGGGTGTAAATTACGCGGGGGATTAGCCCCCCCCCCCCCCACACACACACACACTTTTTATAAAATGTAAATTCGTCCCCCGCTCTTTTTCATAGGGCAAGTGCATCCACGACGAGCTGAGGTTTTCGCGGGTGTCCGCGAGCCTACATCGAGATTTTTAATCCAAAGAGTCAAGGATAGTCTATCTACATACGTGACTTTCACGTTTCCATGGTAATCAGTCACTCGTGCATCACGCCCAAATGCACGCAGCCGCGCCGAATAATTTTCATAGAGGTCGCAATGAGTTCAAAACGGCATAAAAAACTCTTCACTCCTTATTCACGAAAAAGTCAAGCACTGCAAGTAAGTTGTCATCTATAATTCATGTGGTATTCGAATTGTGTTGCACAATGCAGATAACTCAGCCTATTTCTCTTGTTGAATAATTAACAAGTTTTGTTGTAAATTTAAAATATTCACTAACGTGCGCTATTTTCAGTCTTTTTTTATTCGTAATATCTTTTATTTTCACAGATATATTATCGAAGCCCTTCAAATTAGAATAAACATGGTGATTGTTAATGCTGAATTTGTATTTTCATGCATTAACAGCCACTATCTGCTTGAATCAGGCAGTAACGTTAGGTTAGATGATGTTTACCATAATTTGTTAACACTTTACAATTAGATAAAATTTGTCTACGTTTGTCTAAAAGTTGTCTACAAACTTTAAGTTCTCTTGAAAAAGCCTAACTAGAAAGTTTGAAGTAGTTTTAAAAGGTTTGCAATTGGAAAGTTTTAGTAAGACTCTGCTAGGCTATTAAGGAAATGTAATTTTGCCAAAATAACAACTTTTATTTTAAGTAAATGTTATTTTTAAATCAGCTTAATTCAGTGTGTTTTTACCATATTATCATGCTTAACACTGATCATTTGAATAATTGTAATGCGATGATCAGATGCAGACATCTAAATCAGAGAATATAACGTTAGGTTTGGGCGGTTGGCCGGTGGATTATTTATTTTTAATAGCGGATTCGAGTGACTCAAAGTGCACCAGATGAATGAATTTATCTTTAAAATGTACAAAATTTTCTTTTTATTAGCTTAGTTAGCTTTATTAACTAGTAAAATACATGATCAGGATTTTACCATAAGTATATAAAGTATAAGTATACTTTTTTTATATAAAGTATACTGTACATCTGCATTTCTTTCTTTCTGTTGTATTGCTTTAAAAATAAATAGCATTTTAAGCCAATTAAGGAAAAACCTGTCAAGTCTGAAAAAATTTTTTGGTAGTTATTCTGTCCCCCTCACTTTTGAAATGATGCTACGCCCCTGAGGCTAACATTACAGCCGCGTTGGTGTCTTTGGGGCCCAATACAAGTAATGCCTTCGGTAAATTATCCCCAACCAATACACTGAAGGCCGAAATGCTGTGGGTTTTGCACACGGTTAGCTGACATCACTCCTATACATCCAACGAAGACATGAGCACTTCAGGGCAATGTTCCCTGACTAGGAATGTGCAAAAACATTTAGTTGTGGCAGGGACAAAACCTCTTCTCTTACTCGATTTGGACTTGTTCTGTACATAAAAAGGGGACTTCTGTCAAGTGTGAATCAAGGCAGCTTCGTTGTCATGTTTGACGAAAGCATGAATTGGACCACCAAAGGCTATTAAGACTATTTGCACTGTTGCTCAAATACAAATGTGCTTTGTTAACCTGAACACCCTAGAGTGTCATTTTTATATATATATATTAGGGGTGTAACGGTACGTGTATTCGTACCGAACCGTTTCGGTACAGGGCTTTCGGTTCGGTGCACGTGTGTACCGAATGACTGAATGCAATATTTTGTGTGCGGAACATAGGTACATTTTCGTGTTTCCACACGAACATATTAAGTGGCGGAAGTCTCCGCGTTCAGCGCAAATCCCGCCCTGCAGCTGATTCTAATGTTTTTTCCTATTAGACATTCTCTGGTTTTACCCGTGTTTTACCCGTCGTCACTGTAACAATGAAATAGACTGCATGGCGAAAAAAAGCTTTTCCGCTTCGTGTGCGCCGCCGCACTCTCCGTTCCGTGGCGTGTGTGTGTGTGTGTGTGTGTGTGTGTGTGTGTGTGTGTGTCGACGACCCGCTGCGCTCTCTGCTCAATGTTCGAGCCCGTGTTTGCGCTGCGCGTTCTGCTCTGTCGTTAACGGCCCAAACACTCCAATCATGTACCGATCACGCACTGGAAAAGCAAAGTCCGCTCAAATAAGGTGAAATTTCTCAGTAGTAACTTAGATTTCTGTTTGCTGAGCTGGTATAGTCATGCTGGCAACAATGGTAAAATGACCTGCTCTGATCACATGCTCTGGTAATAATAGCTTTGTACTATAGCTTTGGACTATATTTTATTTTGATAATTATTAAAAAAGTGGAAAAAAAAAAATCTTAAATTTATTATGTTGATTGATTATTGAAAAATAATAATACATTAATATATTTGTTTAATATTATTTTAATATAGGGCTATTTTCTGTTCCTGCACTGTAATCATAGTTATTTATTTATATTTTTCATTATATTTTATTATGTGATATTGGTTTGAGACTGAGAGTATTTTATTTAGTGGAGAACTTTGCAGCAGTATTTTATTTCTTATTCTTTTTTTATTTTATATCTATTTTATTATATTTTATTAAAAAGTGTTTAAAAAAGTGTAAACAAATTGTTAAAAAAAGTTTATAGTAATAAACAACCTGCAGTTTAATGTTTGCATTTCTTTCCCTTACTGTACCGAAAATAAACCGAACCGTGACTTTAAAACCGAGGTACGTACCGAACCGTGATTTTTGTGTACCGTTACACCCCTAATATATATTGCCATGGTAATGGTCTTAATTTTTATTCTTGAAGGTCTTAAAAAGGTCTCAAAAGTCATTAAATTTGTTGATCAAAAATGTGCAGATACCCTGGTTAAGTGTGTATTATTTTTGTGTATACTCACAATAAAAACAAAGTGATGTGCTTTTCGCCAAATAAAGAAAAATAAACATGATGCGAGTTCTGCCTCCTCTCTGTCAGTGAAGTCCATTCTGAAATGCGTCCGAAAATGAACCATAACTCAGCGAATACTCAGTCAAACAGGCATACAGACACACAAGTATGAAGCTTGAATTCTCTTCTTTTAAATGAAGTAATTTTTATTTAAAAAAAAAAATTCTCTGTTCATGTAATCTTTATGAAAAGAGAGAGATGTCAGTCGTTCTCATCTCAGCTCATTACGTTTTAATCTGCCCCGCCCACGGAGAGTGCGCGCTATTCAAACGCAAATGACTGAGGCGATCCGTGCAAACTGTGAACGCCCCCATATCAGCTCGAGAAAACACATCAAGCTTATTCAGATCATTGTGTCTCGCAGCGCTGTGAGGAATAATAATAATAATGGAAAATGTAACTCAGAAGTGCTGGTATTTCGAGGAGCAACGGATGGAATACTGTAGTAAGTTTTTTTTTCATTCTCAAGTAAATCGCGTTTCTGTGTGAATGAATGAACGGCAGAGATGCGCTGTTTACCACAACTTGCAAAAAGACGGTTTAAATTTGAATTGCGTTTCTGTGTGTGAATGAATGATCTGCTTTTAGCAAACTATTTAACTATACTGAGTAAAAATCGACTGAAATATGTTGAAATAAAATGTATTTGTATAAGCAACGTATTAAACTGCAAATTAACATTTATATTCCTTATAATAAAAACTAAAGACCTATGTTACAGACATATGAAAGACAACATTTCATTGACTAGTTTTGGATAGATTACACATTTTTACTGTAAAATATCTGCCACCTCAAATAAGCTTTTGTTTGCCAATTTTTGCTAATCACTGATTCTTGGGAATTTGGATAAAACATGTCCCACGAAGAAAAGTGCTAATTCTGTTGGAAATTAATAACATTTTCATGAATAAAAAGAATCAAGGTTATAATCAGGGGGTCCTTTGCACATATGTAAGGTTATTTTATAGGTTTATTTTTAATTTGTATTAATTTAATGATTATATGCTGGCCCATTGCCAACAAAATCAGTTGTCCTCGGATAGGAGATAATCATTTCAACTTGATTAAAAAAACAAAACGTAATAATTAAATTGAAAAATATCTTTACCACATGAAAGAGTACATAGTAAATATTGTTCAAACCTCACTGTTTGTAGTTTTTAATACATATTACAATTATTTTGTGGTTGCTCAAAATGTGTCCCACATATTCATCACCACCGTCAGATATTTATAAAAAGCAATAAAATCAGGCAACTACAAGGTCAACTTAATTCCTGGGGACCCCATTTTCAAACCTTCAACTCTTCTGCATGCTTCAAGATCACTCAAGCTCCTGTAAGTTTGCTAATTTCTCTTAGACTTGTTCATATTTTTGGACACTGCTACTGTCACAACCATAACATGTCAACACCGTCTCTTTTGTATAAAAAAATATTAGATTAGATTATGACATAAATGTATACTTTTTAAGAAGAGGTCTGAAGTAGATAGCAACAGAGGGAAAAAAAGATGGCTAATGTGAACAACTCATGCATATCATGTGAAAGAGTAGATTTTGTCACCACCGTCATACGTCACCACCGTCAGGTTTTCTGTCTGACGGTGGTGACGTACAGTCTGACGGTGGTGACAAAAACCTCCAAATGGTCCTCAACGAAGGCTAGAATATAATTGTTGATCACAATAAATACCAATATGGCCTGTAATGTTTCATTAACCTGTTTTATATTTGTATTTATGTAATTCTCCCTATATTTCTTCCATACAGGCCTACACCGCATGCTACTATTAAGCAATATAGCACGAGTGAGAGTGAGGATGTTCGTGGATATCCATGAACATCCTCACGAACACGAGTTTCTCTAAAATGCCTTGAGAGATTGCTTATGGTAGAGAAATGAACATTAAATTCACGGGAAACAGCTCTGCTGGACATTCCTGCAGTCATCTTGCCAATTGCACACTTCCTCAAAACTTGCGACATCTGTTGGAATGTGCTGTGTGATGAAACTGCACATTTTAGAGTGGCCTTTTATTGTGGCCAGCCTAAGGCACACCTGTGCAATAATCATGCTGTCTAATCAGCATCTTGATATGCCACACCTGCGAGGTGGATGGATTATCTCGGCAAAAGAGAAGTGCTCACTAACACAGATTTAGACAGATTTGTGAACAATATTTGAGAGAAATAGGCTTTTTGTGTACATAGAAAAAGTCTGAGATCTTTGAGTTCAGCTCATGAAAAATGGGGGCAAAAACAAAAGTGTTGCGTTTATAATTTTGTTCAGTGTAATTAGACCGGACCTAACTGCGGTATAACCATTGGTAACCTTCCCTCTCTCTCAATTCACTATTATGCCATGTTCATTTGGCTTACGTCATTTGGGATGCACATAGTGCACCTACTACCTACCTATATAGCACATACAATATCCCTTGTAGGCTATGCATCTCCCATGACTAAAGCCCAATGAAAATGGCATGACAACATTTAACCAAATCTAACATTCACTGTAATTCCCCCCCTATTTCATAGTCATTACTTTAGGTCAACTTTGACTTTATATGGCTAGGTAGCAGCTATCTGTGGAGGAGAAGAAACAGGGAATATCAAAAGAAGCGGAGAGAGATAATACACAGTGAGGCAGAGTTAAAGCAGAACTCGGTAACTCAATAGACAGTAAAAGAAATGGACACAGCGACCCCATTGGAACTCAATGGAGACAAGTGAAGCCCATTTTCAGCGATTTCTTAGCACTTCCTTTCCTGACGCGCAGACTCAAACCGAGCAAAGCGTTACACGGACCACGTGAGCAAACCGTCTGTCTTCTAGTGGCTGTGCCGAGAGAAATCTGAATCATTCCCTTCCGAATCTTGCAGAGACGGAGAGTGTGAGTACGAGCTGTCCATGAGCGAGGAGCAGGAGAAACTTTTAGTAGGTGTTCTGATTAATTACTTTGTCATTTTCCCTCCACGTCTCCCCGATTGCCCGCGAGCTTATCCTCCTGTCCATACGGTAATCTCTCTACTGTGCGACAGAGAGTCGAGTGGTTATGACGCAATCGTTAGCCTACTTTTACAAAAACTGCTTCTACGGGCCCATAACATAAGCTACAAGGTAATGGAGCATTTTATACATTGCCGTGTTTCTTTAGAAATAAAAAATGGACAAATGGAGTCTTCAAACGCCTCAGATGTAAAGTTATTCGCTGTCAAAGTGACGCCAAAATGAATGGAAGTCAATGGGATTGCTAACGCAAGTGAAGTTCCGCTCAAGATGGCGGCACCCGGCCGACTTCAACTTCCGGTCGACTTCCTTCCCGCCTGGGTAACTCTAGTAATTTCTTCGCTGATCTTCACTTTTGTTGTCGCGTGTTTTCTCAAAGAGCTCCCCCTACAGCTGTGGGCCGTATATTTCACAACACAGTCGTAAAAAAAAACTCACTTGAGGCACCCTCCTCCCCCTTTCTACCACTGCTCATGTGCATATGTTATTATCGTAGCCGGCCAACTTTGTCGTGTGGAGCTATGTCTACCGAGGTGGGCAATACATCATACACAGTATCATGGGATGTGTTTATGTCGAATTGCCGTAAAGCAGTTCGTGTTTCTCGCTTCTCGTTCTCGCTTCTCACAAGACTTCCAATTTCTATCTTGCCGGGACGGTAGTCCCCAAGTTGCAAGGTTGGTTTTCCGCATGGGAATGCTGGGGGGAGCGGGGAAAGTCACCAATATCACCAGAACAGGTTGTTTAACCATCCAAATTATTTCTAGACAGTTTTATTAAGTTAAAAAAGTTGCCAAGTTCTCCTTTAAAGGAGGAATACCTCAGAACGGAAAGGCAAAGATGGAAGAAGAGGGTGGAGGAAGGGAAGCTAAAAAAAAGCAATGACTTGAATGAAAGGGAAAAGAGAAGTCAGAGAAAGGCTTGGAAACATAGACAAAAAGTATCAAGAGAACGTAAGAGAAAGGGCTCAGATCACCTAGAAACTCCCCCAAACAGTCCGGTGGATCAGGCCATACACGATCCAGCTCGGAGTAGGCAGGCTAAATGTTTATCACAGTGCTCAGGATTGTTATTTTTTGGACCAAATAGTTAAATAAAGTTGTTAAGCAAGAAGCCATTGACTTGAGTTGTATAAATTTTGGAATTGTATGTTGTAATGAGGCCACTGTCACCACCGTCAGATTAGTGTCACCACCCTCAGTTCTAAAGTCACCACCGTCAGAGGGAGTTTTATTTGTTTTAAATGAATATGCTTACAATATGTTTCTTCAGTGCTGTTGAGTTATTAAAGTAATGGTATCTTTTAATACAAAAAATATGTTTGTTAAATAAAAAAACATAACTTTTTCTATTTAGGCTTAAAGTAAACGTTGTATGATGTTAGATCTTTTAAAGGAGTACACGTGAAACAGTATAAAACATGAAAAAAAGTGAATATTTAACACTTAACAGCAAATATGTGTACTAAGAATGCCAGATAATGATTTAAAAACTCTAAATACATATTAGACCAAATAAAAAAAAAATGATTTGCTTTTTATTGTGTCTGACGGTGTTGACAAAAACAAAGTAATAACTGGAAAAACGCCTATTTTATGAAAAAAATACAAAATGAGGAGGTTGCACCGATATATTGCTGAACAGCCAAGACCTTGGTCAATAATAATATATCTTCAGATTTTGTAATTTTACTAACTTTTTATTTTCAAAATTAAAACCTGTTTTATCCAAATTCCCAAGAATCAGTGTAATATGTTAAATATAGTATGTTTTGTCAATGTAGGCAATATTCAAAGTAATGAATCCTTAACTTTGAAATATGTATGATAAAATGTATACTTTAGTTTTTGCCAAGAAAGATTACACTTGAATTGTTGTTGTAATTGTAACCTTTTTAATAAAAAAATATATATTTACAAGGTAGATGTAAACAAATTTTAAAAGGTAAATATAAGCCTTTTCTTTAAATAATTTTTATTGTGTTTTATTATTGACAAATTTGGGGAGAGGATAAATATTCCAAAACTGAAAATACAGTATGAGAATTAACTGCACAATTACTAGACATGTTTTCCTTGGATATTATACAATTTGCAAGCACAATTTGTGAAAAAAAAAAAAATATTGGTAGAATATATATATATATATATATATATATATATATATATATATATATATATATATATATACTGCTCTTGCATTCTTTCTTGTGGCTATAGGTGACACACCTGAATGAATGGCTCATTAAGTATGTGGGCCCCATTGTCTCCTCAGGTGTGAATCACTAAATATGCATGATGGTGTTGGATTGTTGACGCCCTTTGCGCATATGACCTTTCCAAACAAAAAGTGTTTTACAAGATTTAAATCAATGTATTGTGTTATGTCAATGATTACGCAGGATGATTTTCACATCATTTTGAAGAAAAACGACATCCATTAGTCAAAAGTCTTATTGACACATATTTAGTATGTGTTTTGTGGCCTTATTTCAGAAACTTTAGTTTTTAGTTTTTTCAATAACCATGCATAAACATTATTCTCTCAAAAATACAAACATGTACAGTACCAGTCAAAAGTTTGGAAACGTTACTATTTTTAATGTTTTTGAAAGAAGTCTCTTATGCTCATCAAGCCTGCAGTTAAAAAAAAACAAAAAAAAAAAACAGTAATATTATGAAATATTATTTCAATTTAAAATAATGGTTCTCTTTTTTAATATACTTTAAAATGTAATTTATTTTTGTGATGCAAAGCTGAATTTTCATCAGCAAGTACTCCAGTCTTTGGTGTCTTATGATCCTTCAGAAATCATTCTAATATGCTGATTTATGATCAATGTTGGAAACAGTTGTGCTGCTTAATATTTTTTTTATAACCTGAGATACTTTTTTCAGGATTATTTGATAAATAAAAAGTTAAAAAGAACTGTATTTATTTAGAATAGAAATCTTTTGTTACAATATACACTACCGTTCAAAAGTTTGGGAACAATAACTATTTTTTTTGAAAGAAATTAGTACTTTAATTCAACAAGGATGCGTTAAATTGATAAAAGGTGATGGTAACGATTTATATTGTTAGAAATGTTTTTATTTTGAATAAATGCTGTTTTTATGAATAAATGCTGTTAACGTTTTACTCATCAATGAATCCTGAAAAAAGTATTCCAAAAAAAAATATTAAACAGCACAACTGTTTCCATCATTGATAATAACTGAGTATCAAATCATCATATTATAATGATTTCTGAAGGATCATAAGACACTTGAGTAAGAGTACTTGCTGATGAAAATTCAGCTTTGCATCACAAAAATAAATTACATTTTAAAATATATTAAAAAAGAGAACCATTATTTTAAATTGTAATAATATTTCATAATATTACGTTGTTTTTTTTTTGTTTTTTTTTTAACTGCAGGCTTGATGAGCATAAGAGACTTCAAAAACATTAAAAATAGTAACGTTTCCAAACTTGTGACTGGTACTGTACATGCATGTTGCTCACATATCATGCTAGCCCTGTTTGTGCTAAATAGAGTGTAATTACACCTTTGCCATTAATATGTTTATAAGCAACTGAAAAAAGCACAATTGTCAGGGCATGTCAGAAAATCTCAAGGACCCAAAAAATCCCTCAGACCCCTGAGGGTTAACGTATGCTCCTGCAAAGCCTCATTGATGTAGCCTGATATTTTCCATTATTAAATGTATTCAATTTAATTTCAGTAATTTCAGTATTGTGATTATGAATTCGTTCAATGTTTCATTTGAATTGATCTGCTACAAGCTTTCAATTACGCAGATTACGCAATAGAAAGAATAAACTGACACTTTGCAAAGTCTGTGATTGTTGCGCCTAATTTATGTTGCTTTGAACTTTTTTCGTTTTGTACCGTTTTAATTGGTCAACTTAGCTGCAATTTCTTTGGCAATACAAATTTAAAATGTTGCAAGAATAAGATTCCGTGTTTCTACGGAATAAACTCTAAACTTGATGCAACCCTGTTTTAAATAAATAAACTGTCCCGACACTTTATTTATACCTTGAAATGTTTGATGGGGTTTCAAACTTAATTAATTTAGTGTTCTCTTACATTTTAATTTTTTTTTTTAATTGAAAGCAATACTGTATTGAAAGTCTTCTCTTTTTTCAATCTGTTTTGAAAAATGTCTTCCGTTGCTATGGCCGGATATCACTGTAAGTCATCTCAATTTCGTGAATGATTCACAAAACGATAATTCAGCAGATTAAAGACGAGCTTCATAATCTTCATTTTTTGGTGCGATCGGCTGACAATCTTCCTTCATTCCTTCATTCTTCCTTCAAGTTTTGTCATCTGTGCAAAGATAGCAAAATTGGTGTGGCCCAGATCTGGCCCACACTTGACACTTTCATCTGGCCCACATACCGCGTGGAATGATGGCATTTGGGCAGTCCGCTCCTGTTTGCCAGATTTGGGCCACAATTAAGCCATAACAATGCCGCATGTCAGCCGTAAAAAAAACAAATGAAGCTTAACTGGCCCATATCTGGCCCAGATACCAAAGTTGATGAAAGTGTCAAACAGGCAAACAGGAGCGGACCGCCCAAGTGCCATCATTCCATGCGGTATGTGGGCCAGATGAAAGTGTCAAGTGTGGGCTGGATCTGGGCCACAGTAATTTTGCTTTCTGGGCCAGATGTGGGCCAGTTCTGCTTTATTTGTTTTGTTTATGGCTGACATGCGGCATTGCTATGGCTTAATTGTGGCCCAAATCTGGCAAACAGGAGCGGACCGCCCATGTGCCATCATTCCACGCGGTATGTGGGCCAGATGAAAATGATGGCACTTGGGCGGCCCGCTCCTGTTTGCCAGATTTGGGCCACAATTAAGCCATAGCAATGCCACATGTCAGCCATAAACAAAACAAATGAAGCAGAACTGGCACAAATCTGAGCCACAGTTCATTTTAATTCGGGCCCAGATTCGACACCTTGTATGTATACCTGAAATGATGGCACGGGTGGTCCACTCCTGTTTGCCAGATCTGGGCCACAAGCAGGCCATTTGTTCAGCCACATATTAGCCAAGAATTAACTAAATAAGCCTTAAATGTGTGTTTTTGTGTGTGCATGCTGTGCCATTAAAACTTTGGGAAACTCAGTGACTGAATATCACTGACACTAAGTGAATTCTGCATCAACAATATCCAACATAGAGAGAAGAGAAATGTAAAAATGTCCCGTCTTTATGTTAAGATAAGTTACAACAGATGATTCAAACACATTTCTGAAAACATTTGCATCATTTATTAATATTGCCAAAGAACAACCCACTGCACGTTTACATTTTCAAAACTGGAAAGAAACAAAAAAACAAACCAAAAAAAAAAAAAAACAACAATAAACAAACACAAAATATATGCATAGAAAGCATAGTAAAAACTAAATAAAAACAAAACAAAACATGTTTCCAGTAGCCTTGGTCATCCAAAAAAACAAACAGACAACACAGAAGTTAACACACTACAACACCTTGGCAAATGGAACCATCCAAAATTATAGAATTTGACCTCCTTGACTTGGCCATCTGCATCATGGCAATCTTGCAAGCCTTTATTGGATACACAAATAAAAAAAAACAGTTGACTCAGTAACAGAACGCTGATAATACAATAGTGTTGAAGTACAAAACAAACACACACACAACTACTTAGAAGCCAAATTAAATAAAAAAGCCCTAAACAAAATATAATTAAAAAATAAAATAAATAAATACAAAACAAAAAAAGCAGGCACTGTAGTGAGAGATGCGTTCAGGAATTACCTGTGTCTATACACCGTCTATTTACTAATAGTGAAGCTGCAAGTTTTAAAAACTTTAAAAACGGCTGTCTCTGTGCTTTAATCAAAGCAGCACATTAATACTGAATGGTGAATAAATGGACTGGAACAGTCACATGGTTACAGTCAATCATTGTTTCATCATGTTAGTTCACAGTGCATTAACTAATGTTAACAAATACATTAACAAATACAACTTTTGATTTTAGTAATGCATTAGTAAGCATCACAATTAGCATTTACTACGATTGATAAATACTAGGGGTGGAACGGGACACAGAAGTCATATGGTTCGGTTCATACCTCGGATCGGACATCAGAGTTCGGTACAATGGAGGGAAAAGCAAAACAAAAATGTAGAAGGCAATTTTTTTTTTCTTGTGCATGTCTGTAGGCTGTACCACCAAAGAAAAATAAATGTCTTAAAGGAGAACTCCGGTCAATTTTAAAATTCAAATTCGGTTCATTTTTTGGTAAATTTGGAGTGCCGTCAGTACAGAGAACAACGTCAAAAATCGGTGTTGCCTACACCGTGTTATCCTCTTTTTAAAATTTGCACCCTGTTGACTCAAATGGGGCAAGTTTTAAACCTGCTTTTAGCCTCTTAACATCCTTGATGTGTCATTACAAGTGCACAGCCATGTTGAGTGATTCCTTCAGAAAGAACACAGTGAATCTGACTGCAGTAGATGTGAAAGATATGAATAAAAGTGATGTTAATTCAGCCAGCGCACATACCTGTATTTACATCCTGTTTTCGGTCGAAGTCCACAGTAGTCGATTGTCGAGTTGCTTAGTTACCTATGATCACGCGAGAGAGAGAGAGAGAGAGAGAGAGAGAGAGAGAGAGAGAGAGAGAGAGAGAGAGAGAGAGATTTTGGTTGGGTGACAGTTCCCAGCAAACATTTGGACGTTTAATGACCGTTGAAAAGACGTCCGACAGAGACGTCCCGTCATGGTTGAAAAATAGTTCCAAAATGGAAGTTGAACCGACGTCTTTGACGTCGTCTGGCCGTGAATTCCACGTCTTTTCTGACCGTGAATTCCACGTCTCTTCTGCGCGTCCCTGGACGTCTAAATGCGTCGTCATATGTGTTTAAATGTGTTGCTGCATAATTTAAGTGTAAATATAAGCCTGCATATAAAATAATCACACACCTATTGTGTAACATCGTGAAAGGCAATCAAGTCTTGAGGTTTACACATCTTGACAAAGGTTCTAAAAAGGTCCAAAATTGGTCCAGTCAGACCTGAACGTCAATGAAAACGTTTTAATCACGTGTACATCAAAAACAATAACACATTATTTGTGGACATAAGCAAAAAAGAAGCATGTTCTGATTAAGCACAACATTTTATTGATCTTGAACAGCCAAAATTTCTCTTTATTTTTTTCAATGTTTAACATTTCGTGAGCTTAGAATTATAAGGTTCTATCTCCACTTTGGTCGAAATTGAGTTTTTGACAATCTGATCCATTAGGTGTTTATTAATGCCTGTGTGGTGTTATTTTTGTAAAAAAAAAATTTGTTAGTAGTTATTAATAAAATAAAAAGGTTCCATCTCACAAAACATAAACCGAGTTTAAAAACTTTGATCCTCAATAAACTACAATAAACGGAGATAGAATCTTATAATTCTAAGCTCTCGATTTGTTAACCAAACTAAAATACCAATTGCAAAATACTGAATTATTATATAAAGATAGTTCACCCAAAAATGAAAATGATGTAATTTACTCACCAAATTCCAAACCTGTATGAGTTTCTTTCTTCTGCTGAACACAAAAGAAGATATTTTGAAGAATGTTTGTAACCAAGCAAATAGAGCATCCACTGACTACCATTATTGGAGAAAAAATGATTATGGTAGTTGATGGGAAGCGACATCTGCTTGGTTACAAACATTCTTCCAAACATCTTTGTGTTTAGCATAACGTAGAAAGGTATACAGGTTTGAAACATGAGGTTGAGTAAATGATGACAATTTTCATTTTTGGGTGAACTATCCCTTAAACACATTGTTTGGCTCATTTTTTGTATCCACCACCCCCAGCTCTTCCTGGAGCGTGTTTCAGGTGTTCTGCCATTGCTGCATCAATTTCAGTGTCTGTAGCATGTGGGCTCCACCTCTTCACAGCATCTAAGGGAAGAGAATATATATTTTTTAAAATAAATAAAATTAAAAATTTGAGGTAAATGACATGCACTTATTTTCAAAATATTTTTATAGTCTTCAGCTAAATTTAAAAAAAAACATGGAACAAGATGAATGAATCATGAATGAAACATTAGAAAAAGGTAATCAACATGCATTACATTTTATTTTATTGTATAAAAGATGTTCTGCTTTAAATTGGTGTTAGATCAGTTGGGGGGGGCGGGGGGAACAGCATTTGCCCCCTGCCTCTTCAATACCACTGTGGTGCCCTTGAGAAAGACCCTTAACTAGGTGTGTAACAGTGAGAAAGTGAACAGGGCATTTCTGATAAAGACAGGTGGGCTGTGATGTCCCCTGAATAGACATGTTTAGCAATTCTAAAATTACAAAATATTTTTAAAGCAGTTACTGAAAACATACATGTTCAAATCCAGCTAAACATTTCATTCTACTTCAGATAATTTACTTTCTGAAAGAAACTCTCAAAAGGCTACATTAATAATTTACAGTAATAAGTAATAACTTTGACTGTATCATTAAACATACTTTATACTATGGTATACCGTTCAAAGTAACTTTTAGCCTACTAGCTAATTTTAGCCAAACTCAGTTAGCCAATTTCAGTTGACAATGTGGGCATCATTTCTTTCGGTTCATTCATGTCAAACAAGTAAAACTCTAGCACGTGAATCTAATAATACAAAATGTACGTACCCAACAGTAGATTTCTAATAATATGGGCCTCAATTCCTCCTCTCTTCGTGGTTGTTCAAACTTCAGTGTTCCGGAGTGAGTCTATGGGGAAAACGCGTTAACATCTCGTGAGATAACCTATCGCGGGATTTGGTAATGTCGGGAGATCTTTTGTTACGTGACCAGATATATTTCTGTTTTACATATGCATACATTCCATAAAAAAATAAAAAAATAAAAAAAACACAACGTATACATCAGGTAGGCTACAGGTTGAAATAATGACTAAAATGCAGAGGCTTTGCATTCACTTAACCACACTGGGAACTGTGTGATTATAATTTATTTAAACAAGATAAAGTAAATATATTTACTTTGTATACAATGTATTTCATAAAGATAATTCCTGTTTTTTTCTGTCTTGCTTGACTAGACGTGTAAAAGACATCAGTGGACGTCTATTCACAGCCTTGACGTGTAAAGGACGTCAGTGGACGTCTTCACAACCTCTTAAAAACTACTTGGGCAATTAAATTAATTTTTGCAGTATTAACCATGCAAGGATTAAGCACAGCTTTTGCATATTTCACAAGGATTCCATGATGGAGGGTCATAATGGACTATAAATGCACGTGTAAAAGACGTCGCCAGGTGACGTCCTCTCACCCGATACACTATATATTGAACTACACGTAGCTAAAAGTCAAAATAACAATTATACATGCAACCCCAGAGAACTGTAGACATGTACAAATGACATTACAAGGAAATGTTCTGTGTTACATATTTTTACCGATTTATGCCGTCATACCGCGACTATTTTTGGCCAGGGACACGACGTTGCCGTCGGACCAATGTTTGCTGGGTTGTAGGTTACAGTTTGACAAGAGTTTACAGTTTGACAAAAGCACAATGTTGTGTTTTATTGCGAGTGTACACAAATATAAGTAAACACTTTGCAGTTTGAATGATGTCCTGTATGAACAAAATGATGGAGTATGTTTTTATGTTTCCACTGTTCGATCGCGCCCGCGCCTCGATCTCTCTCTCTCACACATGCAAGCACACAACATATTCCAGCATTGCAATCTTGACATCGCAGCCTGTTCATTATAGACACAGAGCTTCAGAGCTAAGGCGGAGCTACAGATTAGGTGTCCCTAAAGAACCTGCGTATTTAACAGTACTGTACTGTACTGTAGAAGAATTGTTCATGCCACATGTTAACTAAAGTAGTTAACTAATGTTAACTTGTAAAGTGTTACAAATGGCTACACCTTGCAGCCAATCAGAATAAAGTATTCAGACAGACCATGGTATTATACACATCTAGCAAAAACACAATGTAACTGACTTACTGGTGTCTTGGACCCTCCTCCGTTTCTCTCTTTCTCTTCTCCCTCCGTCTCGGTCACTTGCAAGATGAAGCCATATTTTAACAAATGATTCGATCTCTTGATCGGTGGCTGCAGCTGTCAGTCTGTTGTTTCTGTCAGTTCCTAAAAAAATATAACATTGTAAATGGAAAAATGGAAATGGAAATCACATTATGAAATAAATGTTTATCTCCAACACACATTGGCCACAATTATTGGCACCTCTAGATTTTGTTTATGAGTAAAATATCTCAGAAGTATATTCCCATTAATATTTACCTTTTTTAGCACACCAGGGGGTCTAGGAACATGAAATTGTCCAGCTATCACTTCTTGTTTCACAGGAGTTTAAATATGAGGAAACACAAAGGCCAAATTCCCTTAATGATCCATCACAATGAGTAAAACCAAAGAATATAGTTCTGATGTGTATTAAAAGATTGTTGAACATCACAAAATAGAAAGTGGCAGTAAGAAAATATCTAAAGAATTGAAAATCCCCATTTTGACCATCAGGGCAATAATTAAGAAGTTATAATCAACTAATGATGTTACGAATCTGCCAGGAAGAGGACGTGTATGGGATGATTATAGTATCAATAATGACACGTGCAAGCACACTTATCAATGAACTTCATACATGTTGCAGAAATGTTTTATCCATGCCTTTCAACTTGCGTGTGCAAAATTCAAAATTGAATGAATGTGAAGCAATTTGTACAAATAGAGACATTTTTGTGAATACAAATGTTTTCCTTTGTATTAGTGTATCATAATTTGCGCATGCAACACAGAAGATGTGCATGTGTGGATCAGGTGACACGCGTTCATTCATTGACCTCTTTTCTGAGTCGATCTCATTTGATTCATTTGGATTTTGAGACTTTCTTTTCGCGGTTTTTAAGCATTTCACAACCCACACACAAACAACTACAAATGAATAGGCCTGGTGCTAATTATTAATGTGTGCACAACTACCCATCTATTTGACAAATTCACAAATGTGCGTCACTACATTTAAACTAATACAATACAACTTGTGTGTGCAAAATCCAAAATCACATGAATGTGCAGCATTTTGTACAAATAGAGACATAGTTGTTAATACAAAACCTCGATTTTAAATTAATGTAGGCCAGAATTTGTGCGTGCAACAAGTAAGATGTGTATTTGTGGATCAGGTGACACGCGTGCATTCATTGACTCGTTTCTGAGTCGATCCTATTTGATCAGGGGGGCATGGATTTCTATTATTTTGAAGGTACCCCCGGGCGCCGCCATTGGCTAGCGGACCCCCACCTGCTGTTAGCATCCCATTGACTCCCATTCATTTTGGCGTCACTTTGACAGCGAATAACTTCACATCTGAGGCGTTTAAAGACTCCATTTGTCCATTATTTATTTCTAAAGAAACACTAAAATGTATAAAAGGCTTCATTACCTTGTAGCTTACGTTATGGCCCCGTAGAAGCAATTTTTGTAAAAATAGGCTAACGATTGCGTCATAGCCACGCGACTCTCTGTCGCACAGTAGAAAATTACCGTATGGACAGGAGGAGAAGCTCGCGGGGAATCGGGAGGACGTGGAGGCAAAATGACAAAGTAATTAATCAAAACACCTACTAAAAGTTGCTCCTGCTCATGGACAGCTCCTACTCACACTCACCGTCTCTGCAAGTTTCGGAAGGGAATGATTCAGATTTCTCTCGGCACAGCTACTAGAAGACAGACGGTTTGCTCACGTCACATCTACGTCGTCAAGCTCAGTTTGAGTCTGTGCAGTACGCTCGACCATCAGGAAGTAAGAGTTTCTAATTGGCTTCACTTTGTCTCCGTTGAATCTAATGGGGTCGCTGTGTCCATTTCTTTTACTGTCTATGCAGGGCCGGAGTGGGGCCACTTTTCAGCCCGGGAGTTTCAGGCCCAAGACCGGCCCACTTTTTCCATGGTGGAATTCCAAATTAGCACTTTTTTTTAAATGAAGCAACAGTTCAGCTCGTACTATTGTGTAGTTTGTATTAATACCATGGGTTAACAAATGATGTAAAGGTTAAATAATAATTCACTTAGACTTTATAAGAAGCATAAGAAGCAATTGCAACTTTTTCACACAATTCTGACTTTATATTTCGCAATTCTGACTTTATAACACGCAATTGCGACTTTATTTCACGCAATTCTGACTTATATCTCACAATTCTGACTCTATATCTTGCAGTTCTGACTTTATAAGCAATTGCGACTTTATATCATGCAATTCTGACTTTATATCTCACAATTCTGACTCCATATCTTGCAGTTCTGACTTCATATTTCGCAATTCTGACTTTATAACACGTTTTATGACTTTATATCACACAATTCTGACTCTATATCTTGCCGTTCTGACTTTATAAGCAATTGCGACTTTATTTCACGCAGTTCTGACTTTATATATTGCAATTCTGACTTTATAATAAGCAATCGCAACTTTATTTCACACAATTCTGACTTTATATCTCGCAATTCTGACTTTATAACACACAATTGCGACTTTATATCACGCAATTCTGACTCTATATCTCACAATTCTTTATAACACGCAATTGCGACTTTATTTCAGGCAATTCTGACTTTATATCTCACAATTCTGACTTTATAACATGCAATTGCGACTTTATTTAAGGCAATTCTGACTTTATATCACGCAATTGCGACTTTATTTCACACAATTCTGACTTTATATCTCGCAATTCTGACTTTATAACACACAATTGCGACTTTATATCACGCAATTCTGACTCTATATCTCACAATTCTTTATAACACGCAATTGCGACTTTATTTCAGGCAATTCTGACTTTATATCTCACAATTCTGACTTTATAACATGCAATTGCGACTTTATTTAAGGCAATTCTGACTTTATATCACGCAATTGCGACTTTATTTCACGCAATTATGACTTTATATCTCGCAATTCTGATTTTTTTTTTCTCATGTAAACTCGCAATTGTGAGATAAAAAGTCGCAATTATCTTTTAAAATGTTTTATTCTGTGGCGGAAACAAAGCTTCCATACCTCCTGGCCTCTTCCTCCCATCCATCCTCCCTGACGCGTACCGTTACGGCCGGCCCAGCTATCAGTAGGCGCAGGCGGTGCCGCGGTAGCCTCCCTGAGAAAACGTTTTGAAAAGACGGGCTATGGACCCAACCATTTCTATAGGAGGGGAGGGGAGAACTCCCTCACATGGTACAACCCATGCTGAGTTGTGCGCTGCGGTGTCAGAATGCGGAACGTTTGTAGCCTAATGTAACTGATGTGACATTGAAATGTGAAAAAAAAAAAAAAAAACATCCTCGACCGGCCCAAAAGTGAAGCGGCCCACCGGGAATACTCCCCATTCTCCCGATTACCCACTCCGGGCCTGTGTCTATGTATTTGATTCATTTGGATTTTGAGACTTTCATTTCGCGGTTTCGCCTTGCACGATCCACACACAGATGTCTGAGAAAACCTGCTACCACTAGATGGCAGTATTCTACTAAAACAGACAACGGCAGCGTAATCAAGCGTTCTTCCTCATTTAAGACGCTTAATGTGAGTGATATTGAAGCACCACATTTAGTACACAATATTGGCCTACCTTATTAATAAAGCATACTTTATAGAGGCAAACAGATTGCATCAGATTATGAACAACACCCATAGAAAAACATTATAAAACGCTTAACGTGTAATAGCGCGTTGCATGTTCAATAAGGTGTAGGCCTATTGGCTACTGAGTTTAAAAATCACCGTCATTACTGCATTGACGTTAAGCTTTTTCTTTATAATATGCGCTATGGGAGGAAAACTATATAGCCTACAGACAAGAGCCTATATGAACGCGACGCGCGGCGTTTCACGTTAATGGCATTTCCCTTCCTGAGCCTGTTAAAAAGAAAAAGCTTAACATGAAATTCTGCAGTTGCGTTTAACTTTGCGTGTGTATGGGAAAGCAGCCGGTCCGAGAGCTCAGTGAAGCAAGTTTTAGGTTTTGATATTCGCCGCATTTTCTAAAGGGACCATCTGCAATTTCCACTCACAGTCAAAAAAATATAAACGTCCAGTCATTCATTCAAATGATAGTAAATGCAAATTTTACCTGTAAGTCAGTCTTACAGGAACCTTCTACGAGCTTTGGAATTTGAAAATGTCTGTTTTTAAATATTAAAAGTAATTTTAATTAAAACAAATTATACGTTTTAACGCAGTTAAATCATTCTCATGTATATATATGCAGCTACACGTACACAGGGCCAGCTGATTTTCAATTAACATTTCATGTCGATATACAATGGTTGCATATTGTTAAAACTCATATAGCCTATAACAGTGGCTTATGGGTCAATGGAAAACAAATGTACTGCGAAAATCATCTTTAACATTTAAAAACAGACATTTTCAAATTCCAAAGCTTGTATACTATGTATACAATGTGTAGTCAGATAAAAATTAAGCCTATAATATGAACGCAAATGCGAAATTTCACGTTTTTTTAACAGGAAAAAATGCCAAGCTTATGCCATGTTAAGCTTTTTCTTTTTAACAGGCTTAGGAAGGGAAATGCCATTAACGTGAAACGCCGTGCGTCGCGTTCATATAGGCTCTGTAGGCTATATAGTTTTCCTCCCATAGCACATATTATAAAGAAAAAGCTTAATGTCAATGCAGTAATGACGGTGATATTTAAACTCAGTAGCCAATAGGCCTACACCTTATTGAACATGCAACGCGCTATTACACGTTAAGCGTTTTATAATGTTTTTCTATTGGTGTTGTTCATAATCTGATTTAATCTGTTTGCCTATATGCTTTATTAATAAGGTAGGCCTATATTGTGTAGGCTACTAAATTTGGTGCTTCAATATCACTCACATTAAGCGTCTTAAATGAGGAAGAACGCTTGATTACACTGCCGTTGTCTGTTTTAGCGGAATACTGCCATCTAGTGGTAGCAGGTTTTCTCAGACATCTGTGTGTGGATCGTGCAAGGCGAAACCGCAAAATGAAAGTCTCAAAATCCAAATGAATCAAATAGGATCGACTCAGAAACGAGTCAATGAATGCACGTGTATCATCTGATCCACAAATGCACATCTTACTTGTTGCATGCGCAAATTCTGGCCTACATTAATACAAAATCGAGGTTTTGTATTAACAACTATGTCTTTATTTATACAAAATGCTGCACATTCATGTGATTTTGGATTTTGCACACACAAGTTGTATTGTATTAGTTTAAATGTAGTGACGCACATTTGTGAATTTGTCAAATAGATGGGTAGTTGTGCACACATTAATAATTAGCACCAGGCCTATTCATTTGTTGTAGTTGTTTATGTGTGGGTTGTGAAATGCTTAAAAACCGCGAAAAGAAAGTCTCAAAATCCAAATGAATCAAATTAGATCGACTCAGAAAAGAGGTCAATGAATGCACGCGTGTCACCTGATCCACACATGCACATCTTCTGTGTTGCATGCACAAATTATGATACACTAATACAAAGGAAAACATTTGTTTTCACAAAAATGTCTCTATTTGTACAAATTGCTTCACATTCATTCAATTTTGAATTTTGCACACGCAAGTTGAAAGGCATGGATAAAACATTTCTGCAACATGTATCAAGTTCATTGATAAGTGTGCTTGCACGTGTCAATCATATTGATACTATAATCATCCCATAGACATGTGTCTATATTGTCTTAATGCACGGTGAGGAGGAAAGTTTGAGTGGCCAAAGACTCTCCAAGGATCACAGATGGAGAATTGCAGAGATTAGTTGAGTCTTGGGGTCAGAAAGCCTAAAAAAAAATGTATCAAACAACCCCAACATCCCCACATGTTGTTTGGGAGGGTTTCAAGAAAAATCCTCCTCGCTCCGCTAAAATTAAACTCCAGCATATTCAGTTGTCAGACATGACTGGTACTTCAAAAGGGACCGGATTCTATGGTCAGATGAAACAAAAAAATGGGCTTTTTGGCAGCAAACGCACTAGATGTGTTTTAAACTGTAGGCTATTTTATTCCCACCAGCAGTTTTTTTGTAGCAAATCACATTGACACATATTAAGGTGACTCAAAACAGTAAATGACAAAAACAAAAACAAAAAAACTAACGTTAATTTTATAATTACTAGGGTATAATAAAAATGTGAAATACATAGAGGAATAGCCTAACCAACTTTTAAATAGTCTACCTGAACCCAAAACATCTATTATTGTTACTTTGTAATCATCTCATAAAAGCTTTTATTGTAAGAAAAAGCATGTAGTTTTTTTTTATTTGTGCATTATTCCTAGGGTTAATGAAACATTGCTGTCACAAAGTAATACAACTAGTGCAGTATTATGTCCAATGTATATAAACATGAATGTCAAATAACACTATATTATATATTTATTTTTTCATTGTTGTGCCAAAATAAGACACGAGTTAAATACTTTAACCGTGCAGAACTGACTAAAGGTTGGGAGAGTGATAGGGAGCAACATGAGCTAATCTAAATGTAACGGTAATGGCGCGCCGAGCAATCGATAACTTACTTGTTCATTTCGCATTCGTGACAACCATAATAGATCTAGCTTAGAGTTGAACTGCCAAAATAATGTAACTTCGAATAGAAATTATTCCATCGACTCTATATAACACAACATGCAGACTCCAACTTGATATAACGAAGCAATCGCTAACAAAAAGAAACATTTATCGATTATGTCTTACCTTGACTTTTTTGCATTTTTTTTCCGTCCTCCTGACAATCCTCTGACGTCTTGGTTTTGAGCGCCTTTTTCGCGCTTTCTGGCAACGTTTAAATTTAAAGGGCCGTGAACTGGAAAATCGTCAGTTAGATTTTTTTTTCTTCACAGACAACTACATATGCAGTAAATATTTTATTTAAACATAATAGATCCTATCTCTAATCAGCAAAAAAGTGGGAACATTTTGTCATGAATGCAGGGCTTTGAAAAAGTATTCAAGAAAAAATATCAAAATAATATTTTCTCATAGCAGGTTCTGCTGATTTGTCATCTTCATTTAATTGTATTGCATCAATTATAGTGTCAATTAGTATTATAATTTTTTAATCTTTAATAAAGATTGTTTATAGCCTAAAGATGACAGTTGTATAAATGTAAATTATTTTTAGCCAGAAATGTAAGAAAAATTTAAGGTTTATTTCGAATAAAAATATTATATATATATATATATATATATATATATATATATATATATATATATATATATATGAAGAGTTCAGATGCAAAAGCCTCTAAGTGCCATCTGAAATTTCAGTAATTTCACTTAAATGGCAATGAAAATGACCTATTAATTGTCGTTTAAGTGAGATTATTGAACTTAAATATACGAACTTGATAAAAATGATCATTCTAGAAGAAAATTTCAGATGGCACTTAGAGGCTTTTGCATCTGAACTCTTCATATATATATATATATATGAAATATTTAACATATTTAAATATTTTAAGGGAGTTTAAAATATTACAATTTGTGGGGTCACTTTGACACAACAGTGAATCTCAACCTTTTTGACTTCAATGTCCCCTTATATTCTCCACAACAAATCCTGTACATTTGTTATAAAAATAGCCAAATAATGAGAAATATCTTGATTTTTGGTGGATTTAGTTTTGTCATAATTTTAAGTCATCTTGAGGCCCCAGTGGAAGTTTGTCCGGGTCTGCTCTAGAAGTTAGATGACACTGCTAGCAAGATAAGCAAGGTTACACCGAGTAGGCTACAACATGTTCCTTGCTCAACATCTTTGTTGATCCTGGAACAGCATTCGACCAATTAGATTTGAAGTTTGCAGTTATGTCGAGTTTAGGCTTACAACCATGCTTTTAGATCAATGTTATTATCATTTCCCTCTGATTGTAGGATTAGGGTTAGGGTTAGGACTATTTTTATGGACAGGAATGTTGTTCCAAGATCAACAAAATATATTGATACAGGAGCATGTACTTGGCAAAATCATTGTGCCCCAAGCGTTGCACAAACAGCAACTAAAGTATCTTCTTGCACATCCCAAAACCATAAAAAGTCTTCTTAAGTTTGATCCCAGACACTTGAATTTTTCTAGAAACTCTACCTACAAAACATGTTAGCAATAGCATATGTCATAGATGTAAGTACATGTAGCCTCACATCCAGCCTAAGTGTCTGCTCCATCCATACCAAAAAATATTGTTAAATATTCAGGCCATTACAGTTTCAAACTTAGTCCTTTTTAAGCTAAATTAGCCATTGTCAGAAGTGTTGCATCCAATCCAGAAATGGACTTACCACGTAGGTTTTAATTTTTGGGAAACACAAAGAATATTTGCCACGTCGAATGTGAGCCAAGTTAGACTTACACCCTGCAATGCTGACTGTGCCATATATTTCCCAAACGTGGCCCAAATTTTAATTAACTATTTGGGCAATATTTGCCATGTCAAATGGGGGCCACTTTTGCCTCACATCGAGATGAGATAGTGCTCACTGAGCCATATCTTTGCCAAAACTGACCCAGATATGTTTAAAAATAACTGGGCCACATTTGCAGCATTATATGTGGGCCACTTTTGGCTCACATCTAGATGAGCCAGTGCTCACTGAGCCATATCATTGCCAAAACTGGCCCAGTTGTGTTTTGAGATAACTGGGCCACATTTGCAGCATTATATGTGGGCCACTTTTGGCTCACACCCAGATGAGCCAGTGCTCACTGAGCCATATCATTGCCAAAACTGGCCCAGTTGTGTTTTGAGATAACTGGGCCACATTTGCAGCATTATACATGGGCCACTTTTGGCTCACACCCAGATGAGCCAGTGCTCACTGAGCCATATCTTTGCCCAAACTGGCCCAGATATGTTTTAAGATAACTGGGCCACATTTGGATCATCATATGTGGGCCACTTTTGGCTCACACCCAGATGAGCCAGTGCTCACTGAGCCATATCTTTGCCCAAACTGGCCCAGATATGTTTTAAGATAACTGGGCCACATTTGGATCATCATATGTGGGCCACTTTTGGCTCACACCCAGATGAGCCAGTGCTCACTGAGCCATATCTTTGCCCAAACTGGCCCAGATGTGTTTTAAGATAACTGGGCCACATTTGCAGCATTATATGTGGGCCACTTTTGGCTCAAATCCAGATGAGACCGTGCCACTGAGCCATATCTTTGCCAAAACTGGCCCAGATTTGTTTTAAGATAACTGGGCCACATTTGGAGCATCAAATGTGGGCCACTTTTGGCTCACACCCAGATGAGCCAGTGCTCACTGAGCCATATCTTTGCCCAAACTGGCCCAGATATGTTTTAAGATAACTGGGCCACATTTGGAGCATTATATGTGGGCCATTTTTGGCTCACATCCAGATGAGACAATGCCACTGAGCCATATCATTGCCAAAACTGGCCCAGATATGTTTTAAGATAACTGGGCCACATTTGAAGCATTATATGTGGGCCACTTTTGGCTCACATCCAGATGAGAAAGTGCCACTGTGCCATATCTTTGCCAAAACTGGCCCAGATATGTTTTAAGAAAACTGGGCCACATTTGCTGAAACATATGTGGGCCATTTTTGGTTTACATCCAGATTAGTCATTGTCGATTGTGCCACGGTTTTGCCATAGGTGGCCCACATTTGGTTTGTGATATTTGGGCCATATTCATTATTTATCATATGGGCCATTTTAGGCTCACATTCAGATTACACATTGCCATGAGTGCCGCATCTTTGCCTAAAAAGGCCCACTTGTGATTTAAAATATTTGGGCCATATTTGCCATTTTACATGTGGGCCACTTCAGGCTCAGACATATTTGGTCCGGGCCATAAGTAGGCCTGCAGTGCCGCATCATTGCCTGAAGTGGCCCACATCCGTCTGCTATCTGGGGAGGCTCTACTGGAATGTAGAAAATGTATGTTGTAGTGTAGCCTACAATTGATAAACAAAACGCTTGACTTAAACAGATACATATTTAAGCATCAAGAACGGTAAAACGTACACGCTGTCGGCTACACTGAGACTCGATCTCGGATCGCTTGAAGCTCCGCGAGGCTCATGGGGATGCGTTGACCACAGAGATATCATGTGAATGCTGTTCAGATAATGTCTTATGGTCGTGCAAAGCCTCATTGATGTAGCCTAATATTTTTCTATTGCAATGTTTTATGTTGAAAAATGTTTTCATTATTAAATTGATTAAATTTAATTTCAGTAATTTCAGTATTGTGATTATGAATTCGTTAAATGTTTCATTTGAATTGATCTGCTACCAGCTTTCAATCACTCTCAATGAGCCGCGCCGCGGTGGCAGATTACTCAATAGAGAGAATAAACTGGCAAAGTCTGTGATTGTAGCGCCTCTTAGCGGTAAGAGGCTGCAAATACACACCCGCAATCTGGTTGAGTACCATCTGTATATTGCCAACAAGTAAGATGAAATTCTAAAAGGTTATAATGTACAACATTGAGATTTTTATAAAACAGGCTTCTTAAATAAAGTACATATATATATGAGAGCTTAGATTCTCTGCCCAAGCCACTCCCCTCCACTATCCTCAGGCTGGGCCAGGCCCTTGATCAAGTATTTGTGTTACAAAATGCAACAGGTTGCGTGTCGTGCACAGCGTCTCCTCCACTTGCACGCATCACACCGGGGCCCAGGATAATAGGCTTTAAAAATAAAATATTATATATTCTAAAACCTTGTTGAATTAGAGTAGTAGGCTTACTCCTCCTAGGCCATCCAAAGTTCATTCTTGTTCATTTTCTCTGAACATCACTGTTCACTTTTTCTTTTTACGTTTCTTCATTCGGATCCATTCCATTCTGAATAAACAAACAACGCAGTTTACACGATTCGTCCTTGTTATATTATTCATTAAGATCATAATTAATAAATGCACGCACCATTATCCGTGAACTTGATAAATGTTGCAGATATGTTTTACTATGCACAAAAAATGCCTTTCAACTTATGTGTGCAAATTTCTGAATTGAATGTGCAGCAATTTGTACAAATAGAGAGTTGTAGGCCTACTATACGTGTTGTAGCCATTAAATAAGCTTATTTAGTTTCATATTTGTTAAAATATTATAATGTTATTTTTTTTCATCTATGTTGATTATGAAAAGTGTAGAGCAAGAGTAAGATAGGATGTGCAATATATCGAGAGACATGGAGTGGGTCAGACATGATTATTACCACTTCATTACGTTTCGTCATTGGCGGAGCAGTCGGTCAATCCCACCTTTCCAGTAAATACGACTTGTGATTGGACTGTACGTCAGCAGACAGCAAAGCACTGGCCAAGAGCAGAAGGCCCTCCCTCCAGGCTTTTTTTTTTTTAAGTTGCGAGGCTGCGAAGCTTCATTTTCACTCAGTCTGAGTTTCAGAGTTTCAGAGCAGAGCTGCGTGACAACGCTGCCACAAATCACGTGAGTCGCAAGCTCGCAACTGTGTGGGCGTATCTCCGCAAAGTGGGTGTTGTAAACTCAGCTCTGAAAAAATAGTCTGCAATAGGAGTGCAAATGTAATGTAATAAGTTTCGCCCTTTTGAACCTCAGTTTTCAGAGTTTCAAAACTTTTTTTCACCTATTCGCACACCAGTTTTCAGATCACCATTTACAAGGTTTTAAATCTGGAAAACAAACTATACACTGGGAGAACAGTGACAAATTCGAAACTCTGAAAAAATGATTGCACAACACTGTAAAAAAGAGTGTTGCACTTCTGAAGAAGGAAAACTCAAAAACAAAATTATGTTTGCAGAGATTTAATTTTTTTTTTACCACTTTGCAAGCCTGCAAAACTCTGTTTTTAGAGTTTCAAAACTTTTTTTCACACATTCACACACCGGTTTTCAGATCACCATTCACAAGGTTTCAAACCTGGAAAACAAACTAATACAGTGGGAGAACAGTGACAAATTTGAAACTCTGAAAAATTGTTTGCGCAACATTGTAAAAAAAATGTTGCAGTTCTGAAGAAGAAAATCTCAAAAACAAAATAATGTTTGCAGAGATATTTTTATTTTTTTACATTTTGCATGCTTGCAAATCTTATTTTTCGATCTTGCAAAACTTTTTTTTGTAAGATTTTGAGTTTTCGAACACTTAGTTTCAAACTTTCAGAACTTTATTTTCAGTTTTGAATCATGGCAGGATATTAATCCCATAGAAATGGGCTTCTCCAAACAGCTCACGCTGAAAAGCGACGTAGTGTCAAACGCTGCTCCTCCTGCATGGACTCCAGTGGTGTATGTCTTTAGAGCATATCTTGTGAGCATATATATTTAATCATTTAAACTTTTTTTCTGGAGCACATTTCTAAACTTAAACAAAACTCAATGAATACTAGTCACACAGGCATAAGAAATAAAATCTTTATAAACATCTCTGCTATTAAATCATCTAATTCAAAACGAAAACAAATATTATCCGTTTATGTAATCTGTATGAAAAGATAGAGATGTCAGTCGTTCTCATGGCAACTCATTATCTGCTAATGTGAACATGCCTACAGAGAGTGCGCTCTATTGAAACGCAGGTCTAAGGTGCACAACCCCCCCCCCCCCCCCCCCCCCGCTCAGCTCCGCCCTCGGTGCTTGCCCCCTCTATCTCCGCTTTTCCAGCATTTTTCAAATATTGCCAGTGGGTGGAGTCAGGCTCTGACCAGGGGTTGAGTTACCCTTTAATCTTGAAATATTAAAAACAAATAAACTTAGGTTTACGTAATCTTAGCTTTACTTAAATCATTAAATATTTTAGATCAAAAAGACATGTACATGTGAATGAAGGCATTTTTAGAATTATAGTGAAAGGCCTTTAACTTGCCATAAAAGTGTGAACTGTCTCATCTAATAGTGTCTCTGTGCTCAAGTCAATAATATTGTTGAATATTAAGTGTCCCCAACTAAGGAAGCCAGAGGCAACAATGACAAAAACCCAAACTCCATCAGGTGACAGAAATAGAGAAGAAATCCTACAGCTATAAATCTTATAACAAATATTTTTTTTCAAACATGCTTCATTATATTCAGGAAATTTGTCAATGAATAAAAATACTAATGTACAGGAAATAGTAGTTTTTGAAGATGAATGTTAGTTTAACTCAGACTCTTTGCTATGTATTTAATATTTGTATATATAAAATGTATTGTATGTGTGCCATCTAATTCTGTGTTGTAATTTATTGTAGGTTAAATGATTGTAACTTAACAGACAAAAGCTGTTCAGCTCTGGCTGCAGTTCTTGGATCAGATACCAATCTGAAAGAGCTGAACATGAACAATAATAATCTGCAGGATTCAGGAGTGAAGCTGCTCTGCACTGGACTGAAGAATATAAAGTGTAAATTGGAGATACTGAGGTAAGTTGAGCCATAGGAGTCACATGACTAAAGTATGATCAATGACAATGACTGACAGGACTATCCCGGAGGCTAAAAGTTATGAATAAAAGTTGCATTTCGTTGTTTAATATAAGTAAGTTTGTTGTTGTGTTTTTCAAACTAAGCATTTTCTTTTAAATCAAAAGATTTTTTATTTTTTTGTTACAATGTGGGTATACCATATCATCCTTATTAATTTTGTTAATAAAAGTCCACTATTTAATATAAGTGACTTTATCATTGTACTTAGGGCTGGGCGATATGGCCAAAAAAAAATATCACAATAATTTTTTTTATATCAGTCGATATCGATAATTATCACGATAAAAGTCAAATCTTTATTTCTTTCAAGTTTAAAGGCAGATTTTTGCTTCTAAGTGAAAGTTGTAGAAACCAGAGCGTTAACTGTGGTTTTAAACTACTCTTTACTGTCAGAACATATCATGACAAACACTTGCCAAACAGGTGAACATTTCACAAATCTGAGGTAGAACATTCAAACATTTGTTATTTTTCCTTAACAAAATAAATTGGAAAATTTATTGGACAATTTCTTAGTTTTTGCATGTGCTTATTTATTTATTTATTTTTTTGGTAAAATGTAATATTCTGACTGTTTGAGTTTTATTAAACTTAACCATTGGTCATCCAGTATCATGCATTTAGATCATGACAACCACAGATGAAACCAGGCATACCCTGTAACACCTCACTCTCATGGCAAAATGTAACTTTATGGTTTCTATGGTATTTGTATGAAAAACAGTAGCCTAAATACATTATTAAATACTGTATTTATATTCCATTAATCCTTTAATACATTGTCTACATTAATAATATAATACAATTCAATATGTATATCCCACATTTCATGGTGCAGTTAATATTACTAGGATAACGTTACAGTAAATCCATGGTAAATGATGGGAATTTGTAGACGGAAAAGCCTTCTGACTGTATCGTTGCGCAGAGTGTTTCTCCTGTTTGTCAGCGCTGTTTCATCTGCCTTTAAACTGGTTTAAATCACTGAGACATTTGTGTTCCTCGCTGAATTCAAGCGCTTTTCACTGGATTTCGTGACCGAGACCGATCAGAGTAAATGCATCTGCTCTAATGAGCTCGCGCTCGCGCTGCCGTTTGGACTTTGAACTGAGCGGATAAATGGTCTGTGTGGCGCTCGGTTCAAATGAGTTTCGTTTCCGCTTTTGCCGCATAAACATTATTGAACATTTATCGACCTCTTGACATTGTTTTATCGAGAAAAATTATATCGCGATAATTATCGTTATCGTTTTATCCCTAATTGTTCTATTTTATTATTGACGTATTTTCATTAATACTAATGAACCACAAACTAAGCATTTGTTTTAAATTTAAGGGAAAATCCAAAGACCTTCATTTATCAGTGTTACAATGGGGGTATACTGTACCATCTGTCTTAATTGTTTAGTTGATAAAAGTTTGATGTTCAGTATAAGCGAGGTTGTCATTGTGCCATTTTATTTAGTAATATTGTAGTGACATTAAGCATTCATTTTGTGCTGCATTCATTTGGTGCTGCACTGTAATGCAAATAATTTCAGGGGATTATAGTATTTAGTGGATAAAGTATTTTCTATATATGTATATTCTACTTCTTATAAGTTAATTGTGCTGTTTTTGTTTATAGTAATTTATAATTTAGTGATTTAATCGTTATTTGCATACCTAGTGTTGAGTCAGAATTCAGATGCTTCTGTTAGAGCTGGTAAATCTGCCTCAGAAAGGAGGGTGAGATCTGGTAGAAATCACTTATCTTAACATTGTATATAACAGGATTAATGTGTTTTAGTGCTTTTGAGGAAGCTGTGTATCTTTGATTCCTCTTTCAGCTTTGCAGCTAGTCTTGACTAAACACTTTCTGTAGTTTATGAGTGTTTTACACCACTGTGAAGGTATTTTGGTCCGTTTGTCTCACTCATCCTTGCAAAGCTGCTTCAGCTCAGTGACATTTGTAGACTTTCCAGCATGAGCTGTGTTTCAAGTCCTTCCACAGCATAATGGAATTGAAGTCTGGACTTTATTGGGCCATTCCCAAACTTTAATTTTCTAATTTTCCGACCATTTTCAGGTTGCTTGTTGTGGATCATTCAGATCATAGACTTTCAGAGCTGGGGTGCGTTTCCCGTACAACGACGTAACTCGATGCTTCACTACCATAGTACGATGCATCGTTGAAGAAATCAACTAGCTAGTCACAACCGTTTCCCGAAACCATATTGTCGTAAAGTGGTCATTCAACCACGTTGGTTTATGACGTCACGCATGTGGTGGAGTAATAACTTCTTTTAATTAAGCAGTTTGGGATCGAATTAATGCTAGATGATATAAATTACAGACATGGCATCTGAGGACTATTTCTCATTTTTCTCAGTTATTTTGCTTTATTTCCAGATTCAATCATTGGCTCGTTCTTACTTAGTAGAGCACATTCGCACATGCGCAGTCTTCAAAAAAGGTGCTTTAAATCTCGACAAACTCAAAGAGGTAAATGACATTTGTATGTATTCTAAATAAAAGACACAGGTTGTACTGAATGTCAGCTTGCTTATTTTGATCAAGATAAGGATTTATTATGTCCACATGTCATGCAATCTAGAAACTATGCTTCTAACCACAGCTCGAGAGCTGTTGTTCCAACTACACGACTTTGCGATGGTGTTTGCGAATGTTCATTGGAACAATGGTTTCGGGAAACACTGACTCCTTGGACTATGCTGATAATGACGGAACTTGCGACCATAGTTGGCTAACGATGCTTTCGGGAAACGCACCCTTGTACAGTTTTAGATAATTGCAATCTTGAAAGGGATGTTGATGTCTAACATATTAAAGTTCTCTGAGCCTTTTGTTTGCCTCCATATTCAGTTGTCAGTTTTAGCAACTGACTTTCATTACATTTGTACAAAGAATAAAATAAAATTCAGTTTATGGATTTATATTGTTCAGGTTTAACTGATTAATCAGCTGAATGTTTTTCTCTCTGTTCTAGACTCTCTAACTGCAGTGTGACAGAAGAAGGTTATAAAGCTCTGGCTTCAGCTCTGAGATCAAACCCTTCACACCTGATAGAGCTGGATCTCACAGGAAATGATCCTGGACAATCAGGAGTGAAGCAGCTCAATGATTTACTGCAGGATCCAGACTGTCAACTGAAGACACTGAGGTGAGACAGGATCAAATAATTAACTAAATTAGCTATAAGCAGGCTAAATATTCATAACTAAAATATATTATTTTAGTTTTTTAATAAGCTGGACAATTTGCATCAAAATGATCAAGATCAGATCAGATGCTGTAGATTCTGTCATGATGAGGATAATCGTCAACACAGTTTAGTTGTGATACGAGCTACAGGTCAAATAGACATTATGGGTCAGTGTATGTGCTGATATTCAGGAGAATACCTTGATAATTAACAATAATAGTTTTCCATTAGGGATGGGGCCGATCCGATCCAGTATCGGTATCGGGACCCGATACCAGCGTAATTCACGTATCGGATTTTCCCGATTCAACCTGCGGAGATATCCGATATCCATGAGTCATGTCTGCACTCGTTTTAACGTCTGCTGAAATGACTCCAAAAGTGATTCCCGCCGGCTAGTCTGCAAGCTGGCTGCAAACTGTGGAATAAATTTCGTGAATGGAGGCGCGGCTCAATGAGACAGAGTTATGAGACAAGCTCCCGCTCAGGAAATCCATTCCGCAGTTTGCGGCTAGCCAACAACGTCTGCTGTGTGGATATACTTCACACTGGAAACACCGCAGAGCAAGACAGCAAAATGTAATGTTTGCAAAGCTGTAATTGAGAATATTTTGAAGCTCCCTCGCGTCGTACAAACACAACGAACGCAATCAAACATTTAAAAAAGCATCACGTTGCTGTGCGTTCACACCAAATGCGAATAGCGCGTCAAATTCGAGTCTACCGCGTCTATTTTGAATCCATTCGCGCGTCCAGAGAAAAATTGACGTGCGTAAAAAGCAAAAGTTTGAAGCGAAATTGACGCGCGTCTGAAGCAAAATCCGCTTGTTTGTTTGCACGATGATGATGTTGATCGAGCATTTACTGCATCGGAGCGAGGATCACCCTTCAGATAGTGTGTGTGTGTGTAAAATGTTTAACGTTACACTTGCACTTTTCTTATATTTCAAGACGCAAGTAACGTTATTTGACATTTTGGGAATGTAATAAATATTGACATGACAATCAATCTGAAACCCCAGTTGCATATTTGTTTTCAGAATGGGATTTTTCCTGTTAACAGGATTTCCTGTTTTTCTGACTTCCTTTTCTGACCTTATACTTACCTCAAGTTGCCTTTTGGGACATATGCATGCATGCATACATAGCCTACGTAACTTGCATAACATATCATTACTGTTGAGAAAAGTTTATTTCAGCATATAAAATAAACAATAATAATAATATTAAAGCAAACACAGCTCTGGTATCGGAATAGTATCGGTATCGGCCAATATCCAAATTCAGGTATCGGGGTCGGATCGGAAGTGAAAAAATGTGGATCGGTGCATCCCTATTTTCCATCAAGCTCAGATTCACTGCATCTCTCTACAGCAGGTCTATGAGTCTCCAGATGTTCACAAACATACAGTTTCACAAGCCAGTTTTCTCTGTGCTGACGTTTCTCACTTCTCCAGCTTAAAAGCCAGAAAGATCTTAATTTCACACTCTGTATTCATACTGAAAACCATGATCTAGTGAACTTTTGCCCTTCTGCTCTGTGAGACGTTTCTGTTCTTATGAGTTTGCTTTAGGACTGAGTGTTGCTCTAGTTTCTTTTAAATATATATTTATTTGTGTATTTAAATATTTAAAGAAAAATTTTACTTCTAAATAACTAACTTAAGCTTGTCTTTAAAACAATAATTATTTTTTTTTATCATATCAATCATTTTTGTAATGCAATGGACATTTATTTGAGAACTGAATTGACTCTTCTGCAGGTTTTTGAGTCCTGCTGCAGAGGAAGCCTGTCAGTATGTGAATAGAGTTGTGGGTAAAAACCCGTTACTCGAGAGAGAGAGCTGAATCTGAGAGAACATGAACTAGGAGACACACAAGTGAATCAGATCGCTGCTCTACTGCAGGATAAACACTGTCAACTCAACACACTGACGTGAGTATTGCTCATTTATTTATAATATTACTTTACTTTTAGTTGCATTTT
Organism: Squalius cephalus; assembly: GCF_949319135.1. NCBI lineage: Eukaryota > Metazoa > Chordata > Actinopteri > Cypriniformes > Leuciscidae > Squalius > Squalius cephalus. The sequence goes on along the minus strand of NC_137128.1, from coordinate 4,386,715 downwards.
AGTTAACATTGTATTTGTGCAAACTTAGTATTTTGTGATCTGGTGAAATAATCTGTTATACGTACGTTATACGGCCCTCCACAGGCACAGTGTGTATCAGTGCAATGCCAGTCACAAAAAGCTACACTTTGACTGTGCTCTCTGCAGATGCTCATTCACTTTTTTTTTTTTTTTGTATAAGCTGTTTTTTATTGTGGTATACAGCAAACATTTGAAGTCATAACTCTTTATTATTTAGTTGTGCATAAGAGCGGCTTTGTATGTTACTAATTATTCAGAATATGCGTAAGTCCACAAGCATTATGTTTGCATTTATCTTTATTATTACTGCTGGTACATTCTATATTTTTGAATGAAAACTGTTTGTGATTTTGCTACAAGTACACTGCTAGTACAGGCACACGTTTATTTTCCTGTTGGTTCTTTGCAATGTTGGACAATAGTTTATTTATTTGAAGACAGCAGGGCTTATGTTTCATTGTTTATAGCAGTGCACTTTCTGGGTTTTCCCTATTGCTCACATTTTTATGTGTTTTTTATCTAGATAGTAATTGTTTAATTTCCAGCATTTGATACAATGTACTGATTGTGTTCATGCAGAAATCTGCCTTTTCAACAGAGAATAAAGAAGAGAGATGCTAAATAGTTAAAAATGAAAGAGAAGAAACAGTGTCTTCCAGCACACAGAACTAGTGTGACTGGGTTTTAAAACAGACTATTGGAAACTAAATGCTGCTGTAGCTCTTCAACAAGATGATCATCATAGATGTGAACTATTGTTATTTCTCTGTCTTCAGTCTGTATGATTGCAGAATTATAGAGAAACAGAGTCTCATCCTGACTTCAGCTCTGAAATCAAACCCGTCACACCTGAGAGAGCTGAACCTGAGCGGGAATGAACTAGGAAACTCAGGAGTGAAGCACTTATGTGACGTACTGAAGGATTCACACTGTAAACTGGAGAGATTGAGGTCAGTCACATTCACATACAAGAATCAAAATGCTTAAAGGAGAACTCCGGTCAATTTTAACATTGAGCTAATTTTTTTGTACATTTGGAGTGCTGTCAATACAGAGAACAACGACAAAAATCGGTGTTGCCTACACCGAGTTATTCTATTTTTAAAATTTGCACCCTGTTGACTTCAATGGGGCAAGTACTAAACCTGCTTTTAGCCTCTTAACATCCTTGATGTGTCATTACAAGTGCACAGAAAATGTGAGTGATTCCTTCAGAGTGAACACGAGTGAATCTGACTGCAGTAGATGTGAAAGATATGTATAAAAATGATGTTATTTATTGCCGAGTTCACGCGCATAGGTTTAGTTACCTATGATCACGCGCGTGAACTCGACAATCGACTACTTTGGACTTCAACCGAAAACAGGATGTAAACACAGGTATTTGCGCTGGCTTAAATAACATCATTTTTATACATATCTTTCACAACTACTGCAGTCAGATTCACTCGTGTTCACTCTGAAGGAATCACTCACATTTTCTGTGCACTTGTAATGACACATCAAGGATGTTAACCCTCTGAGGTCGACAAACGCGCCGGCGCGTTTTGCCGGATTTTCTTCACATTGTAGCACTATAAACTTAAATTACTCTGTCATTTATGGTCATACAGAAAAAAGAAATATATAAAAAGAATCTGTGATATTTTTACTTTTGTAGGTGTCCACTTACAATCAAATCAAAACATTGTGCTTTTGTAAAATAAAGAAAATAAACAGGGTGTGCGTTCTGCCTCTCCGTCGCTGTGAACTTTTTTTTCTTGAGCACGTCTATAAACTGAAACAAAACTCAGCGAATACTTGTCACACATTTATGAGCCATATACCTTTATAATCATTTAAGTGTGTACTTTTAAATGATCGGATTCAAACTGAAAACAAATATTCTCTGTTTAAGTAATTTGTATAAAACCAACAAGATGTCCAGCTTCTCAAACGCTTGCTCATTACAGTTAATTTGGCCACGCCCACTCGCGCAAAAGACATTCACATGCAAATCTCCACATGGAACGCGAACGCGCTCGTTACCTCAGAAACAAAACACCAAAACACTTCACAAGTCTCTGCTTTTCGTCGAGTTTGAAAGACGCGCCGTGAGCTTACATTGGAATTACCTCAGAAGAAGAAGAACGCGATTTGAAGACAAGAAAGATGTAAGGTAAGAAATTCTTACATATTAGTTTGTTATTGTTGCATAAATTTCACATTGCAGTTGAACTGTTGCTAGATATATGGTGAATATTATAATATTTAGACCCGTGTTTACTGTTACTGTGTTTGTGGATATCTGCTCAAATGTAGATCGTATATGGTAACCATAATGTTTTATATTTGAGCGCGATCGCGTTTGAATGTATCATATTTGGATCGCGATCGCGTTTGAAAAGCACCAAACGGCTTCATGTTTTTACTATTATCTCATTTCATATCATCATAACGAATGGAAACATTTGAAGTAACATGATAATCAATATATTTTTCTCTAGCTTAGTTGTTACTGAAATATTTTGGTAGATTTATAGGCTGATATGGTTATTGTTATTATTATTTTATGCAGCACTGTGCATAGCCTATGCCTACAAGGCACAACAAACCTGGTGTTCATTAGCCTATATTATTGTTGGAAACATTTATGTGTGTATTCTGTGAATTTTAAAAAGCAATTTTAACCAGAAAAATCTAAAATGTATTCCCAAAATCGTGCAGGCCTATAGTTTCTCTTGATATCAGTATGTTCACTTTTTTTTTTTTTCTTTTTTTTTTCAGGGCCCAGATGCCACTCCTGCTGACTTCAACATTCACATGAGTCTATGAACATGGTAAAGTGAAAATCAAACACCTTGGAAATGAAAGGTATGTACAATGTTTTTAGGAATGGCACAAAGGTCTCTGTCTTTGGATAATTGTTTTCAATGAGTGCTTTTTTGTCATTTGTTTTGTATCTTTGGATTATGTTGTGTTGTAAATAAATCAAAAAAATCAAAAAAATCTAAAAGCCATTCTTTTTTAAATCTCCTCATTCTTTGTGCAAGGTTGCTCAGAATGATAGGGCCTGATAGCTCCTAATTGGGCCGTTAGGGGAGTGTCTTTGTCTTTCTCAGGTGTAAAAAGCTTACATATTAATGAGCTCCCGCATAAAGCTTTTTCACACAAAACACGTCGTAAAATTTTTAAATCAATATATTGTCTTATCTGAATGAGCAGTCAGGATGATTTTCACATCGTTTTAGAGCAAATATTCTAGGCTACGTCATACAATTTTCAAAAGTCTTGTGAAGAAATAATCAGTATGGGTTTCATGACCTTATTTCAGTGAGAATTTTTTTTGGTATTTTCACAAACCACGCATAAATGTCATTATCTCAAAACTACAAACTTTTACACACATGCTGCTGATATATTATTGTAGCAGAGTTTGTGCTGAATACAGTGTAATTAGACTTTAGCCATGAAAATGTCACAAGTAACAGAAATAAGCACAAATGTCAGAGCATGTCAGAACACCTCCAAGGCCCAGAAAACACCCTTAGACCCCAGAGGGTTAAGAGGCTAAAAGCAGGTTTAGTACTTGCCCCATTGAAGTCAACAGGGTGCAACTTTTAAAAATAGAATAACTCGGTGTAGGCAACACCGATTTTTGTCGTTGTTCTCTGTATTGACAGCACTCCAAATGTACAAAAAAATGTTAAAATTGACCGGAGTTCTCCTTTAAAATCACTTCATCAGTTTAAACTAAAACACTTTAACATTGTATTTGTGCAAACTTAGTATTTTGTGATCTGGTGAAATAAAGATGATCTCTCTTCCTCTGTCTGTTTTATTTGCTTATGAAGATGATGTGACTTTACAGAATAAAGAGTTTTCTTTCCCTTTGTCTTATTTTCTGCTCTCTCTCTGCTAATGTAGTTTAAGATGGTGTTATATGACAGATGAAGATTGTTCTGATGTGACTTCAGCTCTGAAATCAAACCCGTCACACCTGAGAGAGCTGGACCTGAGCTGGAATAATCTAGGAGACTCTGGAGTGAAAAACCTCAGTGATCTACTGATGATCCCACAATTCAAGCTGGTGAAACTACAGTTAGTATCATTATACTGTACAGCAATTACAGTGTGACTGAAGTTTATTTATTTGAAGACAGCAGGGCTTATGTTTCATTGTTTATAGCAGTGCACTTTCTGGGTTTTCCCTATTGCTCACATTTTTATGTGTTTTTTATCTAGATAGTAATTGTTTAATTTCCAGCATTTGATACAATGTACTGATTGTGTACATGCAGAAATCTGACTTTTCAACAGAGAATAAAGAAGAGTGACGTCAAATAAATAGTTAAAAATGAAAGATAAGAAACAGTGTCTTCCAGCACACAGAACTAGTGTGACTGGGTTTTAAAACAGACTATTGGAAACTAAATGCTGCTGTAGCTCTTCAATAAGATGATCATCATAGATGTGAACTATTGTTATTTCTCTGTCTTCAGTCTGTATAGATGCAGTATTACAGGGAAACAGAGTCTCATCCTGACTTCAGCTCTGAAATCAAACCCGTCACACCTGAGAGAGCTGGACCTGATCTGGAATAAACTAGGAAACACAGGAGTGAAAAACCTCAGTGATCTACTGATGAACCCACAATTCAAGCTGGAGAAACTACAGTTAGTATCATTATACTGTACAGCAATTACAGTGTGACTGAAGTTTATTTATTTGTAGACTTATGTTTCATTGTTTATAGCAGTGCACTTTCTGGGTTTTTTAAAATAAAACACTTTATACTCAATATCTCACAATGAGTCTGAGTTCACATTATATTTGTGTAAAATTATTCACATTCATGATTTGTTTGTGAGATAATCTCTCTTCCTCTGTTTGTGTCTTTCTAGTCTATATCACTGTGGCATTACAGATGTTTCTTCTTTAACTCAGTCTTTGACTAACTCAAAAGCACTGCAGTTTTTAAAAGAGCTTGATCTGAGAGACAATAAGATAGGAGACTCACAGCAGCGGCTCAGAGACGTGATACGAGACTCAAACTGTGACCTGAGGTGAGGAAACATCACTGAGATATTAAAGAGATCTTCATTTACCTCTGATATGTGAACAAACCTTTCAAACATTCGTGAAAGGAAATTATCATTAAGCTTTATTGCAACAAAGGGTTTGTCTGAGAACAAAATGTGAAGTTATTGAAATGTTTAACACAAAGGAGGAAAGAGAACAAAAGCTCACTGTCACAGCTTTATACATCAACACCTGCTTTATTAACTGTGTCAGTAGAAGTGAATTATTTCAGTGTGAAAACAGACTTGGTCAGATTGTAGGAAACGCTGCACTCCTGCTAAAATCAGTGCAGTTCCAGCTTCAGCTCACAGCGTCCAGCTCACATGAGAAATGTCTCTGTCTCTAGTGTGTTTTTACTGTGACAAGACACACGTCACACTACTTTACACTTACTTTACTCTCAGTTATTTACTAAGAGCCTACAAACATGTTTAAACTAGAAGACAAACGGCTTTAACTAAAGGTTTGTGTTTGAACTCAAAATAACATTTGTATTTGCTCCCTGTGGTTTATTCCATACGCAAATCATGTAAAGTCACTAATTAATCTGATTACAGGAATTCAATTTAACTTATTTTTACTCAAAAAAACAGTAATTAAATAGAATATATTTAATTACTGTTAATTTAATTACTGTTAATATAAAAAAAAACTGAAATATAATAATTTGCACTTTGTTCCACTGAACACTGATTGTTTTCTCTTCTGTTCCACTTTACAGAGTAGATGAAGATCGATCACCAAACATCCCTGATGAAGATCGATCTCCAAACATCCCTGATGAAGATCGATCACCAAACATCCCTGATGAAGATCGATCTCCAGACTCTGATAGATGTGTTATATCGTAGTGTGAAATGATCATGAGAGGAGCAGAAACCATCAGGTGATCCACAGAAGAGTCTCACTACTGTCTATGAGGAGAAATAAATGTGTAAATGTGTTTCATAAAGGTGGAAGAGACTCAGACTTCACAATTAAATAAAGCAGCGTGTGTGTTAGCATGCAGTTTAGAAACATTGATATTGAATGATCAATGTTGGTTTAGTTTGTATAATAATTATTTATAATATAATTGCTTAACGAGCGCTAAAAGAGTAGATACTATATAGCCTGATCGCATTAAGTATGAATGCGAGCCGTACATCATCCGCCATGTTGACATTATCATGTGACCTACAACATTATCACAAGCGCAACAACTTAAAGACATGAGCGACAGCTTTAATTCATCTATCTGTAAATATCTTGATATTGATGAAACTTGCTCATTTTGTGGTTTTGTTGAAGAATCAAGTGCCCATTTATTTTGTGATTGCAGTATAACCAATACATTTAGGGTGGATTTAAGTTCTTATATTTTAACCCTATAATGTGACCCACAGTTTTATCCTTAAAGATATTATTTCTTATTACGAAAACCCAAAATCGTCATCTCTTGAATATGTTGTTAATTTCTTTATTTTATATGCAAAATGTATATATTCAAATATATTTAACCTTGTCATTGTGCTTTTTTCCCCTGTGTATATAATCTCATACTATGATGCACGCAAACCCATGATATGTATGTCCTCTTATTATGTTTTTTTGTCATTAAAGAACTGGAATCTTTCCCTGATCTTGTATGTAACTATAAGTTATGAGCGACAGGAGCACTAACACTTCATAACATCAGTTAAGGCGGGCATACACTGCGATTTTCGTCTGATTTTGAGCCGAATTCCGACTCGTGCGATTCTTTTTCGGGTCGGGCCGATTATCAGCTTTGTCGTGCAGTGTTCATGCAGTGTACAGGGGGAAACGAGAGGCGATTAACCTCTCACGACCGGCAATCGGATGGTCGGATGAATTTCTGTCATGTCAGAAATTTTGGTCGCTCCTCGTGACTATATCGCACAGTTGAAGCAGAGCTAAGAACCGATTGCCCTAAACTCAGTGTTTTTTTCCCCTCACTGCGCCTGCGTGAAAACAGACGTTTAACCATTTCATCTGCAGCAAAAAAATAAATAAAACGAAAAGAGGGAGATCTTTATGTTCTGTAGTTCAAACTAGCTACAAATTACTGTTGCTTACTTCCAGTTCGTGTTGCAATATGGATTAACCATTACGCCCGTTTCACACATACTCCGTGTGCAGTGCGTGTGCGTGTGCGGTGCGTATGCAGTGCAGGAGCAGCACGCGCAATAGTGCTTTCACATACAGATGGTGGACAACCAGAATGCCTATTACCGCCGCGGCAGCTGAAATCACCGCGGCGAAAATAAACCAGCCGCATTTCAAAGTCGTTCCCGAAATGACCGCCAGGTGGCGCAAAGGGACATTGTGCAAAACAGCAGCAATTGCCGTATTTTAAAATGTAAGTGGGTTAAATATAAAACCCTAAGCCTAATAGGCATATTTTTCATATATATAAATAGGCCTATTAGGCTACAACAGAATAGAACCAAAGATAGAATCAATTTTAGAACTGAAAAAATAGAATCAAAAGTTAAAAATAGAGACGATATTAGGAGCAATGATGCTGAATATTTTTACTATTCTATTGAGGAATTAGATAAACGAAGAGCTCTCGTGAGCGATACAATTGCATAGTAATTTATAGTGATTTCAAAAGCAGTCCTTAAAAAAAAAAAATACATGGAGTAGTGTGGCATAATTTTTGAGAGATTACGCGGAACGCGTTTTAGTTAAGATCCTGGTTTCAATGCCCTTAATGTATATAGGCTACTGCTTTAAAAAATGTCACAACGCGTTTTGAGATTGTTTTGAATTAAACATTGAAGTTTAAAATGTAGTGCTTTGGCACACCAGGCCGAGTGGCGTTACGCATTGTTCAAAAATCAGGTTTTATTCTGGCATGTTGAATTGGCGTTAGAATTTTTTTTTAGATTTATTAGATTTAGATTTTAGATTTCGTTAGATTTATTTTTCTCATAACAGCTAAAATAACTTAATATATGCCTTGTATATATATACCTACTCAATATAGGCAATAGGCATATAATAGCCTATATAATAAATTAGCAAAACTTGGCCACTAAATATTTAATTTTCAATTATTTTAATTATCACAATTAAAGTTTTAATTTTATTAAATTGAACAAGCGCAACAATCAGCATTTAATCAAATATTCTAAAAGATGTATTATTAATAATAATGTTATTTCAACATAATATTTCGTTTTTTCGACATAATATGTGTGCGTGCAAAAAGCAAGATGTGCATTTGTAAATCCGTAAATGTGCATTCGTGCTTGATTTTTATCAATAAACTAGTGTTTTCTGACAGTGTCGACTGCAAAGATGAAGTTGACGATCGCCATATTTGTAGTGAACGCACCTAGAGAGAAATGCACATAAAGACATAATCAGAGAGTAGCCTTTTTCTTTTCGTTTTGAATTATTTCGTTTGAAGACATTTCAAGCTTTGTGTATTTGATGTATTTATCATGTCTGTGTGAGGCATACGCTGAGTTTCGTTAAGTTAGGAGGATGAGATGCGCTTCAGCTGACGTGCAATGCAAGTCACCGCTCGGGCGCCTCCATGATTAGTGTCTGTTATATTTGCTTCTCTTACTTATTAAATCCAGGAAATTGGTTGATGAAAATTTTATTAAAATGAAGATACAATTTATAGAAAACGAAATTCACTTTAAAGAAAGGTTTTCTACTAAACAAAACTTAATGAAGTGGTCAAAATCATGTCTGACCCACTCCATATCATCTCTCGATATAATGCATCCTATCTTACTCGTGCTGTTCACTTTTCATATTCAACATAGATGGAAAAAAATAACATTATAATATTTTAACAAATATGATACTAAATGAGATTATTTAATGGCTACAAATTTGTACAAATTGCTGCACATTAATTTAATTTAATGAAACCTTGTAACGAATTCACACTGTAGGGTAGACTGTGTACAGTTGAGACACCTTAAATAACTTGCGTTCCAGCAAGCACAAGTTGTGATTTTTGCTGTGCATATTAGTGTCAGCTGGGAAGGAAATATAGAGACCAGACCTCTTGGAACTTTAATTGAATACATAGCGTTGGTAAAGCATACTGAAATTACATCCCTACAAATTTATTAGGCCCTACTGAAAATAAATGTATCGAATTTAAGCAAAGTAGCCTAAATGTTAAGACTGTAAGCCCTTTGCTTTTTTACGTAGCCTATAAAGGACTCTTATAGCCGACTTTGTGTTAATTTAATTTGTAGAGGATTTTTTTTACTCAAACATTAACACTGAAATAAATTAAACTAAATTATTGTAAATTTTTTGGCACACCACGACGAGTGGCGCTATGCATTGTTCTAAAGCCAGGTTTTATTCTGGCATGTTGAATTAGTGTTCGACAAACGCGGCGGCGCGTTCATTTGAATGAAGAGCGCTTCTCGCTCGTGTGAGCGAACACACACTGGAACGTTAGGCCATGTCGCAACGAGTGAATCGTGGCCGAGTGGTTGAACTTACGTTACGATCATTTAGATGACACTGGTTCGAATCCCGAACTAACTTGGACTATTGATATTTTTATATTAGCCTATTAATGCATTTTATAGTCTATTGTTGATGCAGAGAGATTTGTCTAGTTCTAAAACATAGTTTTTTGCTTATAGCCTATTTTCAAAATAAAATCACCATGCATTTCCATTTTACACTAAGGAACAAATATTATACAATGACTTTACTTCTGTAGCCTATAATAATTCCAATCGTAATTTCAAAAGCAGTTCTTTAAAAAAAAAAAAAAAAATATATATATATATATAGGCTATATATATATATATATATATATATATATATATATGTGTGTGTGTGTGTGTGTGTGTGTGTGTGTGTGTGTGTGTGTGTATGTATGTGACGTTTAAACGACAAACAATAAAATCAGAACCAGTATTCTGTTGCGTTCATGGTTCCAGTGGCAGTAATGCATCCACGGCTTTTCAAAATGTCACAAAGCGTTTTGAGATTGTTTTGAATGAAATATTGAAGTTTATAATTAAGTGTTTTGGCACACCACGACGAGTGGCAAACTCTTTGTTTTGTTTTGCAAACTCAGCTAGCCTGTGGGGGGTTTGGAGAAGGCAATAGTTGCTTTATCGTGGGGGTGCAGGACAGAGGTGTTAATGTTCCGTCTTTCTTATGGAGTGTCGGAGCCAGCCTGATGAGCAGGCAAATGCAAAATTCTTTTAAGGATTAATCTCAAAATCTCCAAAAGTCCATAGCCTATGTACAGTAGGCCCTATATCTTATTAAATTATATATTGTAGTTTTATTGATTGTATTTAAAGGTTTTCCACACACAATTTCAATTTAGCAGATACAGAGCTCTTTAATTCACGACCCACCTCGTTTTATTGTAAGGTGAATTCAGCAAGGCATGTTGTATCTTTGAAGGAACAAAAGCTATTTGTTACAGTTTTTTCTTTCGTGATTTGTGTGGATGACACACAGCGACATATACAGTATTATCAGCTGTATGGTGTTTTTTTACGCTGAAATGCTTAATTTCGAGAAAGACCCGCCGCGCGCAGTGAGGGAGACCAAACTTACTAAAAAAATATCCAGCGCGAGAGAGGCAAAGAAAAACGCCTGTTCTTAATTTATGTTGCTTTGAACTTTTTTCGTTTTGTACCGTTTTAATTTTTTAATTTAGCTGCAATTTCTTTGACAATGTTGCAAGAATAAGATTCTGTGTTTCTTATTTTGCATCACAAAGGGAATAAACTCTATCGATGGAACCCTGTTTAAATAAATAAACTGTCCCGACACTTTATTCATACCTTGAAATGTGCGATGGGTTTTTAAACTTAATTAATTTTCTTTTTCTTTTACATTTTCATTGTTTATTTTTTAATTGAAAGCAATACTGTATTGAAAGTATATTTCTGATTTGTTCGATCTGTTTTGAAAAATGTCTTCCGTTGCTATGGCCGGGTATCACTGTCAGTCATCTCAATCTCATGAATGATTCTCACACACACACACAAAATAATTTAGCAGATTAAAGACGAGCTTCATCATCTTCATTTTCTGGTGCAATCGGCTGACAGTCTTCCTTCATCAGATGTGTCGTCTTTGCAGCGGCTCAACTGGAATGTAGCAAATTTATGTTGTAATGTACAATTGATAATTAAACAAGATGATTGACTTTAATAAACAGATGCATATTTAAGCATCAAGAACGGAAAAACATAAACACTGTCGGCTACACTGAGATTCGATTTCAGATCATTTGAAGCTCCGAGAGGCTATTGTTAATGCATTGACCACAGAGCTATAGTCTGTATAGCCTAGGTCTACTATTTTCTCTGCTTTGTTTGTTTATATTTTTACATATTCAATCAGTCTCATTTTTGTTCAAATAATGAAAAAAAGTTTTTTTTTTTTTTTTACAAGATCTTGCGCCATGTTTTTTTTTTTTTTTTTAAATAAACAGATAGGAAACTTACCTTTTAAAATGCCGCAGTTGCTGCTGTTTTGCCCTGTCACTTGCGCCACCCGGTATAGCCTAGTCATTTCGCGAACGACTTTGAAATTCGACTGGTTTATTTTTGCTGCGGCAGTAATAGGCATTGTGGTTGATTATTTATTAAAGAATTCAATTGATAATCATAACAACATGTAGGCCTAAGCCTATTTAATTCTGAATATAACAAAGAATGCTTAAACCGACTAACATCGGTTAGTAACTGCAAGTCCTGAAAATGTTTTAATTTTACGGTAAATTATTTTAATTTATTTCACTGTTATGTTTCAGTTAATAAATCTACAAACACATTAAAATAACACGAAGTAAATGACAAGTAACCTATTGACATAGCCTTTCTAAATTATAGAAAAACTGGGCACACAATGTTAACGTGTGTCTACTTTGTTTAAATTTAATGAATTTGAATTCGTTTAACCACAATATTTATCTTGAATTTATTTGTGACCTCAGCTCAGATTACTGCCGCGGCAGATTACGTCATAAAGAGAATAAACGGACACTTTTAAAAGTCTGTGATTACAGCGCCACTCAGTGGTAAAAGGCAGCAAATACACATCCCAATTTTGCCGCCGCGGGAACGGCGGCGGTAAAAGTCTCATTCTGGTTGTCCACCATCTGTATGCTGCGTTTGCAGTGCGTAACTGATCCGCTGCTGTAGGCTATACCACAAATACATACTCACTATTTGTATTTCAAATCCAGAAGTTATCAGCAACTTTTATTTAAAAAAAGTTTTTTTGTCAGCATTGCGATTCTCTTTGTACACATATACACTCTTTAATAGATGTATTCACGTTTAAACACAATTTAAACAACATATTATTAAATGCATTACTTCTATATAATTATATATTAAGTTGCTCAAGCAAGTGGTAAAATATTTTACCATGTACTTATATTAAAGGAGACATATCATGCTTTTAAATCGTTCCTTTTTACATAAATCATACATTTGTAGTCTATATAAAGCGGAACTGCAATGCTTGGGTCTGAATTCCTCATTATTATAGCTCCACAGGCCCCTTTTCTACCCCTTTTCTGATGTGCGTCTTAGAGCAACTCGTTTTGGTGCGATCTCTTTAAATGCAATTGAGACACTTCATACCCCTTCCCCCTCTCCAGGTTGCAGAGGTGACACTCGGTTCAACTCCACCCCGTTCGGCCATTTTTGTAGTTTGATAGCAGAGATACGATTATCTAGCGGCACAGAAACGTTTTATTCACACGTTATTAACAAATTGGGTGCTTGAGCACCTGCCCCTTTGCCCCTTGGTGCCCAAAGTGCCCTTTTGTCAAGGCAAAATTTACTCTCCTTTTTTTGTAATTAAAGGCCCTTTTGTGGATGCCTGCCCAATCTAACTATTAGTAAAATTAATTAATAATAATTTAGCCCTAAATAAAATGACCCACATGATGACCTTTCACCTGACGAACTCATCCGGGACGATTCCTCACGCTGCATGCGCATTTTTTTAATTTCGCGCGACTACACGCACTATCAGAGAGGATATCTTCAACTCTGCGGCTGCTGGTAAGTGGCGTTTCATTCTCAGCGAAGTGATTTTGATGTTTGTTTACTTATTATTATTATTATTATTTTTCAAGGACGACGTGAAGAGAGCATGCAGAGATGTTGTTTATATTGCTGTGTGTAGGCTGTAGAAGTGACGTTAGCTTGCTGTTTGAGGGAGAAAAGTTTCATGGGCGTCGAGAGGGGTCTGGTCTTTTTATGTAATTTGACTAAAAACTGTTATTTTAACTTTAAACTATTATTATTATTACAGTATTTATTTAAAAAACGTAGAGTACCTTACAAATTATTATCACAACACTGGTAAGGCTTACCAGTATCTTATGTTTTGTGTGCAGCAGCCTCTGTGAACATCTCCCCTAGCAGCCTGGGCAGAATCTGCAGCTTTACAGGTCAGTGAGCCAGTGAGCCATTTCCAAACACTATCATCAATCTTTACATCTTGTCATGGTCACATAAAAATTGTTTAATCAGCTAATATATCTCCTATATGTTTGTTTTAATGTCTACAGTCTCAGGCTACGTTTACACGGAAACGATCTGAAGAGAAAACTAAAAAGTGATCACTTTTTATTCTGCGTTTAGACGAGCGTTATGTGGGGGAAATCTGCGTGCATATGGTGACGCAAAAGTGTGTGAAATTCAATGTAGTGTGCTCTCCAGGCGGCTAGGTGGCAATGTGAAGTACTGGTCGGTGCCTTCACTGTCTAGCAGACTTTAGGGTTTTTACCGTTTAGACGGGAACGCGACGGTGGAGCGTTTTTAAGATTTCCACTCTGGAGGGTGGTTTCACTTTTTTGCGTTTTTAAGCCCCAAAAACGCCGTCGCCGTCTAAACGAAAGGCACATCTGATAAAATATTTTTACATTTTCACGCGCGAGAGTTCTCGTGTAAACAGGGCCTCAGATCAACTCCAGCAGTATCAGCAGCAGCAGCAGTAACAACAGCAACAGCAAAGGCAGCAAACTCACTTAAGGACTTTAGTAAGAACTTACCAGAACAGGTATCACATTAATGTTAAAAATCTTGTAAAGTATTAATTGCTGGTTTTTTTTCTGTTTGCTTTGTTTTTATTTTCATTGTATAAATGTAACTCTTGTATTTTTGTAAATCAATTTTTGCCATGAAAATAGCCACAGATGCTGACATGGCATTAAATAAAACTATACTGTACTGTACGAAACATGGGCCACGTTGATTTTGTCCTACACAGTTTACTATAACAGCTGTTTTTTTATTAATCTGTTGAACAGAGAAGAAAAAGCCATCAGGTTGGGACAACTTAAGATACTTCAGTTTCTAATCCCAGAATTATTAATAGGTGCACATAAATTATTATTTTTTTAACTTTTAAACTTAAAATTTGTCTTTTCTGTTCTGTTTCTTTTTCAAAAATGCATCAATGCATTTGCTGCCGTATCGATACAGAATCATGCGTATTGATATATTACTCAGGGCTTTTCTGCATGGAGAATTATGAGGCGGCCGCCTCCGTCAAATTTCGTGCCGCCTCCGGCTCTCGACAATAAAAAATAACTGGGAATCACCGAAAACGTGAGGATGATTCTGTTTTATTTCATTTAACGTAAGTGGCGATTGATAGCCTATAGTTGATAATAATATAGGCCTACCTAATTTACTGACGGTAACAATATTGCGCTGTTGAGGCTTGCGCAGTTATTTATAACATATTATAGTTAAATGGTAAATGGTAGGCTATAACATATTATAGTTAAGACGCGACCAGAGAGCTGTTTTCCTGAATGCCATCAAGATTGAAACCAAGACTGATTTCATAACAGGTCAATAAACAAATAGTTCAAATTAAGTCACTTACATTTTAGACGCAATGACTGTATTTGTTCTGTTTCTGCAGTGAAAATAGTTCCAAACAAAGATCACAGCAGAACCATCGCGCATCTCACAGCAACACTTGTTGCATTAGGGTTAGGGTTAGAACGAATCGGTTGAGTCAAAGATTCAATAACCCATTCATAAACTGCCTCATTCTGAATAAATCAGCCGTTTGAATGAATCGTTTGAATGAATGACTCAATGACTCGCTCATTAAGACGGTCGCCTGCCGCCTCCTACTGGCGGTTTAGTTTCATAAAGTATCATTCTTTTCAACATTCCTTATTTTTGTATATTCAAAAATATTTTAAATAATCTAATTTAATACAGTTATAATTTTTCAATGTAAATTATTTAATTTGATTGGTAACAGCCTAGTGTCTTATTTTAATTGAATATATTGATCAAATTTAAGAATTTGAAATGAAAGATGGAACATACATTTAATAAAATTAGGGGAAAAATGCCCTTTATAAAAGGTACAAAAAATTAGTGTTTTCAAACAGTGATGTAATGAAACATTGACAATTTAAGTCTGAAGGGAGTAAAGCCTCTGTTTAGGCTATTAAGGAAATGTAATTTTGCCAAAAGAAGAACTTTTATTTTAAATAAATGTTCATTTTAAATCAGCCTACTTCAGTGTGATATGTTACCATATTATTATGCTTAACACTAAGAATTTGAACAATTGTAATGTGATGATCAGATGCAGATATCTAAATCAAAGAATATGGGCGGTTTGCGGGTGGATTATTTATTTTTAACAGTGGATTCGGGTGACTCAAAGTGCTCCAGATTAATGAATTTATCTTTAAAATGTACAAAATTTTCTTCCTGGGGGTCATGTCCCCGGACCCCCCTAGGGATACCAGGCTCCACCCACAAAAATAATGTGGGAAACACATTAGGCTATATAATGATCTACAAAAAATACACATTTAATTATCTTATTATTAAAATACATTATTAGGATTTTACCACCTCCGCCTCATTTTGAGCCAGGAAAAACCCTGTTACTATATTGATATTTTGATCACAGCCCCCACTGAAAAAAATGTGGAGTGACATTTACTTAAAAAAAGCTAGGCAACTTTTTCCACACAGAAAGTGCTTGTAATCTTTACTCAGGCTATTTCAATTAGTAATTAATTGTAAAAGTAATTAAATTGAACAAATTATAATTGAGTAATAATTAATCAAATTAATTCCTTAAAAGTTAACCATTTAAAATGAGTAAAATTTACTAAATATATTTTATTGCCAACATTGAAGACACCTGGTGTTAACAAGCAGAATCACTGAAGGAGAAAACCATAATTAAAGTCACCATTGTGGAGATCAGTGTGTGTTTTAGTTGGGCTCTTGACCCTTAACTTATTAACTTTAAGTTTCGTTTGGCTGCTGTACATGAGTTATAACAGCCAGATGAACAAATAGAAAAGGTGATCTGATGGTGTTGATTGTGTTTTAACAATCATTATTTCACAATCATTAGACCTGAATCACTGAACTCATATAGAGTCCAATTTAGTTAGATTAACTATATTAATTATAGAGGCACTGTCCTTCTACGGCAGAATATTTGTACCTTTTACAATGTGAACAAAAATAATTTCCAAAAAGTTTCTCTTATACAAAAAAGAGACACACAGACATCAATAATCAGCCTGTGAATCTCAACAATGGTGACATTTATAAAGCATGTTGCAGTGCATTCTGGGTGCCACCAATCAAAACTCATTCATGGCTCCCATCATGCATTGCTGCATGAATAAATAATGAGCTTATGATCAGAGTTGATCTGTTTGTCACCATTGCTGAGATTCATACGCAAAATCTTGATGTGTGTGTGTGCCTAAAAAAAAAGTGTGTGTGTATATATATATATATTTATTTTTTATTTTTTATTTTATTTTTTTTTTTGTTGATCATTTGGATTTCATTGAACAGGCTAAAAATATTATGCTTCTATAATTAATATAGTTCACCTAACTCAAAAATTGGACTCTATATGAATTCAGTGATTCAGGTCTAATGATTGTGAAATAATGATTATGTTAAAACACAACCAACACCATCAGATCACCTTTTCTCTTTGTTCATCTGGCTGTTATAACTCAGGTACAGCAGCCAAACAAAACTTAAAGTTAATAAGTTAAGGGTCAAGAGCCCAACTAAAACACACACTGATCTCCACAATGGTGACTTTAATTATGGTTTTCATCCTTCAGTGATTCTGCTTGTTAACACCAGGTGTCTTCAATGTTGGCAATAAAAGATATTTAGTAAATTTTAACTTTAACCTGTTAAGCTGCAACGCCACTTTTGAAAAATCCCCAGAAATGACATACCCAAACTTAAACAGATACAGTTCATGAACCCTTTGTACTAAAAGCACAAGTATGATCTCATTTGAAAGCTGACACCTGGCTGTTTATTGTAAATGTAGAATTAATTATTGTCATAATGAAAAAAATTGTTATAAATAGCTTCAAAGTTTTGTAAAGTTATTAGAAATTAATTTTTATGAAACATCCTCATGAAAATAAAATTGAAGTTGGCACTGGAGCAATCTAGAAATGCACTACAGCTAAGGCCACATGTCTAAACATTTTATATTTAAAATCTGAAGATAATAAGTCCAAAACTCTGTATTTAGTTAAATGTTTTTCAAGACCATGTCAATGACTTTATTTTGATTTGCTACTTTAAAATGCTACTGATGTTTATTGCCATCTTCTAAACATCTATCCAGTATATTGTCTCTATTGTTTTGTGGTGCAAACGATCCCCATTCAGTCTCAGTCTCCCCCTGCACACATTCACACCTCTCCAGCCTGGTTATGGCTCGAAATATGCATTTCTTTTGTCTGCATTATAGTTACTAACGACTGGCTATTCACAAGCTATTCATAGGGTTTCAATCCCTAATTTCTTTTATCAAAGTTCTCACTTAACATTTAAAAACTGGATCAAATGCCCTGCTTGAATTTCAGTAAGCATATTTAGAAAAAAAAACATAAAAGGATAACTGCTATATGTGGCAGGTGCACCTAGGGCTAGCTAGCATGTTAGCTTAGCACACCATCAATACACGACAATTTATGAGATTAAAACCATGTTTGTGCTCCAAACTTAATTTATAACGCAAGTCGAGTGTTTTAAATAATCTTCTGTGATATAATTTCGCTTCAGATAAAAAATCAGACAGAAAATATATATATATATATATTTTATTCTGCACAATGATAAAGTCTATATCGATTAGCATTACATTATAAATATAATCTATTATTATGGAAATACCTGACATTACTCGAAGAACACAGGTAAACCAAATATCATTTCAATCATGTTTATTGTCTTCAAAACATGTTACAGCGATCTCTGATAGCTTTGAATGTGTTCGAGACTTCCTGGAATGTCACATGATCATGCCTCTTCTTCATGTTCTATATATGGACTATTATTGTGCATGTAGCGCCCTCAGGCTGTTGGTATGGATTGAAAACACAATACATCACAGTATCCAGCACTCATAATGATTACATCGACGCATTTGGGCATAAATTCAATAAATATTATTCCTGTCTATAGAAATCTGATGAAAACCTATGAAAATATATCAATATTTC
This sequence comes from Squalius cephalus, assembly GCF_949319135.1. Taxonomy (NCBI): domain Eukaryota; kingdom Metazoa; phylum Chordata; class Actinopteri; order Cypriniformes; family Leuciscidae; genus Squalius; species Squalius cephalus. The sequence continues at coordinate 4,368,105 of NC_137128.1, read as the reverse complement.
TCCAAATCTGCACATTTTTGAGCTAAAGCCCTGAGGGACGTTGTTTTGTGTATCGCTGTCATGACGACAGCACAGAGTTTTTTATGAATGAAAGCGGCTGACGCTCATAATTCATATTAAAGGTATCGACTCATTTTTTCATTTCATAACTCCTGACACAAATTAAGACATAACTGTCACTATAAGTTTTTCAGAATAAAATAGTGGTCAAATACTGAAACTTGAGTCTTATATCTTTTTAATGATGTATAGTTTGTCAATGTATAACATTAAATCTGATAGTAATTTTTAACTAAATAAAAAAAAAAAAACGCTTCAGTGCGCCGACGCACTGGTGAAGCTTAACAGGTTAAAGGAATTAATTTGATGAATTATTAGGAATTAGGCAAGACAGCCTCTAGTTTGGAGACGGTGAAGTCTTGTTTACACTTTCGCCTGGCTCCAAAGAGAGAATGCGCGCGCGCGACCGGGTCTCTCTCTGCTCGTTCTTTCAGTTAAACATGCGCCCTGTCCTATTTTTTACAGTCTATGGCCCTGTCACAAGCGCGGCAGTTCATCTACATTAGACGGTGTAATGAAGCGTGTGGGTTACTACATCCAACAACCAAACATTTTAACTTACCCTCTCGTAACTTCTGCATCCTTTAGCTTGGACTACAAAATTGCAGCGAGAAATAAAAATGGCGGATTGCTCGAAGTGTTGGGCCGGAAGTCAATGTCCTTATTTGGCAGTTCCTCTGCAAATACTGTGACGTAATAGTTCAAAAAACGTCATAGAGAACAGAAAAATCGGAACAGGTTGAAAATTTAAGGTTAAAACAGAATATAAAGATATCAACGAAGCACCTGAAGAGAATAATTTCAAATTTTCTGTACTTCTAAACACTCCAAATATACAACAAAATGCATTAAAGGTAGGGTAGGTAGGAATTTTATAAAAAACTTTTTTCCAAATTTGTTTAAACTTTCTATATATATCAATACATAATTAAAATGTAAGTACTCTGAAAAAAAGAGTATAAAATCGAGTGACTCTAGACCGTTTAATCTGCATTAAACACAGCTCATTATTTCCATTCGGGACGAAACAAAGGATTGGCTTAGGCGACTGTCACTCTCTCGCAACCATGGCAACCACCCTTTTGCCACAGGATCTGCCCACTTGCGCGAACCCGTTTGATGTGAGGAATTCAAGAGGCACGGAAGAGAAAGAGCAATCAAAATTCACATTACCGGCATATGCAGTTAGCGAAGGCAAACAAGGCAAAAAAGGAAGACAGTACTAGAAAAGGTAATAAACAAAAAGTCTTTGGATAAACAAAGAAATAAAACGCGTCAATATCCTCGGACCCTAGTTGCACGGCCTCTTGCACGACCTCCTCTGCTTCGCCCTCGACCCCGGACCTGTCCTCGAGCTGACGATGCGGTACTTGTCTCTGGAGTGTAGTCCTCATCAGAGTCAACAATGCTTTCATCATGGAAACTCTTACATGCAGAACACCGTATATGTTATGAATCTTACACGAAATTCATCTTCATCACAGTGTAACTGATGGTAATGGAAAAACGTGTATCAATACAACCTGTTTTTAGCTTTGCCTTATAGATATAACTAGCTTGTTAGCGAATCAAAAAAAAAATATTTTAAACTTTACCAATATCAATATGCTAGCTTGATAGTGAGTACTAAAATACATCTTATTTGTTTATATTCATAATGATAAAGTTAGAATTTTTTATTACATGTGATTCTGACATGATGTCACTACATGCACTGTGCTGCTTCCTCTCCGCTCGTCTCAGGTAAATAATGTGTCTTCAGCTCAGCGGTCGGAGTCGCGCGTTCATGTGTTTTGGGGGCGTGGCTTTGGAAGGAGCCCAGAAGGGAGGGGGTGGAGTGAATGGAAATAATGAGCTGTCTTTAAAATGTGAGAGGTCTACAGACACTCGATTTTTATACTTTCTTTTTCAGAGTACTTACATTTTAATTATGTATTGATATATAAATAAAGTTTAAACACATTTGCAAAAGAAGTTTTTTAGACAATTCCTACCTACCCTACCTTTAAAGGCTAAAAAAGTGGATTTAGCATGATATGTCCCCTTCAAAATCGCATAGCCTACATTTTAAATGAAAACTTTTCTTGCATAATTTAAATCTTTATACAATAAATCTTGCATGTCACAAAGAACTTGTTTTTCCACCTCCAGGAATGAGATGAGCGTTGTTCATTATGTTGCCTTGTTGAAGTAAATTGTAGCTTTCCTTGTTTTACCCCGGTCTTAAAGTGAAAAAAGTAGTATTTAATTAAATACATTTATGGTGAGATTACTACATTTTATTTCATTAATCGCATTTATGGTGAAATGTATACATTTTCAGGTCAATCTGTGTTCATTTTGACCACGAAACATGCGCTGTTCACTTTAATTCAGCGCGTGCAGCACAGCAGAAATAGACTCGGTGCAGATCTCTGCACTGCTGTATACGCACCGCTCCTGGAACGGATCGGACTGCAACCGCGTGCAGTGTGAAAGGTACGGAAAAAAATACGCACCACATAGGCTACGCAGTATGTGTGAAACGGGCGTTACCCACGTCTTCCAAGCCACCTGCGATGTATCTAAACCGTGCCTTTTTTATTAATTTGTTAAACAATGTTTTTGAAATAAAGCTGTTTTTAATTTTCATTGATGACTAATTATTGCAGTGTTCGGACATATACTGTTAATAATTAATTCTATGCTTATAATTCATTGTAATCGATCTAAATGTTTTATACAATTTTCAATAAGGAGGAGTAAGCTTCTATGTAATATTTTATTATCCTCACAGCGCGTTGGTTATGCGGTGATGCGCTATGAAATTATTGCATGCAAATTAGTTATAATAGCCTATCAGTTTATTAATAAAAGTAGCCCAGGCCTTCCCTAATAATAATAATACAAAAATACTACTAATAATTTAATACATACATTGGAAATGCTCATTTTGATATTTTGATAGCTGATGCTTGTTTTGACAATATCTCTGGATACATGATATCGTCTATTGGCGCTACCCGGCACATATTTCACACGTATAGTGTGAGCAGTGCAGTCGCAGCTCGACGTTCGTATAGTGAGAGCACATAAATCCTGAGCTTTGGCTTTACATCGCATGCGATCTACTCGTTCAGTGTGAGTAGGTAACCTTGCTGAATTCACACAGTGTATGCCCGCCTGAACTCGACAGCCTAGAACAGTTCTCCTCAGCGTGTGTAATGTGTGTAATGTCTGAGGAGACGGGCGGCTGCTCCAAGATCTCGCCTTTGGAGAAAACTGGTGATTTTATACTCCAAAAATGTATATCCCTCCTTAAAAATAAAGATTACCCCAGAAAGAATTGCATTGCTAGGCCACCCAAACACTTTTGTCATATGACATAGATATGCATGAATACACACTAAATAAATGCAGTGAACACAATTTTCAGCCTAGCAATGAATTAATGCATAAATTAATGAAATAATAATATTGTATTTACTGACAATAAGAAACATGAATAAATGAGTAAAAGAATGAATAAAAATAACCAAATGTCAATAACAATAAACAAATGCACATACAAGTCAACAATACACCAAACAAAGCTTTATTCAAACTTATTGCTCTAACAATCACATATTTAAGTTAAGTCATCTTCATTTATATAGCTCTTTTAACAATGTAGATTGTTTCAAAGCAGCTTTACAGAGATAAGCATATAATTTAAAGGGTTAGTTCACCCAAAAATGAAAATTCTGTCAGTAATTACTCACCCTCATGTTTTTCCAACCCCGTAAGACCTTCGTTCATCTTCGGAACACAAATTAAGATATCTTTGATGAAATCTGAGAGCTGATCACTCCTCCATAGAGCTGGTAAGTCCCGCCCATCGTAAAACCCCAAGTGGACCTCTAGGTTGAAAAATCATCAATGCAAGTGAATGGGAGAAAATAATTATTTTGTGATCCCATTTGAATTGTGCCGTGAATGTGAACATATGTTGTATGTGAATTTTTTATATAATGTTTCATGTTACAAGTTTGACAGTAGGCCTATATGGTATGATTCTTTGGCTAGCAGTTGTGGAAAAGACATAACGAGAAAGACTACATGTCGCCTATGTGACGTCACCCCATAACACATTTCCCTCCACTTGTCAAATCACGGTGCTAATGCTGCGATCATCTATGGAGACAGATCGAGATGCCTGTGTGTTTTGTACCCAAATGTCACCATTCAAACCAAATCGGCTGTTCTTTCTTCAGATTCGCGTCGAAAGCAGCGAAGAGTTGTAGTCCACAAAGTGCTCTCACACAAAGTCTACCCGTATCAAACTTCTACCCGCTAAATTGTAGCATTCTTCACACGAAACATTATATTAAAGGTGCCCTAGAATGTGAAATTGAATTTATCTTGGCATAGTTAAATAACAAGAGTTCAGTACATGGACATGACATACAGTGAGTCTCAAACACCATAGTTTTCCCTTTCTTATTTAAATCTCGTTTTTGAAAAACACCCCTGAAAAACAGGCGAATCTCCACATAACACCAACTGTGACGCAACAGTTGGGATCATTAATATGTACGCCTCTAAAAATTTGCATATGCCAGCCCATGCTCAGTGCCAGGCGGAACTGCGCAGCCGAATCATCAGAAGTTCTGCAGGTGAAGAAACAAGCGGGAGGAGGATCATAGGGAAAATGGCAGATCTATCTATAATCGGATACCGCTACAGTTTAATTCGAAGTTGTTAGTTGCTCTGCCCGTTTCACCACGGACTGTTTTTCTAACCTGGAACATATATCAAGCAGCCAGGCTTCTCTTGGCGTCTCAAACGGACGAAGGGGGCAATTTCAACTAACGTTATATTCCTGCAAGCGGTAAGTAGTGATTTTATTAACAATAATTTACACTGTGTTATCTAGATCCAGCGCGATATTGTTTTTTCCTCGAGAGACATCGTGGCTTGCAAACGAGCGAACGAAGCATGGCAGTTGCTCAGTGTTTGGATGTACAAATGAACACAAAAGTTTTTTTTTAGTTCCTTCATCCGAGCCTCTGGAGAACCAGTGGGTTATGTGAATTTCTGATGTGTAATTGTTCAAGTTCAGACAGATAATCTTTCTCTCAAAGTCGTTCAACACTGTTTATGCATCAGTAGATCGCGTTGCAGTGATAAGATCTTCATTCACGTGATCAACAGGCTGTCATCTGCTCAATGCTGGAATAGATCTAAATACTTAAAAAACTTCTCATGATTCGTTAATCCCGATAGCTGTAATAGTAAAAACGTATAAAAGCTGTAATAGTAAAAGTTTTCCAGATAGCTCTACATGTAATGCCAGATATTTCATATGCAAGCATGTCAGCCAATCACAGCAGTGGGCAACAACACTGAAGTCTCACAGCAGACACGCCCCTTCAAACAGAGTGTTCAATCCAGGGAATGAAATCAGGCTAGGAAATATGCCTTTTATTTCTAAATATCTAAAAAACATACTAACATTATAAGGGCACCCCAGGAAACATTATAAAATAATAAAATAATCCATTCTACGGCACCTTTAAAAATTCACAGACAACATATGTCACATTCATGGCAAAATTCAAACGGGACCAGAAAATAATTATTTTCTCCCATTCACTTGCATTGACGATTTTTCAACCTAGAGGTCCAGGGGGATTAGCGGAAGGGGCGGGACTTACCAGCTCTATAGGCTTCTAAGTGATTGAAACTTGCTGGCCCAGAAAAGTTATTAAAGAGATCGTCAATATAGTCCAAGTGACTCCAGTGGCTCAATCTTAAGTTTATAAAGTGATGAGAATACTTTTTGTGCGCAAAAAAAATAAAAATAAAATAATAATAACGACTTTATTCCACTATTCATTTCCTTCTCACCTTCTTCATTTCCTTGTCATCGGGTCCAGGCGAAGGTCCCTCATCAGATCTGGATACGGCGTGGATCCGGCAGGCTGCGGGAAAACATTGGGATAAACAAAGACACTAAAATTAGCATAGATGCCATTCTTCTTATGATGTAACGAGTACATCAGGATTTATGGGAAGTGTTCCCGGTTCCAGCTGATCTAATCTATGCAGCCTAACATTGAATTATAGAAGTATATAATGTATTATGTGAATGCTAGGTCAAAGAGATGTGTCTTTAATCTAGCTTTGAACTGACAGAGTGTGTCTGCTTCCCGGACAATGGTAGGAAGACTGTTCCAGAGTTTTGGTGCTAAATAGGAGAAGGATCTACCGCCAGCAGTCGATTTAGATATTCTAGGTATTATTAACTGGCTGGAATTTTGAGATCGCAATAGACGTGAAGGACTATAATGCATTAAGAGCTTGCTCAAGTACTGCGGAGCTAAACCATTTAGTGCTTTGTAAGTCATCAGCAATATTTTAAAATGTATGCGATGTTTAATAGGCAGCCAGTGCAGTGTTGACAGAACTGGGCTAATATGGTCATACTTCCTGGTTCTGGTAAGAACTCGGACTAAATAAAGTAAAACACTCTCGCTTCGCACAAGATAATGATCTTACAGAACAGAGTAGCCTTGGATTACATTCTTGCAACGCAAGGGGGAGCCTGCACCATTATCGGCCCTGAGTGCTGCACTGGGTTAATGGATCCAACAGAGAACTTCAACAAAATCCAATAAGACATTCTTGATCTTTCAGCAAAATTACACCAGATGACTGAAGATAATTCTTCATGGTTCGGAAACTTGTTAGGTAAACCCTGGCTGTGGATCAAGGAAATAGGTTACCTTCCATGCTTTTCCATGCATTTTTAGACGCGATATGTGAACGGTCCCTGTTGTGTATTTACGAAATGCAAATTGACCTTTCTGTGTTTCCAAGAGGGGAGTGAGTATAAAAAAAAAATAAAAAAAAATAAAAAACCCATGGCTGGATTAATTGGTTGTATTGGACCGTTTGATGAATCAGTAGAGCAGTGGAGTGCTTACACCGAACGTTTTGACTACTTTGTGCTGGCAAACGAAATAAAAGATGAAACAATTGTGCCAACATTTCTAAGTGTCATGGGTGTGAAAATGTTTAATCTGCTGCGCAGTTTAACTCAGCCACAGAAACCAGGCGACAAATCATATGATGAAATAGTGGGCTTACTCAAGGATCACTATTCACCCAAACCACTGATTATCGCAGAGAGATTTCGCTTCCATAAAAGAAATCAGCAAGATGGTGAATCCATCTCACAATTCGTGGCTGTGTTGAAACGATTGTCCGAACATTGTGAGTTTGGTCAGTCATTGAGTGACACCATACGTGATAGGCTTGTCTGTGGTCTTCGAAGTGAGGCTATACAAAAACGACTACTAACTGAAGGTAACTTAACTTTACAGAAGGCCATAGAGATAAGCACGTCAATGGAAATGGCCGCAAAAGAGGCACAACAACTAAGTGCATCCACCCATGTGCACAAAGTGTATGCTGATTCAAAGAACAAGTCAAACTCAGATAAACCATGTTACCGCTGTGGAAAAGTGGGCCACCAGCCTGAAGATTGTTGGTGCAAGGATATGAACTGTAGAAATTGTGGCAAGAAAGGCCACATTGAACGTGCCTGCAAAAACAAAAAGACACAACCAAGCAAAAATGCTGGACCTAAAAAGAAAAGTTACCAGAAATTTAAACAAAAGCATGTGAACCAAATGGAAAATGCCCGGCACACACAGAGTGATTCTGGATCTGAGGAAGAGGATGCCTTGTGTGTTTTATCTGTTTCAGGAGATGAGCAGGGCTATTGGGGTGACTCCTCTTCTAGATGGGAAACCAGTACGGATGCAGGTGGACACAGGAGCTGCGGTATCACTGGTGTCAGTGACGACATTCAATGAAAAGCTGCCACATCTCACACCTCAGCCATCAAACATTACCCTGAAGACCTACACCGGTGAGATTGTTCCTGTTAAAGGGGTAATTGAGGTGACAGTTGAACTAAATATGCAAAAAAAGAAACTACCACTGTACATTATTGAAGGCAATCACCCAGCTTTGCTAGGAAGGACTTGGCTGGAGAGGATTAAGTTGGATTGGCAAGAGGTCCATCTGGTCAGTGAAAACTCAAAACTCCAAGGGATTCTAAATAAGTATTCGGATGTGTTCAGTGATGAACTAGGAAGTATGAAGGACATTGCAGTGAAACTGACGGTAAAACCAAACAGTCAACCAAAGTGTTTAAAAGCCAGACTGTTGGCCTACGCAATTAAACCCAAGGTTGAAGCTGAATTAGAGAGACTAGTAAAGGCTGGAGTTCTGCGACCAGTAGACACGAGTGAGTGGGCCACGCCAATTGTGCCCGTCATAAAAAAAGACGGGTCCCTTCGACTATGTGGAGATTTTAAGGTGACCGTGAATCCGGTTCTGACCCCAGAGCAGTATCCCCTGCCTCGTATTGAGGATCTTTTTTCTGGTCTCGCTGGGGGCCAACGGTTCAGTAAGATTGACTTGTGCCAGGCATACTTGCAGATGCACGTGGACCCGAACTCACAAGAACTTCTTACCATTGTGACACATAAGGGGATGTAGCAATATCAGCGGCTTCCTTTTGGGATTACCTCGGCGCCGGCACTGTTCCAAAGAGCAATGGACCAGATTCTCAGTGGGCTGAGCGGGGTGCAGTGTTACCTTGATGATTTGCTTATCACTGGAAAGGATGAGACAGAACACTTGAGTAACCTATGTTAAGTGAACATGCAATTTATTCTATTAGAACGCCTCATATATATGGGCTGATATGATATTAATCACCATTGTAGTTTTAGAAGTGAAATATATATATGCAATTTATTCTGTATTAATCTGTAACCCTCATATATAAAGTATGTATGTTACTAACTAACTTTATAACCAAGTAGAATAGAGTGTTGTATAAGAAAAGACACTGTAAATTGTTTTGTAAAAGTTTTTTATTTGTGAATCTGGTTTATTAAGAACAGACAATGCAACTTGTTTGGTAAAAGCCTTTATTGTGAAATTGTTTTATTAAGAAAGACAATGGAGATGGTTTTGTAAAGGTCTTTATTATTGAACTGTTGTGTTCAGAGAGACACTGCAACTTGTTATTGTAATAAATTTTTATTGTAATAATGCATGAAAGAAACGACAATAATGTACTCATGTTTAAGCATTTAATCAATAGATAGAAGTAACATTAAGTAGTGAAAAGCATGTAACTGAGCAAAGTAGAAATGGCAAGCATTACCCGTTTGATGAGGAGCATGAGACGCAGGAAAAAGGCAGTGGGTCCAGAGCAGCAAACAAAGGAGAACAAAGGAAAGAGCTTTATATATGGAGTTACAAGGGGGTTTCCAGAACGGAGGACAGTTCAACACTTCGGATTGGACAGATTGTCTGTAAAGGACTGAATCTGTGCGGAGGGCGTGTGGACTATAAAAAGTATTGTAAAGAATGTCAAAGTTAGACGCTGTTTCACCAAGGACGGCCTCTCCGGTGTTAGATGCCTTGCCATTGCGCCTCATGAAGATGAAAGCTTGTAAATTATTTGGTTTTGATTTACTTTTATTTTTATTTTATATATTAGTACCGTTTATGTAAACTAGTTAACCTGTATTTAATAAAAAATTACATTTAATTGAAATTAAGAAGCTCGCCTGCCTTAAGTCTCTGTTTTACCAAATATTGAGCTGAACTAAACCACGGAGCAGTCTTTCGACTGAATTGTAAGTATGGAAATTTATATACTTATTGTTTAGAGCGAATTCGACTGACTTTACCTAACCTGAGAATAAACAAAATAAGGTAGAAGGTGTCTATATTTAAGACCCAAACAAGGGGTTAAATTAAGCACCATAAAACACCTAGAAGCCACCTTGCAGAGACTGCAAAGCTTTGGACTGAGAGTCAGGAAGGACAAGTGTGAGTTTTTCTGCCCTTCTGTTGAGTATTTGGGCCACGTGATTGATAGTTCGGGGCTTCATACCTCGAAAGTGAAGGCAATAGTGGAAGCGCCAGCTCCACAAAACGTCAGTCAGCTTCGATCTTTTTTGGGGTTGTTGACTTATTATGCGAAATTTGTGCCAAATCTAGCTAACAGGCTCAAACCGTTGCACGAGCTATTGAACAAATCCAAAAAGTGGGAATGGACTAAACAATGTGAAGAATATTTTAATGAGGTCAAAACAGCCTTAGCCCAGTCTGAAGCTCTCACTCATTTCAACCCTGCTCTGCCAGTATAGCTTGTAACACTTCCATTTTTTCATTTAGGTTGTGTTAACTAAAACGCACAAAAGGGGTTCTTTAGAAAGACTTGACCAGATTAGCAATAACAAACTATAACATTGACAAACAGTATTCGGTCTACCAGCATCAAAGGAAAACACACCCCAAACCATAAACACAGTATTTGCTCACAGTGCAGCGCTTTATATTTTCACACATTAAATGACCCACACAACCCCAAATGTCTCTTCAATGTCCTGTTTTTCTCTCTTTAGACCCGGAAACACCCTAAAAGTCCAAACTAAACGAATCCAATCCTTTATCAGGATGCCTGCGAAAGTTCATATAATAATCCAAGGCCGATGCCAGTAAATTGTCACATGACGTAGCAAACAAATAATCCGCCCATACAAGAAAAGAATGCGATCCTTGGTTTGCTGTTATATCACGCAAATAGGAGAAAGAACAAAACCAATCGATCTCACCAACTCCGTTGAACAAGTCCAGCCAGCCGTCTGTGAAGATTATGTTGACGCGTCCTCAGTTGGGTAACGCGCTCGCTTTCTCCACAATACATGCGGCGTATTCTTATATGCCTCACCAACTCCGTTGAATAAGTCCAGCCGACCGTCTGTGAAGATTATGTTAACGCATCCTCAGTTGGGTAACGCGCTCGCTTTCCACATACTACATGCGGCGTTTAACTTATATATAGTCCGTTTTTTTAGTAGTGATGCTTTATTTTTCTTTACCACCCCAGAGAAAACAATTTACCACTAAAACTAGTAGCTGCAGCAACTGAGTACCAGCGCCCTCCCTGCCCTCACACACCTGTTTCCTATATCCGTTTAGGTGCACGGTGATAGGCGGGCCCCGGCATATCAGCCAGCATTTGTCCTTATAAAAAACACCCATATCTATACCATCACACACACAGTGGAAGTAAACATGATAAATACATATAAACGAGTACATACCCATATCACTCAGATATTATATGAAACCTACAAACATATATGCAATCATCTTCTATACTTAAACACCTTTAATGATCCTTTTTAAGTAATGATGCCTAAACTAATGTGGCAGTGTCACAGTCCCCCCCCCCCCAGCCAGAGGTACCAGATTCTGAACTCCCAAAAAAGGGCTTAACGTTAACCACATTAACGGTATCAATCTTTCTATTTTGATCATTCCACTGTATTTGGTAGTTGACAGGGCCTAATTTTCTCACCACTGACGCTGGACCCGACCATTTAGGCGCAAGCTTGGATGAGAAATTCTCGGATGCTTTTGAGAGTGGGTGAGTGCGGACCCAGACCAATTCTCCCGGTAGGAGTTGTGCACCTCTCCTTCGGGCATTATAATACTTGGCTTGTCTGGCCTGACATCCCCCAACTCTCCTCTTGACTTCCTCAAACATTAATTTTTGTCTTTCCAGGATCGTGTACGGAGGTTGATGAGGAGAAGGTGATGTTCCAATCAATCTCTCTAGTGGCCCTTTCAAAGATCTTCCGAGTGCCAACTCTGCCGGTGTTCGGCCTGTGGTCTCGTGATAGGCGGCATTAATGGCAAAGCGGAACTCCCTGACCCACTGATCCCAATTCTTGTGTTGGTTCCCTACATATGAGGCGATCATAGTTTTGATGGTCCGGTTGGAACGTTCAGTGAGGTTGGCTTGGGGGTGATAGCTGGTGGTAAACTTCTGTGTCACTCCCCAGATTTTACAGAGGTTAGCCATCTCATGACCAGTGAACTGTGGCCCCCTATCTGAGACCAACTCATGCGGAACCCCAAACCGAGTGAATATCTCTTCTTTTAAGATGGTCACAATGCGGTGGGCCTTACTGTCTTTTAAGGGGAACATCTCAACCCACTTTGTAAAGTAATCCACGATCACAAGAAGAAAGGTATTCCCTTTTTTGCTGCGGGGAAATGGCCCCATAAGATCCATTCCCAACTTTTCCCAGGCATCTTCGACGGGGGTTGGCTGCATGAATCCTGCAGGCTGACGATTTTCAGGTTTGTAGGCCTGGCAGATGTTGCAAATCTTAACATGATTCCATACATCCTTTCGGACAGACGGCCACCAGGCCACCTCAAGAACCTTCAGGAGGGTTTTTAATCTGCCCAAGTGCCCACTCAAAGGATGGTCATGAAAGTAAGCAAGAAAAACAGGCACAAGACTCTTGGGTACCACCAGTTGGAACTTGTCTCCCCCCTCTCTCATTGGTGAGTGACGGTACAAGAGACCTTGCACCATTGTAAACCCTACCCTATCCGGCCTACTATTGGTGGTAGACTCTTTGGCCAGGTCCCTGACCTCTGTATCCTGTTCCTGAGCCTCCCTTATTGCAGACAACGAAGTAGGCAGATCTGTGGAACCAGGAGAATTATTCACGGAAACACAAGCTGCTGCTGAAGGTGGAGGAGTCACTGCTCTAGACAGCGCATCTGGAACGATGTTATGCAGACCTTTTCTGTACTGGACTTTAAACTGGAATTGTTGCAGCCGCAGGATCCAGCGTGTGAGCCGAGATGAAGTCTTTGGACAATTGAAGGCCCAAGTCAAGGCAGCATGGTCTGTATACACGATGAACTCAGGACCTTCAAGGAAGTGCCTCCATTTTTCAATTGCCCACACCACCGCAAGACACTCCTTCTCGGATGTAGAGTAGTTACACTCTGCTCCACGCAACCCCCTGGAAGCATAGGCTATCACTTTCTCCCCCTCACCAGTCCTCTGGACCAGCACTGCTCCCAACCCTACATCACTTGCATCCGTGTGAACCTCAAACGACAGTGCATGATCAGGCTGTATCAGGATGGGAGCATTCACAAGTGCCTTTTTCAGCTGGTCGAAGCTCCGCTGACAGTCCTCTGACCAGATCCACTGCACATCTTTTCTCTTCAGTTGATTAAGTGGGGCTGCCAGGTCTGCAAAGTGATCTATGAATTTGTGGTACCACCCCACTAGGCCTAGGAAACGCTGCAAAGATTTAATATTGGTGGGAATCGGATAAGAAGTCACCGCCAGGGTCTTTTCTGGATCAACCTGAACACCCTTCTCGGATACCACATGACCCAAGAATTTCAACTCAAGTCGGAAAAAGAGACATTTTTTTAGGTTGAGGGTCAACTTGGCCTCATGCAGCTTTTTAAGGACAGCCTCCACATCCTTGAGATGTTGTTCGGGGTTGGCCGAAAACACGATTACATCATCAATGTAAACACAGCATATTTTCCCCCTCAGCTCTCCCAGGACCTTCTCCATCAACCTTTGAAACGTGGCTCCAGCATTTTTTAGTCCGAAAGGCATACACTTGAATTGATAGAGACCCACTGGAGTTATGACGGCCGTCTTGGCTTTACTTTCCTCTGACACTGCAACCTGCCAATAGCCTGATTTCAAATCTAAAGTGCTGAAGAAAGCTGCCCCATGCATAGACTCAAGAAGATCATGTATGAGAGGCATGGGGTAGGCGTCTGGATGGGTCTTAGCATTAAGGCGTCGAAAATCAACACAAAACCTTATTGACCCATCAGGCTTGGTAACCAAAACCACTGGAGCACCCCAGGCAGACTGAGAGGGCTCAATAATGCCATCCTTGAGCATCTGTTCTATCTGGTCTACAATGATCTGATGCTTAAAAGGGGATACACGATAAGCTTTGCAACGGACAGGAATCTCATCTACTGCAAAGATCTTGTGTTCTTCCACTGTGGTCTTCCCCAGTTTCCCTGAGCACACCTCAGGCCAGGCCTGCAGCAGTTGTTGAATCTCTGAAGGCTGATCAGGAAAAGACAAAGCTACCACTCCAGGAGAAGAAAATGGAATCAAAGCACTTCCTGAAGGAATAGCTACATAAAGACTGGCATTAGAATGAGCGTCAATGCTTTGACCCCCTGTACTCTCATGAAGCGGTGCCAGGAATGAATGAAACGCATAACCCCTGGGCCCCTTCACCCCATACGTTTGGTCCCCCATATGGATGATGGTAGAGGTCTTGCAGAGGAAATCCAACCCAAGAATAATGGGAAATGCCAGATTGTCATCAGCCAAGATGTACGTCTCCAGAGCCCACATCATTTCATGCCAGCAATAGAGAAGATGTGCCTTTCCTATGGCACCGTACGTCTTCCCATTAGCAAGGGCAAAGCTTTGGTCCCCACTTGCCTTCAGTTGCTCACCCTGTCGAGCCACCTCCATCCACATACTTTGACGCATTAGAGAAAAAGTGCATCCCGTGTCCAATACAGCAGGACAATTCTTTCCCCTTACTGCAATTGGAACATGTAGAAGAGCCAATGGAGATTTTTTCCCATACTGAACTACCGTCACCATATCTGCAGGTTTTTTATAGCTACCCTTCTCCTGGGTCTTTTTTGAGGTCTTTTCTTTTGCCTTCTGTTGGTCCACTTTGCCCCAGTACTCCTTTGAAGAGGTGCAGTCTTTTTCTACCAGGGTGCCCACTTGAACGAGCTGGTCAACAGTAGTAATGGTGCCTCTAAGACAGCCAGCGATTCTGGGATTACAGTTGTTTAATATTTTCCTTACCAACTCTGCCTCAGTGATCTCAGGTTTCCACCGGATACAAAGGGCACGATAATCATAGGCGAAATCCCTCAAACACTGTTCGGGCAGCTGCACCATGTCTCGTAGTTTTTCTTCTACCTCGGAGAGGTAATCCGGAGGCAGGAAAGCAGCCTGGAAAGACTCCTTGAACTCTGGCCAGTTGCGAACTTTGTTCTTTGCCACAGACAACCAGCTATGTGCGGGTCCTTTAAGAACGCCAGAAAGAGCACCTAAAAGTTCTGTAACTGTTAAAGGCCGAACAGCAAGATATGTTTCACATTGCTCCACAAAGTTAAGAATGTCAGACACTTCTCTGGATCCACTAAAAGAAGGGAAATCCATATGAACGGCAGGCTTAGAATAAACCACAGGCATAGTGGCCGTGACCTGGCTATCAACGCCAGTCAAAGGAGTAGGTAGGCTTGTGCTGGTAATGAACTGCGGTATTTGTTGCTGAAAACTAGACCCCCCAAATGATTTCTTAAACTGGGCCATAGCAGTGGTAGGAGCTGGTTGACCTTGATGGTGCTGTCCAGTAAGAGAAACAGAGGGCTGAGCCTCATTAGCAGAATGAGCATCATTCGCAGAAGCAGACAGCATATTAGAGGAGGTAATGGAAGTAAAATGAGATGGAAAGGGGTTTTCTGTAGGCCCCCCAGCATGGGTACCTACAGTAAGAGGAAAATGACTTTGAGAGACGTCACCAGTGGAGGCTTGAGCTCTAGACAGACCATGAGAAGCTTGAACTGCAGTGGAGCGACTATACGGAGGATGACTAGTAGTTCCAGAGGTTCTTACAGGCTTGGAGACAGACAAAAGACTGGCACGCTTCAGCTGTTGAATTTCTGCCTTCCATTTTTCATCCCTCCGATGTAAACAGTCCACTAACGTTTCTTCAAACTTCTTGAGTGTCGTTATCATACTTTGTTCAAGAGCCTCAAGACTTCTGTCAACATAGCCTCTAATGTTCTCTTCTCTGTTAAAAGTACTAGCGACAGAATCTCTGAAATCTGTTTCAAGATTATCTAATCTCTCTGTGACTGAACCTAAGTCAGTCGTAATGGACGTGAGAGCAGGTAGTGTGAGGTAAGATGTATTATCCTCATCTCCAGTGGTATGTTCATTCTCTTCTGCCTGGGATATATAAAGAGAACTAATCAGTGATGTAATTTCCCCCACAGGATTTCTTCTAGTGACCCATGCATCTCCTTTAAGTTTATTGAGCTGCTCACTACCCTCATGAACAGATGTAGGAGTAGAGGCCATGGTACTAAGCTCATTTCTATCTACATCCTCCTCTAGGGATTCATCCAGATCTATAAGTGGTGTCACCCTCATTTCATCCATGTCTATTCAGTAATATTTTCAAAGTGAATAAAACTTCATTGAAAGACAATGCTAGGTGTATAAAGGATAACTGGCTAGACACATTAATGAGCTTAATTCAGAACACAACTTTTGAATTACAAATGCTGCCAATATTAACAGCAATCTTATTAGCAAAAAAAACAACAACAAAAAAAAAAATCCAATAGCCAAATTTATCTTTCAGTCCCCGTACGGGCCACCATCTGTAAAACTTCCATTTTTTCATTTAGGTTGTGTTAACTAAGACGCACAAAAGGGGTTCTTTAGAAAGACTTGACCAGATTAGCAATAACAAACTATAACATTGACAAACAGTATTCGGTCTACCAGCATCAAAGGAAAACACACCCCAAACCATAAACACAGTATTTGCTCACAGTGCAGCGCTTTATATTTTCACACATTAAATGACCCACACAACCCCAAATGTCTCTTCAATGTCCTGTTTTTCTCTCTTTAGACCCGGAAACACCCTAAAAGTCCAAACTAAACGAATCCAATCCTTTATCAGGATGCCTGCGAAAGTTCATATAATAATCCAAGGCCGATGCCAGTAAATTGTCACATGACGTAGCAAACAAATAATCCGCCCATACAAGAAAAGAATGCGATCCTTGGTTTGCTGTTATATCACGCAAATAGGAGAAAGAACAAAACCAATCGATCTCACCAACTCCGTTGAACAAGTCCAGCCAGCCGTCTGTGAAGATTATGTTGACGCGTCCTCAGTTGGGTAACGCGCTCGCTTTCTCCACAATACATGCGGCGTATTCTTATATGCCTCACCAACTCCGTTGAATAAGTCCAGCCGACCGTCTGTGAAGATTATGTTAACGCATCCTCAGTTGGGTAACGCGCTCGCTTTCCACATACTACATGCGGCGTTTAACTTATATATAGTCCGTTTTTTTAGTAGTGATGCTTTATTTTTCTTTACCACCCCAGAGAAAACAATTTACCACTAAAACTAGTAGCTGCAGCAACTGAGTACCAGCGCCCTCCCTGCCCTCACACACCTGTTTCCTATATCCGTTTAGGTGCACGGTGATAGGCGGGCCCCGGCATATCAGCCAGCATTTGTCCTTATAAAAAACACCCATATCTATACCATCACACACACAGTGGAAGTAAACATGATAAATACATATAAACGAGTACATACCCATATCACTCAGATATTATATGAAACCTACAAACATATATGCAATCATCTTCTATACTTAAACACCTTTAATGATCCTTTTTAAGTAATGATGCCTAAACTAATGTGGCAGTGTCACAAGCTGGCATGTGATGCATCGCCCTATGGCGTCGGGGCGGTGGTGTCACACATCATGCCATCGGGTGAGGAAAAACCCATCGCTTTTGCTTCACGAACTTTACATTTACATTTACATTTAGTCATTTAGCAGACGCTTTTATCCAAAGCGACTTACAAATTAGGACTAAATTAAGCGAGTCATCATGAAGAGGCAAAAACAACAACAACGCAAGGAGTGCTCAAAATACGAAGTTCAGGCATTATTCAGAGTAGCATAAGCCAGATAAGTGAGGTTTCAAAGGGAAAGGATTTATTTTTTTATTATTTTTTTATTAAGAGGTTAAGTGTTCACGGAATAGATTGGTTTTCAGCTGTCTTTTGAATGTTGTCAGGGATTCTGCGTTCCGGATGAGGGTGGGGAGAGCGTTCCATCAGCATGGAACTGTGAATGAGAATGTTCTGGAAAGTGATTTTGTGGCTTTCTGTGATGGAACCACGAGGCGTCGCTCGTTGACCGATCGTAGGCTTCTGGTAGGGATGTAGACTCGTAGGAGTGAGTGAAAGTAGGAGGGGGCTGAGCCTGTGACAGATCTGTAAGCAAGCGTCAATGCCTTGAACTTGATGCGAGCAGCGAGAGGTAGCCAGTGCAGAGAGATGAACAGTGGAGTGACGTGTGCCCTCTTGGGCTCGTTGAAGACAAGGCGAGCTGCAGCATTCTGGATCATCTGTAGAGGTTTGGTTGCACATGCTGGAAGTCCGGCCAGAAGAGCATTACAGTAGTCTGAGAACTTTGAGCAAGGCAGAATGTAACTATGCCCAAGTTAACCGTGAGGCACTTGCTATTGTCTTTGGGGTGAAGAAATTTCATTAATTCTTGTTTGGTAGAAGATTTACACTCCTAACTGATCACAGACCTCTCACCTCCATCTTTGGCCCACATTCAGGTATTCCTTCACTTGCTGCCGCAAGAATGCAGCGTTGGGCCCTTCTTCTGTCTGCGCATCAGTATGATATCAAGTACAGAAGATCGGAACATCATGCTAATGCTGACGGGCTCTCCCGACTGCCATTGCCCACTACACATCCAGAACCAGCAAAGGCAGAATTTTTCTACTTCAAAGAGGTAGACAATTCCCCTGTAACGGCAGCGCAGGTAAAAAAGCACACACGTACTGACCCAGTGATGTCCAAGGTTTTGAATCTTGTGCTCAGAGGGGAAGTGGGAGAAATGTCTCCGTTCCTATGGCCTTATTTGATCAGGAGAAATGAGCTTACAGTTGAATCTGGATGTCTACTGTGGGGCTCAAGGGTCATTATTCCACCACCATTGAGACAACGAGTACTGGAGGAACTTCATTCTGGACACTGTGGAGTTGTTCGGATGAAGGAGATTGCCCGTAGCTACCTTTGGTGGCCAGGTGTGGACTCTGAGATTGAAGAAAAAGCAAAAATGTGCAGTGCATGTCAAAAGCTGAGAAATACCCCTCAACCAGCCCCGTTACACCCCTGGCAATGGCCCGAGGAACCGTGGGTGAGAGTCCATATTGATTTTGCAGGGCCATTGGAAGACCATATGTTTTTAGTTCTTCTTGATGCCCACAGCAAATGGTCAGAGGTTGAGGTAATGAAATGCACGTCATCAATGAAAACTGTGAAAGCCCTTCGTTCAATTTTTGGTCGGTTTGGTTTGCCACAACATCTTGTCAGTGACAATGGGCCTCAGCTGGTCTCGGAAGAGTTCGAGGCTTTTATGAAGGCCAACGGGATTCAACACATTTGGTCAGCACTGTATCACCCGTCCACTAACGGTCTTGCTGAGCGGTTTGTCCAGACAATGAAGCAAGCTCTTAAGTCGACACAGGGTAAAGGATCGCTGAATCAACGCCTCAACACTTTTCTACTTTCTTACAGAAACACCCCACATGCCATCACCAAAGTGTCTCCTGCCACCGCTATGTTCAAAAGACAACTTTGCACACGTCTGGATTTGCTGAAACCCCTGAAAACAAAACAGACCGTTCAAGCGCAACAACACCTTCAGATGGAACGACGTCTAAAAGCAAAACATCGTTGTTTCAGACCTGGAGACAAAGTCCTAGCTCGTAACTATGGGAAAGGTGTCAAATGGCTACCAGCAGTAGTGATTGCACAAACAAGGCCAGTGTCTTACACGGTTGAGCTGGATGATGGTCATCTCATCTGGAAAAGGCATGTAGACCAGTTATTAGCAGCAAATTCATGTGACAACTCGGGAGAACAGGTGACGATAGATCCTTACCTGGAAATTGCTTCAGAATACCATCATCTGTCTGAGAATCCTTCCACACCAACCCTCGAGAATGCACAGACTGAGACTCTACCAAGTCAGGCGAAAGAGACTGTTCCAGGTACAAGTCAGTCAGTGCCCTTGTCAAACCAAACCCCTGCGAAAGAGACTGTAACTGTGAATGTACCTACTGTTCGGCCATATCCTAAAAGAGAACGTCGACCTCCAAATAGACTGACACTCTAGTTAGTGACAAACCCACAACAATGGGGCAGAATAATCCCTGGGGTTATGTCCGGGAATAGAGGTAGTCTATCCTCTTTCCCTAGTTCGAAAAAAAAAAAATAGATCCTTCTGGATATTGTATGCATCTGAAGCTAAGAGAAAATGTTCCTGTTGAAGTAATGTTTTTTTTTTTTACTACAAATTTAGGAGGGAGGAATATGTTGTGTATTTACGAAATGCAAATTGACCTTTCTGTGTTTCCTTATACCCTCCTATGTTACGTGATTATTCTACGTCAACACCATAGAATTTCAGTGTTGAAATAAAACGGCAAGCACTGGTTTACGCTTACTCCTGCCTCTCGTGTATTTATCTAGAAATATAAGAATATATATAACAGTGCCTAATTCAGGAATCTATGTGGCTTAAAATTATTTTTGTTTTGTTTAAAATGGAGATCACGATTACATACATCAGACAACTACTCAGAATAACATGTGTTGGAGCTATTTTGCACTTTGTTTATTTTAGGCTTAAGTTATAATTTATTTCTTTTCTTTTCTTGCTAAAGGTTAATTTGCTTTATTTTGCATTTATGCTTATTTTCTTGTTTATTTACATTGTCGTTTATTGGTCACGTGGTGCTATGTTAATTTGCATAAATAGGTCAAGGTGGGAGCAATCAGCGGGCTGCGAGGGCATATGGTTTTTTACCACAGCGTGAGAGAGGCAGCAGGAAATGTCTGTGAGCTTGCTTATATGTGTAAATAAACCTCCTCGAACTCATCTTTTGCTATGGACATTAGTTTATTTTGGTACCTCTAACCATGAGTAAAGCCTAACCCATGACGTAGCCTCAGTGGCCATTTGAGAAGTTTGGTATTAGTTTTGTTTAAGTTTATGGACAAATAGCCACTACAATAAGTAAAAAACCCGCCCCTGGATGTATATCGTTGGTTTACCTGGAAATGGACTCTGGATTGTTTGCTGGATTACCCTTTTGAAAGTGGATTACTCACCTGGATGCTCGAGACAACGCTGGGCCTAGGAGTGGCGGAGGCGCGGGCTGGATACAGCGCAAACATCAAGTAATCCGACCCATCCGACAGTGTAAAGCTTCCCTGGACACCGTACTGGATAACGGTGACGCTACTGGAGCGCTGGAGCTGCATTTACGGAGTGGAGGATTGATGTTTGTTGCAATTGGATTCGCAAAAGCTGGCCCAAAGCCTTCACAGTTGACGCGCACGGCCGCGTGCAACAACAATCACTGCGCGCATTCAACTCCGTGCGCAAAGGCAACCACCGCTGCAAACAAAGTTCCGCAAGGTACGTGCTTTATTCAACCTTTGCAAATAACTGTGTGTGCACCTGGCCAACATCAATAGAAAGTAAAAATGTCTGACGTTGCATCCAAAGCCACAAGTGACACGGCGCTTTCAATAAGGAGGCGCACAAGTTTTACTGCTAAAGGAATGATGTTTTTCATGCAAACGTGTCAGGAAAAGAGATCGACGAAATGCAGACAAGCCAAATTGTGCATGAATCAAATGGATAAATTGATGCATTCTGCAGACAATATTGATGCAGTCAAGTCTCTTTTGGATCAAATGATAACATGTGTTAATGAGGCAAAACAACATCATTTGTCATTTGTGTCACTGAATATACCTCAGGATGAAAAGGACAAACAAGATAAATATTTTGAACAAAAGGAAAATCTGTTTTCAAGCTTTATTGATGATGTCAAAGGGTGGTTATCAAATGCAGGCCATTCATATGAACTTCCAATCAAACCACCTGATAATCAAACTGATATTAGGCCTGAGGACAGTGTATCCAATAAAGGTTCTGCAGCACGCTCAAAAGCTGGCTCTAAACTGTCAAGAACTTCATCCAGTGCATCTGCAAAAATATTAGCGCAAGCAGATAAAGCAGCATTACAGGAGCGCATGGCTGCTCTAAAACAAAAGCACATTTTGGAGGCGCAGGAGGAACAAATAAGACTTGAACAAGAGGAATCAAGAAGGAAACAGGAAAAGGACCAAGAGGAATTACGGAACAAGCGGGAACGTTTAAGGAGAGAAAAGGAACAACTTGCTCTGGAGGCAGAATTAAAGGTGACAAATGCAAAATTGAAGGTTCTGGAAATAAATTCAAAGTGTGGCTCTAAAGTGTCAAAATGTGCATCTACAACATCAGATGGCATGAACTCTTACTTGGAAAGGTCAGAAATTCCAGGAAAATATGATTTAAATCCAAATGCTGAACGTTTTGTGCCCACCAATGAAAACTCTGAACCTTCCTCCAGTCACTTATTAAATTCTGTCTCTGCCGGTGTTAAACCCAAACATGCTGTAATACAACCACCCATACCTAATGTCATTCCTGTTTCTCAAAGACAAAGTACACGACCACTGGTTTTGCAAAATGCTCATGACAATAATCAATTCACCAACTCTCCGGACATTTTGAACATCATGCAGCGTCAAAATGAAATTACTGCCCTGTTGGTCCAACAAAACACAGCCTCTGCTCTGCCTATGAGAAATATACCTGTATTTGATGGTGATCCCCTGTATTTCAAATCTTTTCTCAGAGCCTTTGAAAATTGTATTGAGGATAAAACTCAAAATTTCAGTGATTGTTTGTACTTCCTAGAACAGTACACTAGGGGGCAACCAAGAGACATTGTAAGAAGTTGTCAGCATCTGCCCTCTGAACCTGGTTATCGAAGAGCAAAAACACTTTTGATTGAACATTTTGGCAGTGAACACAAAATCTCTTCTGCTTATATGGACAAAATCAACAACTGGCCCTCAATAAAACCTGAGGATGTTAATGCTCTGCAGTCATTTGCTTTGTTCCTTCGAGGTTGCTCCAATATAGTACATCATATAAAGTACATGAAGGAGTTGGATATGCCAGCTAACCTCAGGACAATCCTAATGAAACTCCCATATAAACTGAGGGAAAAGTGGAGAAATGTGGCATGTGACATACTGGAACAAACTGGAAGCAGAGCAGTGTTTGTTGATTTTGTAAATTTTATTGAAAAACAAGTCAAAATTGTTTCAGACCCGTTGTTTGGAAATATTAATGATGTTTCCCCAGCCAGCCACACAAAGCTATCCACTCAAGTTAAGCAGAAAAGGAAAAGTGGTACCTTTGCCACCAGCATCAATGCAATAAAGGATGGACATAAAGAAAAGGAAAACTTAACAGCTCATGGTAATCAGCTCAAATGTCTGTTCTGCCATTTCACCAATCACACTCTGGAAAAATGCTTTCAGTTTAAAAGAAAGACACAACAGGACAAGATTCACTTTCTAAAGGAGAAAGGTGTTTGTTTTGGGTGCTTGAAATATGGACACACAAGCAAAGACTGTAGGAGTCGTTTGGATTGTGAAGTGTGTCACAGGAAACACCCATCTGTCCTGCATGTGGAGAAGGAGGATACTTCAAGGATAACCTCCAAAGAAACTGTGAGCATTGTACCCGAGCAGCAGCAGACGTGTGGTCATATTGGGGCTGGTGAAGAAGATACTGCTGTTTTCTCCATTGTGGCTGTGCAGGTGAAAAGTCAGAAAAGTAATAAAGTTGTGCACACTTACGCTTTCTTGGATCCTGGGAGCTCTGGTACCTTCTGCACTGCAAGTCTGGCTGAAAGGCTGGGAGTATCAGGTAAAAACTGTAACATATTATTAAGGACAATGGGACAGACTAAAGCCATTAATACCACTGTGATAATTGGTCTGGAGGTGTCTGGTTTTGACACCGAGGATTTTATTGAGCTGCCATCTGTTCTGACACAAACAGAAATGCCTGTATCCAAAGTCAATGTGCCATGTCAGGATGATGTTGCCAAGTGGGCGTATCTGAGTAGCATTAGGCTACATGAAGTAGATGCAGATGTGGACTTGCTCATTGGAACTGACTGTCCCAAAGTTTTGGAGCCATGGGAACTAATAAACAGTCAATGTGGTGGACCGTATGCAGTGAGGACCAGAGTTGGCTGGGTCATAAACGGGCCTCTTCGTGTTGGAGACTCTGGAGGTACTGGTGTCAAATCAGGATGCACTGTTGTAACTGCTAATCATATATCTGTGGAGCACTTGGAAAATATGTTGATGCAGCAGTACAATCATGGCTTTGCTGAAAGAACATATGATGAACAACTTGAGATGTCAAGAGAAGACATTAAATTCATGAAAATTGTGAAGGATACAACAGTGCTTAACGATGAACATTATTGCATTGACTTACCTTTCAGATTTGAAGATCCTGTTTTGCCAAATAATCGCTGCATTGCATTACAAAGACTCCAAAGCCTGAAGAGGAGATTTAACAGAGATATTTCATTCAAAGCTCAATACATTGATTTCCTCAACAACATGTTGGAGCAAGGATATGCAGAAAAGGTTCCCACAAATGAGCCCACTCCAAAACAAGGAAAGGTGTGGTACATTCCCCACCATGGTGTACATCACCCAACCAAAGGGAAATTGCGTGTTGTGTTTGATTGCGGCTGTACTTACAAAGGTACATCATTAAACAGCCAGCTCCTGCAGGGCCCAGACTTCACTAACACGCTTATTGGTGTCCTCCTCCGGTTTAGAGAAGAGCCCATCGCTGTTATGGCTGACATCAACGCCATGTTCCATCAGGTCAGAGTCCCACACAAGCATGTCAACTTCTTGCGCTTTTTATGGTGGCCCAATGGAGACGCTACAACGGAGCCAGAGGAATACAGGATGTGCGTGCATTTGTTTGGAGCTGTATCCTCTCCAAGCTGCTCAAACTATGCACTGAGAAGAACTGCTGAGGATAATGCACTGCAATACTCACCCGACGTCCTCAGCACAGTCAAAACAAATTTCTATGTGGATGACTGTCTCAAGTCCACTGTGACAGAGGAAGATGCAGTGAAGCTCATACATGGACTAACATCTCTCTGTAAAAAAGGCGGCTTCCATCTCCAAAAGTGGGTCACAAATAGCCAAAATGTGTTGGCACTTATTCCCATCAATATCAGAGCAGTGGGTTTGGAGAACATGGATTTGGACAGGGACCAACTCCCTGTGGAAAGAGCTCTGGGGATGCAATGGTGTGTTCAAGGGGACACGTTCAGCTTCAGGACTGTATTGCAGGAACGTCCACACACCAGGAGGGGCATCCTCTCTGTGGTGAGCTCGCTCTATGATCCACTGGGTTTTCTGTCTCCTTTCATAATCCCTGCCAAGTTACTGTTACAGGAGCTGTGTAGAATGAACTTCAAATGGGATGAGCCAATCCCCAGTGCCGTCTCCAGACATTGGTCTGAGTGGCTCTCTGAACTTCAGCATATGAGTGGATTTAAAGTGGAACGGTGCATCAAACCCAAGAACTTCGGAACACAAGTGAAGGCAGAACTGCATCATTTTTCAGATGCCAGTCAATCAGGATATGGCACTGTTTCATACTTGAGATTGGAGAGTACTGACAGTGTGCATGTTTCATTCATCACAGGCAAGGCTCGTGTTGCTCCTCTAAAGCAACTAACCATCCCACGGCTTGAGCTTGCTGCAGCTGTGCTTGCGGTTCGAGTGAACACAATGCTGTTGAAGGAGCTACAGTTGCCATTGCAAAGGTCATTTTTCTGGACTGATAGCACTACTGTTCTCAAGTACATCTTCAATGAAACAAAGCGCTTTCACACATATGTTGCCAACCGTGTCAGCACCATAAGAGAAGCCACGGACAAAGATCAGTGGAGGTATGTAAACACCAAAGATAATCCGGCAGATGAAGCATCTCGAGGACTAAGAGCTCAGGAATTTGGGAAAGGAAAATGGCTAAAAGGACCAGACTTTTTGCATTTGTCTTCCTCCGAATGGCCAAAACTCGACTTGGACTCCTCCTCCATCCCATCTGATGATCCAGAGGTAAAAAGGGAACTTAAAGTGAATGCTGTTACAACACACAGTGACAATCCCCTCAGTCAGCTCATTCACTATTTCTCATCCTGGAGAAAGCTTAAAACATCAGTGGCCTGGTTGTTGGAGCTGAAAGAAAGACTTTTACTTTTGAGCCAAAAGAGGAAAGAATATGTGGTCAAGCAGAATGAAAATGTGGAAAAGGAGCTTAAAAAGTTCAAAGCCGCACTTGGAAGATCCAGCCTGACACCAGAGCGCTTGGAGGAAGCCGAAAAGGCAATAATTCAGTTTGCACAAAACCAAAGATTCAGCACTGAAATTTCCTCACTAAAACACGACCCAAAGACTGTTTCCAAAGACAGCCCTCTGTATCGCCTCGACCCCTTCATCGAAGATGGCATCCTCAGAGTTGGTGGACGCCTGTCTAAATCTGCCCTGCCGTTGGAGGTAAAACATCCTGTGATTCTGTCGAAGGATCTGCATGTTTCCCAGCTCATATTACGTTACATCCATTACCAACTTGGACATGCTGGACGCAATCACATGCTGCACAGATTGAGACAGAAGTATTGGATTATAAATGCCAACTCTGCGGCCAGGAAGATTCTCTCACAATGTACAGTGTGCAGAAGGTACAGAGGAAAACTTGGAGAACAAAAAATGTCCGATTTACCAGAGGAACGAGTTGTGCCTGATAACGCACCCTTTACAAATGCGGGAGTGGACTATTTTGGACCACTGGATGTGAGGAGAGGGAGAACTGTGCTGAAGCGATATGGAGTGATATTTACCTGTCTGAGCAGCCGCGCAATACATCTGGAGGTGGCGAACTCCCTCGACACAGACTCCTGCATCAATGCTGTGCGAAGATTTATCTGCAGAAGAGGACCTGTGACAAGTATGAGGTCAGATAACGGCACAAATTTTGTTGGTGCGAAGAAGGAGCTGAGGCAGGCTCTGGCTGCTTTAAATCCCTCTAAAATTGAAAGGACTTTTGTGCAGGAAGGAGTGACGTGGAGTTTTAACACCCCAGCTGCATCTCACCAAGGTGGTGTGTGGGAGCGTCTGATTCGCTCTGTGCGCAGTGTACTTACCTCTGTTGTTGGACATCAACTGCTGGACGAAGAAGGCCTGCAAACACTGTTTTGTGAGGTAGAAGCAATACTCAATGACCGGCCAATAACTAAGGTCTCAGAAGATCCCAATGACTTGGAAGCGCTCACTCCAAATCACATTCTCCTGCTGAAAGGCAAGCCCATTCTGCCACCAGGTCTGTTCGAAAAATCTGACCTGTACATTAAGAGGAGATGGAGGCAAGTGCAGTACGTTGCGGAGCTTTTCTGGAAAAGATGGACATCAGAGTATTTGCTTGTAATGCAGGAAAGACAAAAATGGACAAAGCAAAAAAGAAACTTCATCCCAGGAGATATTGTTGTAATCGCTGATGCTACAGCTCCAAGAGGCTCATGGATGATGGGCAGAGTTCTAAGTACCACAGCTGACTCAAGAGGACTGGTCCGCTCTGTGAAGGTCCAAACGAAGACCAGCATCCTGGACAGACCAATAACCAAGCTCTGTCTTCTCTTGGAGTCTAACAATTGACTATGCATTTCATTCTCACTCCTATCTCTGTTTTCTATCTATTTGTTTTTTGCAGGCATGGAAAATCTGAAGATGCAAGATTCAAGCTTAATGTTTAGGTTATAATCAGGAAATAGCTCCTTTGTGCTAAAAGCTAAGATTAATTGTGGGTAAATTACGTCACAATTAGGGGCTGGGTTGTTGGAGCTATTTTGCACTTTGTTTATTTTAGGCTTAAGTTATAATTTATTTCTTTTCTTTTCTTGCTAAAGGTTAATTTGCTTTATTTTGCATTTATGCTTATTTTCTTGTTTATTTACATTGTCGTTTATTGGTCACGTGGTGCTATGTTAATTTGCATAAATAGGTCAAGGTGGGAGCAATCAGCGGGCTGCGAGGGCATATGGTTTTTTACCACAGCGTGAGAGAGGCAGCAGGAAATGTCTGTGAGCTTGCTTATATGTGTAAATAAACCTCCTCGAACTCATCTTTTGCTATGGACATTAGTTTATTTTGGTACCTCTAACCATGAGTAAAGCCTAACCCATGACGTAGCCTCAGTGGCCATTTGAGAAGTTTGGTATTAGTTTTGTTTAAGTTTATGGACAAATAGCCACTACAACATGTTTAGTCTAATAGTCTATTTTTTAAAAACTCGTTTTAATTAATAATTAATTCAAACACTATTAATTCAGTGTCCCATAAATACTTGTTTAATTAATGAATGATTCGCTGTTTTTGAACGAATCTCTCGAGTCTTCTTGAATAAATAATATAATGAAAAAAACTGTAGATTTTTGCCACCTACTGGAGTAATAATGTAATCAACACCTTTATATGAGACTCCTTTCACTTTAGCCATTTTATTGGTTATTGCTTAAAATTGGCAAGAATAATAATCAGAAAAATTACTTTTTAATTAATTAAAATGTAATTAATTGACTGTTAAAGCACAGTAATGATTTTATAGATGAAATAAAACATACACAAACCTGAATTTCACAGCGGAAATGCACCAATTCTGCGCCGCTGAGAAGAGAAAAGAGAACTGTTCTGGGGTGCGTTTCTCGAAAGCATCGTTGGCCAACTATGGTCGCAAGTTCCGTCGTTACCAATAGAGTTCAATGGACATTGCGATGAACTTGTGACCATAGTTGGCCAATGATGCTTTCGAGAAACGCACCCCAGAACAGTTCTCTTTTCTCTTCTCAGCGGCGCAGAATTGGTGCATTTCCGCTGTGAAATTCAGGTTTGTGTATGTTTTATTTTATCTATAAAATCATTACTGTGCTTTAAATCATTTTATTTAATGCAAAACAACATACAGAGGCGTAATGTGACACCGAAACGAGAGTCGTGCCTGTATTTTCTCATGATTGAAACGCCTTGCATAAAACACACAACTTTATTCCTAATGATAATGAATATAATTAATTTGGATGATAAAATTTCCTCCGACCTGTGCACCGTTTGTTTATTGGCAGGTTATGGAGTAAGTCGCTCACAGTATATTTCGGCTGTGAGTGAAACGCAGGACGGCGATCTGAAGTTCAAAGTTCACCCGCAGAGCGCGAGTCCGTCTCCGGCATGAGAACCAGCGCTGATCCGGTGGATGTTGGATAACAGACTGGTTGATTACACTTGAATTAGGCTACCTGAATGCTTAAATGTTTCATTTTTACTTCTAAAATGTTTGTTAAATGAGTTTAAAATAGGCGATGTTGTATACAAAACACTGTAAAATATGCTGTATTGCTGTAACTTACTAATCGACGACAAAGGCCAATGTTATGTAGTCTATACTGGTGGTTGTATGGAATACTATTTTACAAAGGTTTAGAATAGGCCTGAATAAAAATAAAAAAGTTAATATACTCATAAATAAAAATGGTTAATATTGATCAGAAATATTGTTTTTTAAATGTTAAATTATTTCTACTAAATTTTATTTGTTAATGTACCAGATGCAGTTACTCAGATTTATTTTTATTTTTACTAGTAGTGTAGTGGGATTGCCCCTTTAACAATAGTCTGCGTGGCCCCTTTAAAAATAGCGTACGGATTGCATAAAGTGGGTGGGTACGTCAGGTAATCAGGTAGCTATAAAGACACAGGTGAGTTAGTTTCCTCATGACATTGTACCGATGTGACCTGTTTGTGTAGGTCTTGTATCTCCTTCACTCCTCGGGAAAGGTAGGTTTTGCTAAATTGGAGGCTCATAGATGGGAAGGAATTATAAACTTAGAATATGGGTGTTCGTGGGATTTTAGCTTAATTCACATGTTTTATTAATGTGCATGTTTGGTGTAATTTTAGATTAGTCGGGTGCGTCCAGGCATTGTTAGTGAGTATGTGTGTCATACACGTGAAAGGTAATTTTATTTTTCCCTTACCCTGTTTGTGTGATTTAAAAATGTGAGAGGAGTGGGGAGGGAGAAGAAAGCAAACGAAAATGTCTTTGTTTTGCAGAAGTTGCCAGCTGCTGCTTTGCTGTGGTTTAAATGACGCGAGATTTTGCCTTGAATGCTCGTGATTGCATCGAACGCTCGCGATTGCATTGAACGTCCTCGCTATTGCCTGTACAACGCTCACGTGGGATGCGCTAAACCCGTGACCTTTGATTCTGGCGCCACCGGGTGTTCGCTCAGTTCACTGGTGTCATTTTATTGATTTGTGTTTATTCGTTGTCTGTGTATTTTGTTTAAGTGTGTGCTATGGAGTTGAATTGTGTGTTTGTTTGTTTGTTTTTTTTGGTTTTTTTTTTGCATTATTATTATTATTATTATTATTATTATAATAATATTAGGTTTTGTTTATTAACCAATTTATTTCGTTTTGTTATTTGGGTTGGTTGTATAATTTCTTTGTCTTGCTTTACATTGATGCTGCTCTTACGGAGCTGATTAATTCTGAGGGTTGTTCCATAAAAGACGCTTAGAAAAGCGGGGATTAAACTCCAAAACCGGACTTGAATGAGCCTAACAAATAAGTTGGGGCTAAAGTGGTTTCATAAAAGGTAATTGAAGCTGCTAATCTTCATATTGAACGAGCGCCAAATGAGCGCAAAATTCTGACTAAAATAAACATTTTGCTTGAAAAATTAATATGCAATATTTTATAACACTAGAAATATCTTCTAATTATAATAATTTATGTTCAAGACGAAAATTATCAGAGAATTCTTTCTCTACACTGCCTCTTATAATAATTTATCTTTAGGATGTTGGATAAGTTGCAGTGAACTTCTAGCGAACAGAAGTAGCCTAATTCAGGGAAGTTTATTTTAAGAAACTAAATATATAAAGATACAAAATATAGTTTTGGGTATAGGACCTATGCTACTTAATAAAGATGATGTATACTTATTTAGAATGCTGAGAATTACAGCTTTTAATGCAATGCTTTTTTGGAGAAAGCAAGAATCCCCAGTTTTAAATGAGTAGATTTAGTTTCTAAAGTACATTATGGGGAGGATAACATGAAATTAAGAGCAAATGTATACATTTTGAAAAGATATGTGCAACTCTAAAATCAAAGAATATTCCATAAAATAAAGGAATATATATTAGCCTACATTAACTACATTTTTATATAACCCTCCCTCCCTTTTATTTCTAGTTATTTATTTATTTTTATACATTTTTATTAATATTTATTTATTGTTTTTTTGTCTTTTCCCCCTTAAATCATATGTAAAGTGTCTAACTATGTACTTTTTGGTTATTGTTCTAATCATGTGTTTTTTAGGCTATGTGTTGGTGGGTATTATCACAAAAGAAAAAAAAGTAGAGGGAAAATAAATAATAAATGAATATTTATTGGGGGAAAATATGATGTCTTTAAAGGAACTGTCCATTTGTATAATTGTGTTAAATGTGTTTGAATTGAAAGCCACAATAAAGTACATAATAAATATAAATAAATATATATATATATATATATATATATATATATATATATAATGCTAAAATATTTGTTATTTGGACATTAGATGTGCCTTATTTAGAATCTTAAACCTACATTTTTATGATAGCAATAACTGTAAAGGGACTATTGTAATGGGGTAAATCAAATGTAGGTTAATATACTGCCAATTACTAAGCTCAGATTCATCTTACCAGTTAATTAATACTGTGCTTTTGTAATTATTTATTTTTAATTTTGTGATTTTAACTTCTGCTTTAAAAAGCTTTTTTTTTTTTTTTAGATTGTGTTCTAATGTTCTTCTAATAATCATAAACATGTAATACAGCTGCCAAAAAAAAAACCCAGAGAGAAATGTATTCATAAATCTTTATTATTTAAAGATTAATTTATTATTTAAAAATTAATTTATTAATTAAATCTTGGGCACAAAACATTCAGCCAGTAAAAAAAAGAAAACCTGTTATATATATATATGTGTGTGTATGTGTGTCTAATTTATAATTGTAGCCTTATTTAAGTTGATTTTCTGTATACTGTGTATTTATTTTTGGACTAATAGTGGTTAATAAAGTCCAATAATGGTATGAGAGAGTGTCAGTGGTAATATCATTGTGTTCTTGTCGGTCAGTGTTAGAGGATCTGTGTAACAGCTGAGGCTTAGCCTGACAGTTAGCCTGCCCTGGACCAGGCTAGTTTCCCAGCATAAGTTGCCAGGGTAACTGAGTTTGAACTATTTTAAGTTTGCTTTATGAAACAGAATCCACCGACAATAAGTCTGACTAACCAAAATAAGCCTAGCTTGTATTCTAATCTTGTTTTATGGAACAACCCTCTGGTTTATCTTTTATTTTGTTTTTGACTTTGGTTTATTTGGTTGGTGTTGAGTGGGTTTAAATCATTATTGTATTTTCTTGGGTTTGGTTGGTTTTAAGTGTTTTTGATTTGTATTTATTGTTTTTTTATTTGAGCGGTGAAATGTTTTATATAAAGACATAATATCAAAGAAAGAAACCAACTTGTTTAGTTTATCCTTTTTATTGTGAATTGTCCTTTTGTTAGTATATTCTTTTTCTTTTTGTGTGTGTTTGGCCAGTGAATGGGTGGCCGGCCCATGTGAACCGACTAAATGAAGCCCATTGGGCTGATTTATTCACATTGATTTAAGTGACTTTATCATTGATGTTGAGCTCAAGGTGTTTTTAATAACTAATTGATAAATAAAATTGTAATCTGTGGTTTTTGTCTCTGCTCGTCCTTTTCCTTTAGTGGAAAGCCTGTTTGGGGAGGCTTGAAAATTTGGGGTCTTGAGTACGGGCCTTACTTGTGTAAGTCGATTGAGTCATACGGTCACACTAGCATTTACTCAATTCATACAGTATATTTCATTGATTACACAGCTTTAGAATTAACTAAAAAATTTTGTGTAAAAATGTTTCACCAAAAAAACTGAGTAAATCATAGTTTTTTTAGAGTGTACTTGTTAATCCCTGATTAGTTAATCTTCCTCCACCTGTGTCTAGTTAGTTTCCTCATTTCATGCTGTGTATTTATACTCTGTTATGTTCATTCCCTTGTCGGTTCTCGTTAATGTTAGATGTGGTTGTGTCTGTCCTGCCTGAATTTAATCAGTAAAAGACTGTTACCCCTCATCTTCGTCTTGTGCCTTCAATTACCACCCAGACGTTACTGTCTGTAACAAATTACTTCTGTTATATTAATATAGGGCATATAAATTTTAATTTGCAGTTTAATACATTGGTTATGCAAATACATTTTATTTCAACATATTTCAATCGATTTCACTCATCTCAGTATAGCAATATAGTTTGGGAAAAGCCAAAATATTCAATGTGTACATGTAAAAATAGCATGTCTACTAATGTAAGTGTGTGTAGTAAACAAAAGCGCATAACATGCGGTTTACAGACACTGTTCCATATCGCGATTAGAATAAAGGACTTAAGAATAAAGAACTTACTGTTCACAATCCTCAGATGGATCCGATGCTCCTCGAAATTAAACTGAAACCAGCACTTCTTCTGAGGTAGATTATTCCAGGATTATTATCATTATTATTACACTATTATTATCCCTCACAGCGTCCCAAGACGACGTAAAGTACATACATCTGGTTTAACTTGATGCGTTTCATTGAGTTGATGTGGGCGTTGACTCTGTTTGCATGGATTCTCCGTAGGCGTGTTCACATTAGCAGATAATGAGCCGACATGAGAACGACGAACATCCCTCTCTTTTCATACAGATCACATAAACAGAGAATATGAATTTGTTTTCGTTCTGAATTAGATCATTTTAAAGTAGTTACATTTTAAACACTTAAATGTTTATAAGGATATATTGCTCATGTCTGTGTGACAAGTATTCGTTAAGTCTTGTTTCAGTTTAGAGACTTGCTCCAGAATAAAAGTTCACAGAGACGGAGAGGCAGAAAGCACACCCTGTTTATTCTCTTTATTTTACAAAAGCACAATGTTTTGTTTTTGTTTTGACCTTTTACAGTTTGGGTTAGAGTTACAGTTTGGTTTACAGTTGGCTTGTATCTGTATGACCATAAATAAGAGTATTTTAAGTCTATTTTGCTACTATGTGAAGAAAATCCAGCAAAACGCGTTGGCACATTTGTCGACCCCAAAGGGTTAAGCTAATGCTCACATAACCTTGGTTGCATCATTTTTGAACACTTGTTGAACCATATATCCGACTGATATAAAGTTTTAAATGAACTGCAAAAGTCTTAAAGTCAAAAGCCAACCATATTGTCATGGTCGTATCGAGCAGAGAGAGTGAAGTAGAATACTTATTTTGCACAATAACAACCACAGGAACCACAGAAGGAAATAACTTCAGCACGCTAAGAAACAGGCATGATGAATAATCAAAAACCCTGGAGACCAATACAACACAGGATGTAAACACAGGAAGTGGCAATGAGAACACAACTATCAAAATAAGAGTCCAAACAGAACATAAACACATGAGAGACGTGACACATATAGCTCACATTAAGACCATGACAAACAAATCTGATGAATCCTGCTGTAAATGCAATGAACAATTGAAAAATCAAGTCCAGTTAAACCATCTTAATAGTGCTGTCCAATGTCCCACATTAACTGAACTCTATTGCATGATTGTCATTAGTAATGAATGGAGCCAAATTTGAAATGGTTGCTTTTGTTACAGGCTCAATCGTGTCCACCATCACATTTCTCTTGCTCACTGTCACGTTTCTGAAGCGTGGTGCAGGCAGAAGGCAAGACGAAGAAGATCAATTCAAACTTTATTAATACAAGGAAAACCTAAACCAAACTCAGAACTAACCTTAACGAGAACCAACAAGAAACACAGGCAGATATATACTGGGAGAAAACAAAGAGCACTAATTAGGTAACAGCTGAAAACAATGACTGATCAAATTGGAAACCATGGTGACAAATAGAGCTAACTCAGACGATGGTGAAATCAGAAAATACAGTCCAAACACAATGACCTGTTACACCCACAGATCAGTCTCTCTAAACCACAACATCTCCATGACCAGACCAACACCATCAATGACAATCTGATCTTAAAAGACAAACTGACGCTCTCATCAGACAGACTTACCACTTTCTTTTAAAAAGCAGGGTAAAAGACCACCGAAACAAACTTGAAATCTTGGTATGTCAGTTTATTTAAAAGGATACCAAAAGTTTATTTAAAGTGTATTTCAGTTTATTTAAATGATACCATCATACCAAAATGCACTAAAACTATGGGAATAAAATCATGCCAAATGTTTTTGAAACAAAAAAGCTTGTTGAATTGCACTGATTGAAAAAAGCTGCATTGCATTAACGTGCTTGCATTTTAATGCATTGTATTTTTAGGGCTTGCATATTTATGGGCTGAAATTCAACATGGTTGTATATTTAAGCTGTGAATATTTAAATTCAAAACATTTCACACATTTTCATCAACAAAAATTCAATCATCCATATTCACCTTTTAGATCTCACTTCTAAAATATTAATTCTGTTTAAAAATACAACCTATAATATTCAACAGGCAATTTTCTGTCCATTTTATTCTGCTTTACAAATTCACTTCTACAAATTCAGTGGTTCATATTCGACAGAAAATCCAACATTTCACATCTGGGAACTGCAGGAAAAGCAGTAGTGCAGAAGTGTGTCGATGCATGATCTTCCTCTGCTGTTAGTCGGCTGACCAGTAGGTGGTGCAAACGCGTGTTGATGAAGACCAG
This sequence comes from Squalius cephalus, assembly GCF_949319135.1. Classification (NCBI taxonomy): domain Eukaryota; kingdom Metazoa; phylum Chordata; class Actinopteri; order Cypriniformes; family Leuciscidae; genus Squalius; species Squalius cephalus. The sequence continues at coordinate 4,332,474 of NC_137128.1, read as the reverse complement.
AGCATCAGTCTCCAGACAGCAACATGGTTTCGGCCCAGATCCGGCCCAGATCCGGTACACGTGGAGTCCAAACGGTCCAGATGTGGGCCGGATCTGGGCCGACACTATGTTGCTGGGTCAGTCAGTCATTCATTCATTAAAACGGATTAACAGAGATGGAGCAAGCGTCAGTATTTGTGATGATTATCAGGGCCAGTATATATGTGTGGAAATCGATAAAGACACAAAAGCTGTGTTTACGTATAAGTCTTCACTGTTACTTTTGTACATGTAAGCAGCTTTCTCTACCGTGAACAAGATTATAATGTTATTCCCGATGCTGACGTACAGATCAGACTGGCCCGTCTGACAGTCTCGATCACTGCCTCATGTGTCTGGGCCATAAGCATGATGAGGTAGTGTTCATGGAGGAGTCATGAACCCACTGTGGGAAGATGACCATAGCAATGCTGAGATCTAGACTCCAGTATCTCGACAGAGGAGGAGTCCCCTCTGCTATTCCCCGATCTGAGCCGCTTCAGTTAATACACGGGGTGAACTGAGGGTTATTCTGTGATCACTGTGTGAAGAGTTTTGAAAGAGTGACATATGCATTGAGAAACAGGTCCTGGCGACTGTATAAAACTGTAATGTGTGAGAAAAACACAAGTAAATCATCATACATGTAGAGAAAAAAATGCTTGCAAATCAAGTGCTCTCTCACCCTCCCACACACAAAACCACACTAACATGCAATACAGACAGAGAGAGAGAGAGAGTTAGAGAGAGCGAGAGAGAGAGAGAGAGAGAGAGAGAGAGAGAGAAGACAGAGAGTGAGAGAGAACAGACAGAGAGAGAGAGAGAACAGAGAGAGAACAGAGAGAACAGAGAGAGAGAGAGAGAGAGAGAGAGAGAGAACAGAGAGAGAGTTAGAGAGAGAGAGAGAGAGAGAGAGAGAGAGAGGACAAACAGAGAGAGAGAGAGAGAGAGAGAGAGAAGACAGAGAGTGAGAGAGAACAGACAGAGAGAGAGAGAGAGAGAGAGAGAGAGAGAGAGAGAGAGAGAGATGCTTCAAGATGCCGGGGATGCTGTTAGGAGACATCGTTCCAAACTTTGAAGCCGATTCCACTTTTGGCAGATTGAAACTTCATGATTTTCTCGGGGATTCGTAAGTGTAATGCGATCATGTGTGCTTGTGATATGAGAGTGTGTTGTTTGATACGTGTTGTTCATCATAGATTACAATACCAGTAGTTTTATTCTCAATAGCATCTTCCTGAGGTCACATCTAACAATATTCCCTCTTTTCTCTCCTCCTCTGTGTTCTTCTTATTATTCAGTGTTGGTTATTAGTGAATTGTGTGGCTTGGATATGAGACGCGTTTCTCTCATAATGGCCTCACAATGGACAGCATGTGCTAGTCAGGTATCTTTGATGAAACCGTACATGGTCAAAGCCGTTGTGTGTTCCTGTGTGGTGATTGTGTTTGTAGGTCATGCGGTCGTGACTCGTGACGCCACTGTTACCGCCTCTTCAGCTTCATCCAAACGCTGACACGGCTTGACACACATAAAGAGCAGAGTCAACAAAAACACTCTGAACTCTCTGTTACGAACACTATCTCTGAGAATCCTCCCGTTCGCCACTTATCACACACACACACACACACACACCTGTTTCTCATTCCCTGGACTAGTTTAGCACTGAGCATGCTTGGCTCATTGTGAAGTTTTGTCTTATCACGGCTAACATTTCCAAGCATTGTTTTGCCTGTGTTCTGACCCTTGGACTGTTTATGACTCTTGCTGGCTGTATTTTTGACTCTGCTCTGTTTACCTGGATATTGACCCGTTTGTTTGCTACCTGCCCCGATACTTCACCTGTTATGACCTCGACTGCTGCTTTGCCTACGCGTCTGCTTGTATATCTCTGTTTATCAACCCCTGCCTGTATACTGTTCTCCGAGTCCTCATCACACACTGACCAAGTGAAGAACCTTTTGGCCTGTCCTCACTCTCTGAGACCCCTGTTTGAGGGTCAAGACTTGCTTTTAGGGCTGAGGTTATAATTAGGCTAAGGCCAGGGTAGGGTGACCACCCGTCCCGCGTAGCGCGTGCGCGCACAGCGTTTGAAGCCCAATTCATGCGTCCCGCAAATTGAGATCGCGTCACGCATAATCTATGCTTGCTCAAAAAAAAGTTGGTCGCTCTATATCCTCGAGCCCCAAGCAGACAAACGAACATTACTTGACATTTCAGCACGCTATTGTTGCCACACCCACCCCTCAGTTGAACTGCATCTGACTAGGTTGTTGTTAACTTTTTCGTTGTTGTCATGACAGCGCACGCACGTGCATACCAGACACATTGGGAAGGAACTTTTAGATGCACGCTTTCCAATTCGAAAAATTCGAGAAAGAGAACCGCCATCATCAATTAAAAAGAGAACGTGTGGGTACAAGAAAGACTGAGAAAATTAATATTTGTGGCTGAAAGGTGTTGAGGGGCTTTTTGCGTCCTTCTCAATCGGACATGGGGAATACGATGTCAATCGTATTTTTTTTTAAATACTTTTTTTTTTACTGTTCCTGTGGTGTTGAGCAACTACAATTCCTGTTAATCCTATAATTTTATATTATAATTTATTTAAAGTGAATAAATTGTAATGAAAAATAAATAAAATTAAATAGTAAATCTTAAGTGGAAGTACATCTGTCAATTCATTGAATGTTCAAAATATTATGAATCTTTATTTAGAAAAAAAAAATACACATTGGTTGGCCTATTCATGAGCATACATCAGCAATTACACATGTTTAGGGGAATAGGGCATTATTACCATGTAAGGTGGTATGTGCTAGAAATGGGTAAACCACTATCTGTCAGTCTGCCCGTGGGGCACCGCCGCGCCAGACAGTGTCCCACATTGTCCCTCAGAAACATACCCCTTGTCCCCCCTTGGGCTTATTAGCAGGTGACCACCCTAGGTCAGGGTAAGGGTTTGGGACTAAGTTGTGGGTTTAGTGATATCAGACCCTGTTATGCTGAATGTTTTGCAGTGATGGTGAAGCTTCACTGTGAACAAAGCAGAATCTTGCGTAAATGATGCACTAAACAGCTGCTCTTTGCTAGAGTTACTAGATCAGAGAAACTGTCAAACTGAGAAACTGATAAAATGTCTTCAGCAAATGGAAATGGATCCGCTTCACATTTCCAGGTTCTCAGAAGCAGAAGTGCTCAAAGTTGGATAAACTTCTATAGTGGCGAAAGGAAACTACAACAAATACGATTTTTGAGTTTCCATTTGCTATAGCGTCTCTATGACATTAAAGAGGATAAACGTGGAGAGATTGATTATGTTGGTCAGAAGAGTGAAAGATGTCAAATTGTCTGTCACTCCCTCAGCCGGTGTGTTAGAAACACCCTCGCAGCAGCGTTAACTAGTTTCCTGTAATTTAATACCAAAGTAATACAACTTTTACAAATAATCTTTTAAAAATGTAATGTACATTTATAACACAAAGTATAGTGCTATAAATGTACATTTATACATCAATGGGCCAGACTGAAAACTCCTGTAATAATCTACAGTTATTTGTGAACAGTGTCTGTGTGTCTATGACCAAAACATGCAATGCACAGAAATGCTGTACGTCTTAAAATGTGTTTATGATTCTTACTCAGATATGTATGAATGCACACTTCTGCCTCAGAAGAAAATCATGCTTTGCTAAATCTTAATTAAGACATTAAACATAATAATTATGAGATAAAAATGTAAGTAATTTATTACATTCTTATTAATTCAACATTTGTCAATTATTAGTAAGTCAAAGATAAAAAGATGAACATAGCCTAGTAAGTTATAATTATGCAATTAAAAAGTCAAAGTTATGGCACACTAAGTCAATTATGACATAAATCGAAATTATGGCATGAAACGTCATAATTATGAAATACTAAAAATTGACATGAGTCAAAATAAGATAGTATGTTTGTCTTTTTATCTCATAATTATTACTTAGTATGTCACAATTTTGACTAAGTCATAATTATGAGATTAGAATCTAAATTATGACATTAAAAGTCAAAATGATGACATACTAATTATTGTGACATTAAAATTTGGAATTGTGGGAAAGTCAAAAATATGACATACCATTCATAATTTTGACATACTAAATACTTTTACTACATACTTGCATACTAAATACATACTTTCAATGTCGTAATTTCATATCTATGATTTACAAAGCATGATTTCTTTTATTCTCCTGTGGCGGTAATGGGCTTCCACAGTTCTGTCATTCCCCTTGAGTGACCTGAGTTTCTCCTCGTCAGCTGGGGCGTCCTGTTCTCTCATCCTCGAGACTTCACTCCTGTCTGCACCACTGAACTCGGCAGAGCAGCTCAACTCAGTCCAGAGTTCAGCAGACGCAACGTCAAGCTGATCGCGCTCTCCGTCGACAGCCTCCAAGACCATCACGGCTGGAGCAAGGTTCGCTTCTTTCAGTCTGTAGTGTCTCTCTGAATGACCTGCTGCTAATGAGTCTCCATGGATGATTTCAGGACATCTTGGCTTACAATAACGCGGAGTCCGGAAGCAAGTTCCCTTTCCCAATCATAGCGGATGCTGGGAGGCATCTGGTGGAGACGCTGGGCATGCTGGACCCGGAGGAGAAGGATCAGACCGGGATGCCGCTCAGCGCGCGATGTGTAAGTGCACTGCACACATGAGTAAAGCTTCAAAAACAGAGCAAATTTAACACTTTAGCTTTAACACTTTAACACTAAAGTAACACTTTAGTTTAGGGTCCAATACTCACTATTAACTAGTTTCTTATTATTTTATTTTATGTTTATTACTATAAAATCACATTTTAATGCCTTATTCTGCTTGACCATATTATACATTGACCATGTTATACATCCTACCAAATACCTAAACTTAACCAATACCGCACTAGCTATTAAATAAGCAGTAATTAGGATTTTATATTAGGAGTAATTAGGAGTAAACCTCATAGTTAATAGTTAGTTAATAGTCAGAATTGGACCTTAATCTAAAGTGTGACCCAAATTTCAAATAAAAATGGTGAATAAAAAGAGAATGTTGTGGCCAACAATAGTAGCTACAATTACTGGGACTAACACAACATGCCTGAAAAGAGTGTAAACCTGGTTGTGTGTTTGTTGATTCTGTTATTTTTGCAGCAAGAAAAACAAAAACAAAAAACTAATATTTACTAAATCAAAAAGTAGGTCACACTTTACATTTGCTGTCTTTAACTACTATGTGCCTGCATAAAAAAATAGTTAGGTACATTGTACTTACTCTGTTCATGTTGTATTGTAAAACACTTGCGCTGCTATTGAAATGGGATACGGGTAAAGTTAGGAACAGGTGGTCATGCCCACACCCGACTATCCCTCCAAATACACCCAAATTCTGATCACAGACACCGGTCACAATCACAGCCACAATCAAGGATTCAATAAAACCTGCACTTACAATCAGTCAGTGTCTGGTGTCCAAAAGCATACAGACTCTTGTAATGTCTCCATCGGTGGTCATGCCCATGAGACATGACTAGCTGAGACTTGTTACAGCACTTGTTTACTGTTGCACTCTTGTTGGTCTGATTGCTTCTATTGTTCTCCGCATTTGTAAGTTGCTTTGGATAAAAGCTTCTGCTAAATGATTAAATGTAATTGTGAAGGGATATGCCCTGTCCCATATCGACTCTACATCCGAGCCACAAGAACCTCCTGACACAATACTGCCTTCATCGTCTCTGAGAGTCCTGCCACTTACCATCTAGTAAACTTCTCCTGTTGCCCATTCCAGACCATCCATGGTCACATCTAGGAGTGGATTTAATCCCCGATCAGCCCTAGATTACTTGTGTTCTCGTCATATTGAATAGATTCTCTAAATCATGCAAGATGATGCTCCTCGAGGGTCTCCCCATGGCTATGGAAACAGCAGAGCTACTTTCAAGCATGTCTTCCGTATTTTTGGTCTGCCTAAATATATAGTTTCAAACCGAGGACGATTAGGGAGTGGGGGGATGATGCCATTTCAACCTGCTCTGCATGCTTGGTGGTTTACTGAATAAGAGAAGAGTTTAACATATATGAAAAAGGTTGGGTCACTGGTTTGGACAGAGCCATCAACCCTTCACACTGCACTAATTGATTTCTTAATGTGTGCATTTTTCATTCAGGTATTTGTGATTGGTCCAGATAAGAAATTGAAGCTGTCCATTCTCTATCCTGCAACAACGGGACGTAACTTTGACGAGATTCTGCGTGTGGTCGACTCTTTGCAGTTAACGGCACACAACCGTGTGGCCACACCTGTGGACTGGCGGGTGAGAAATGTCAAGCCTGGTCTGTTTGGAGTGTGTATGTCTGTTCCTGTCATCAGTGTGTAATGAGTGACGCTCATCTTCTGTTGTTTGAAGCCTGGAGACAGTGTTATGGTGCCGCCCAGCATCCCTGAGCAGGAGGCCGTGGCGCTCTTCCCCGCTGGAGTTTACACCAAAGACCTGCCCTCCGGGAAGAAGTACCTGCGCTACACACCACAACCAAACCCCCATCAGGAGTGAACGTACAGACGGCTGATGTGTGGATTCAGTGATGCTGTGTGTGAGCAGCTGTTCGTAAAACACCAGTGCGGTTCTCACAGGAAGAGGCAAAGTCCTCACATGTCCCACACACAATTTACAGCTTAAATTAACATTACTTACACTTACAAAAAAAATGAATAAATAAACAATACAATTCTAATTTGTATTTTAACATTATAAATGTAATGTTTTATTTATTCAAACTAACATCAAGTTCATCAACTAACATCAAATTATGGATTTCATAACTAACACAGTTGCATATACTATATAGTTCAAGTATAGATTTTAAAACACACACATATATAAATACATACACACGTCATTTAAAGTCAGTTCAGTTTTTTCAATAACTGTGTAAAGTTCATCAGTTAATGAGTTTAATTCATCTATAAAGCAGCTCTGCAGAAAATAGGGATGTCATCCTGCAAGCCAAAGGCGACACACACACACACACACACACACACACACACACACACACACACACAAGTTATGGAATATGCAATTATTCTATTATAAATATGCCTTTTTGTGTATGAAGCACTTATGTATTGTAGTCAACCATAATGGTAACCTTTTATAATGAAAGTGTTTTTATAGAGACACCAGAAGTTGTTGTTAAACGATTTATTAAGGAAGTGTTATATAAAGAAATAATAAGTAAATAATAAAATGATCTAAATAATAAGTATGGAAATTCGAATGCTTATTATTTAGGACAGATATGACTTTCTTCACCTAACCTGAGAATAATCAAAATAAGGTAAAAGGTGTTTATAATTATGCACCATAAAACAACACACACACACACAGACACACACACACACACACAGACACAGACACACTCTCTCTCTCTCTCTCTCTCTCTCTCTCTCACACTCACTCACACACACACACACACAAACACTTTTTTACTTTTTTTTAAAGCCTTTTATTGCTCTGAAAGTCATATTTCAACAGTTCGAAACCTTGTTTTTGAACTGGTTTTATCTGGTGATATTTTCCTCACTTGTCTTCATTTGTGTAAAATACCTGTGCAGGTGTAAAAGGCTGTTCAGTTAATGATGTGTTCATGCCTCCTCGCATAATTATGGGTGTCGTACTACCTTGAACTACCTGACCGTTATCAGTTTGTAGCAGTAAATGAAGAGATGTCTCATCGATCACAAGTTCAGTATGGCGTACCACAAGGCTCAGTACTAGGACCGTTGCTGTTCACTCTGTACTTGTTACCCTTAGGAGATATCATTAGGAAACATGGAATTAGCTTTCACTGTTATGCCGATGATACTCAGCTCTATATTTCTTCACGCCCTGACGAAACTTACCAATTCACTAAATTAACGGAATGCATAGCGGATATAAAAAATTAGATGACTCGTAATTTCCTACTTCTAAATTCTGAAAAAACAGAGTTTCTAATTATTGGACAAAAAACTTCCTCACGTAATAATCTAGAATACTGTCTAACACTCGATGGCTGCTCTGTTAAGTCTTCGTCGTCGGTTAGGAACCTGGGTGTGCTCTTTGATACCAATCTTTCATTTGAAAGTCACGTGTCTAGTATCTGTAAAACTGCATTTTTCCATCTTAAAAATATATCTAAATTACGCCATATGCTCTCATTGACAAATGCGGAACAATTAGTTCATGCATTCATGACCTCAAGGCTAGATTATTGTAATGCTCTACTGGGTGGTTGCCCTGCACGCTTAATAAACAAACTACAGCTGGTTCAAAACGCAGCAGCTCGAGTTCTTACCAGAACCAGGAAGTATGACCATATTAGCCCGGTTCTGTCAACACTGCACTGGCTCCCTATTAAACATCGCATACATTTTAAAATATTGCTGATTACTTACAAAGCACTAAATGGTTTAGCTCCGCAGTACTTGAGCGAGCTCTTAACGCATTATAGTCCTTCACGTCTATTGCGATCTCAAAATTCTGGCCAGTTACTAATACCTAGAATATCAAAATCGACTGCTGGCGGTAGATCCTTCTCCTATTTAGCACCAAAACTCTGGAACAGTCTTCCTACCATTGTCCGGGAAGCAGACACACTCTGTCAGTTCAAAGCTAGATTAAAGACACATCTCTTTGACCTAGCATTCACATAATACATTATAGACTTATATAATTTAATGTTAGGCTGCATAGATTAGGTCAGCCGGAACCGGGAACACTTCCCATAAATCCTGATGTACTTGTTACATCATGAGAAGAATGGCATCTACGCTAATTTTAGTGTCTGTGTTTATCCCGAGGTTTTCCTGCAGCCTGCCGGATCCAGGCCGTATCCAGATCTGATGAAGGACCTTCGCCTGGACCGATGACAACGCAGTGCTGAAGTGCCAACTAGTCTCTCCCTATGGAGGATCCCACTACCACTATACAGATAAGGCGTTGTCGGGAAAATTCGTTTCGCGTTCCTACCCCAAAGCAACAAAATAAAATAAAATTCTTTATCAAAATTTATAAGGAAAGACAAGTACTTTGTTTAGGCTTGGCTTGTCGGGAATTCCAAACCTGCGTATATTCAAACACACATAACTATAGAACCCATTCTAAATGCTCATGTGAACGCCATCAGCGTTTCTCACAGGATCTCAGAAGGGGCAGTGCGACATATGGAATGTCACTGGGGTGGCTCCACCCGAAGGGGGAGACACACCGGACAGTGACGGCAGAGCAGACTCTGCCAAGGGAAGACACGGGCTCACCGCAGGGAACTGGTCGTGGAAGAATACACATATGGGATCGCCGCAGGGATCACCACATATGGAACCCAGCCTAGCACAAGTTACACAAGCATACGAGCACTAGGCCTGGCGTCGGACGCTCCGCAACGTCCGACTGCTGAAGGGGTGCGGAGGAACTCACAGGGTTCGCCAATGGGGAACTCGACTGGAGTAAAAAGCGCACGTATCCGTTCCTAGGAAGGGAGTGGCGCAGCAAGCCGACACTAGAGCGGGAACTTCGGTGTTACCGGCTAGTAGAAGCGAGCACACAGGAAGAAACCGGCTCAACACGTAAGCTATAAAACCTAGCGAACGTGTTAGGTGTCGCCCAGCCCGCAGCTCTACAGATGTCTGTCAGCGAGGCGCCGTGAGCCAGCGCCCAGGAAGAAGCGACACTCCTAGTGGAGTGGGCTTTCAACCCAGGCGGGCAGGGCACGCCTTGGGCTTCGTAAGCCAAGGCGATGGCATCCACTATCCAGTGGGCCATCCTCTGCTTGGAGACAGCCTTCCCTTTCTGCTGGCCTCCGTAACAGACGAAGAGCTGATCTGAGGTCCTGAGGCTTTGCGTTCTGTCCACGTACAGACGCAGAGCGCGAACGGGACAGAGAAAAGCCAGGGCTGGGTCTGCCTCCTCCGAAGGCAGCGCTTGCAGGTTCACTACCTGGTCCCGGAAGGGAGTGGTAGGAACCTTGGGCACGTATCCGGGCCGGGGTCTCAGGATGACGTGAGAGTTATCCGGGCCGAATTCTAGGCACGATTCGTCGACCGAAAATGCATGCAGGTCCCCTACCCTCTTGATAGAGGCCAATGCAACCAGGAGTACTGTCTTACAGGACAGAATTTTTAACTCAGCTGATTGCAGAGGCTCAAAGGGTGGTCTCTGAAGTGCCGAAAGGACCAGAGACAAGTCCCAAGAGGGTATAGAGAGTGGGCGAGGAGGATTCAGTCTCCTCGCTCCCCTCAGGAACCTGACGATCAGGTCATGCTTTCCCAAAGACTTACCATCAACAGCATCGTGATGTGCGGCAATAGCGGCAACATACACTTTAAGGGTGGAGGGAGACAGCCTTCGCTCCAGCCCTTCTTGCAGGAAGGAAAGCACGGCTCTGATCGAGCAAGATCGGGGGTTCTCCTCATGAGAGGAGCACCAGTCAACGAACAGGTTCCACTTCAATGCATAGAGGCGCCTCGTAGAGGGGGCTCTAGCGGAAGTGATGGTGTCAACTACCGCAGGGGGTAGGTCACTTAGAACCTCCGCGTCCCGTCCAGGGACCAGACATGGAGTTTCCAGAGGTCTGGACGCGGGTGCCATAAGGTGCCCCGTCTCTGAGAGAGCAGGTCCTCTCTCAGAGGGATGGGCCAGGGAGGGGCTGTCGCGAGGAGCACTAGTTCCGGGAACCAGGTCCTGTTGGGCCAATACGGCGCAACTAACAAGACCTGCTCCTCGTCCTCCCTGACTTTGCACAAGGTCTGTGCAAGAAGGCTCACTGGGGGAAACGCATACTTGCGAAGGCCCCGGGGCCAGCTGTGTGCCAGAGCATCCGTGCCGAGGGTCCCCTCGGTCAGAGAATAGAACAACTGGCAATGAGACGTGTCCGGGGCGGCAAACAGATCTACCTGAGCGGTCCCGAAGCGCCTGAAAATCAGCTGGACCACCTGGGGATGGAGTCGCCATTCTCCCGGTAGCACCTGCTGCCGTGAGAGCTCGTCGGCTGCACGGTTGAGCAGGCCCGGAATGTAAACGGCACGAAGCGACCTCAGATGCTTCTGACTCCAGAGGAGGAGATGGCGGGCGAGTTGTGACATGCGGCGGGAGCGTAGACCACCCTGGCGGTTGATGTACGCAACGGTCGCAGTACTGTCCGTACGGACCAGTACGTGCTTGCCTAGTAGCAGCGTTTTGAAACGGCTCAGTGCAAGACGTACTGCTAACAACTCGAGGCAGTTGATGTGCCAATGCAGTTGAGGCCCCGTCCACAGACCTGAAGCTGCATGCCCGTTGTACGTGGCCCCCCAGCCGGTGGTAGAGGCATCCGTGGAGACCACAGAGTGCCTGGACACTTGTTCCAGGGGAACACCTGCCCGCAGGAACGAAGGGTCCGACCACAAGCTGAGAGTTTGGCGACAGTGCGGAGTCACTTGGACCCGGCACGAGCCGCTCTGCCACGCCCATCTCGGGACTCGATCGTGGAGCCAGTGTTGGAGCGGCCTCATATGAAGCAATCCGAGCGGCGTAACCGCGGCTGCAGATGCCATATGCCCCAGGAGCCTCTGAAACAGTTTCAGTGGTGCCGCTGTTCTGCGTCTGAGCGTGCTCACGCAGTTCAACACTGACTGGACACGGGCCTCGGTGAGGCGCGCTGTCATGTTGATCGAGTCCAACTCCATACCAAGAAAAGAGATCCTCTGCCCGGGGGTGAGTTTGCTCTTTTCCCAGTTGACCCGAAGCCCTAGGTGGCTGAGGTGACTGAGCACCATGTCCCTGTGTTCGCACAACTGCTCTCTCGACTGGGCCAGAATCAGCCAGTCGTCGAGGTAGTTGAGGATGCGAACACCACGCTCGCACATGGGAGCAATGGCCGCCTCCGCGACTTTCGTGAAGACGCGGGGCGACAGGGCCAGCCCGAAGGGTAAGACCTTGTACTGATATGCCCGTCCCTCGAACGCAAAGCGGAGAAACGGTCTGTGTCGAGGGAGAATCGAGACATGAAAGTACGCGTCCTTCAGGTCGATCGCTGCAAACCAATCTTGGGGACGGATGCATTTGAAAATGCGTTTCTGCGTAAGCATCTTGAACGGTAGCCTGTGAAGGGACCGGTTCAGGACGCGCAGGTCCAAGATTGGTCGTAACCCACCACCTTTCTTGGGTACAATGAAGTACGGGCTGTAGAAGCCGGTCTTCATATCGGCTGGAGGGACCGGCTCGATCGCGTCCTTCGCCAGTAGGACTGCGATCTCTGCCCTGAGCACGGGGGCATTGTCCGCCAGAACACGGGTGAACAGGATGCCCTTGAAAGCAGGGGGGCGCCGGGCGAACTGAATCGCATAGCCGAGTCTGATGGTACGGATGAGCCAGCGAGACGGGCTGGGAAGCGTTAACCAGGCTCCCAGAGACTGAGCAAGCGGGACTAACGGCACCACAGACGTACCCGGGGTGGGGCAGCGCGGCGGAATGCAGGGACCCGACTCGGACGGCACAGCGGCCCGAAGTGGGGTCTGAGTGTGTGGTGCAGCACATACCTGCTTCCGTCGAAGGGCAGAGTGAGTGTGTGGAGGCGACAGCACGTCCGGAACACAGCCACTGCTGCTCGCTGGCGATGAAAGAGGGGCTCGGGAGTGACAAGGCATGGCGGCGTCGTCGACTGCCAAGCGCGCCCTCTTGGGGCCCAGAGGTTTCAGAAATTGCTCTTTTTTTGAAAATGTGGGTACCACTGACCCGTGGGTCAGTGGCGGAACAAAAAGAAAAGGAAACAAAAGATTCTCCGCCCGGCCCTCCACCGGGGGAAGGAGTGGCGCCTTCGCCATCTCCTGAAGAGCAACTTGATCCACCTCTGGGCCGCCCGTCTCAGGGTCGTTTGCACCGTCGCTTGCCTCCTGGTTTGGCAGCGGCCTGGACGGGCGGGGTCGGCTTTCTGCGGCTTGCTCCACGCTGAGGCCTGGATGATGGCTGCTGCTGCTGGGGCTTGGCGGGAGCGGAGGACGCCGCAGAAGGCCGACCTCGGCGACGAGTAGACGGAGGGTCTGCGGCCGGCGGACGGGTGGGAGCAGCAGCGGTCCGCCGGGGCAGGATGTGCCGGATGGCCTCCGTCTGCTTCTGTGCGGCCGAGAACTGTTGGGCAAAGCTCTCGACCGCGTCGCCGAACAACCCAACCTGGGAAAGAGGGGCATCCAGGAACCGATATTTATCGGTGTCCCTCATATCCGCCAGGCTGAGCCAAAGGTGGCGCTCCTGGACCACCATGGTGGACATCGCCTGACCAACTGAACGTGCGGTTTCCTTCGTCGCCCGGAGGGCGAGGTCGGTTGCCACACGGAGCTCCCGGAGGAGCTCTGGGTCAGAACCACCCTCGTTCATGTCCATGAGCGCCTGGGCCTGGTGGACCTGCAAGAGCGCCATGGCATGGAGGGCGGAAGCAGCCTGTCCACAGGCCTTGTAAGCCCTCGCCGTTAGACCGGACGAAAACTTACAGGCTTTGGACGGGAGGCGTGGATTACCCCGCCAAGAGGAAGCGGACGCCGGACACAGCTGCATCGCGACGGCCCGCTCCACTGGGGGGATATCCACATACCCCTTAGCTGCCCCGCCGTCGAGGGTGGCGAGGGGTGAGGAGCCACTAGAACGGCTTCGGGCACTATACGGTGCCTTCCACGTCCTAGAAAGCTCCTCATGCACTTCCGGAAAGAAAGGTACCGGGGCGGCGCACTGAGAACCAGCACGGCCCGCCCCGAGAAACCAATCGTCCAACCGAGAAGGTTCGGGACGTGGTGGAGGATTCCACGCAAGCCCGACCTTCTCGGCGGCCCGGGAAAGCATAGCAGTCCATTCTGGATCTGGCTCGGACAACGCTACACACCCCGAGGGGGGCAACGCAGCCGAGTCGTCATTTCCAGAGGACAGCTCCCCCTCCGATGCTGCGATCGACATCTGATCGTCAGCTGGAGCCCCAAAGGAAACGGTTGGCCGTTCCGGAGAAGGACCAAGACGTTCACTAAGGAGCCCCAATGGCGACAGCGCTTGTGAGGCGTGAGGGGCCCGCGGAGGATGACTCGACGGGGAAGCCCTCACGGTAATCCTCAGATCACCCTGGTCATGCACCGAAGTAGGTATATTCTGCGGGGCAGAATAGACACTAGATCGGGGCATAGGCGAGGGGACTGCACCTCCCTTGAGGTAAGCGAGTCTCGATCTAAGCGCTGCGATAGTCATATTCCCGCAATGGGAACATGAACTATCCACAAAAGCTGCCTCAGCGTGTTGAATGCCCAAACACGAGAGGCAACTACTGTGGCCATCTGCTGGCGCCAGGGAACGACGGCATCCAGAAACGCACAAGCGGAATGACATCTTGAAAAAGACGCAGGATCACGCTTGTGTTGCTCTTTTAGTGAAAACAAAAAAATAGAAAAATAACTCTCTCAGTGCTGAGGCACCCAGGGGTAGCCGCGGTGTGAATGAACACACGGGGAAACGCCCACCGAACCGACACACACACACACAAACACAGAACAATAGTGCTGTGAAAACAGCAGTTGTGAGCTGCAATGCTCGCGGCCACCGCTGATCGCGCCGTCACACCAACACAAGGAGAGTCCTCTTCTCGTTTTCAAAGGCAGTCTTTTCCTGTAGAGTTCGGAAGTGAAAGCAAAAGCTCGGCTCCGAAGTGAAAGACAATGTGTGCGTGCGCCCGCTTCCTGTTTATACCCGCGCGGCGGGGCGGGGCGCGTGACGCGATTCACGCACGCCAACGTTCATTGGCTCGTTCTGTAGACACTCGAAGTTGATAGGGCTCCCTGAAGTGATCCCAATTACGTCGTCACGTCGACGTTACGTCGAACGTGAGCGACTGAAAGGGAACCGGTTTTCTTCCCAATCGACCCTATCGGTGAGATTGTAAACCAACTATTTGAAGAAAACAGAATATGTGTGGTTACATTCATGCAAAACCAGGGGAATTCCTGATACCAAAACACATTTTCTCACAGAACGACTCGTAGGTTTTAGGGAATGTAGAGAGTCGTATTGTATTCTCACAGGTGCTTGCCAGCGGAAGGGTACAATCTTGGTTGTCCTCAAGGAAGTAAATGGAGGGTTCGGGGTTGAATCCGAGTGCTGGAACATAATTTGTTCCAGTAGTGAACACTAGAATATCCTCTAGCGACACACACTGTTGAGGTAATGCACAGTGTTTCAATAGTATATATGGTACATTGTTTAATGTAGATCTGTATAAAAATAAACTAAATATAATATATTATACATAAAATACTTAAACTGGCAATCTTGCAAGACATCTCTCCAGTAGCCTACTGTTCTGCATCCCACATTGTACCGATTGCTGGTTCAGAGAGTGTAACTTTGAACAGTTCAATTCCATGAATTCGGCAGTCAGGGGTTGGTCTTTCTTAATGAACAGTGCTGTCATTTGTTTGGGATGTTCTCTCAGCACACTTAGCACTCCAAGTGCTTTAAGGCCTTCTGCAAAGCTAAGTATAAACATGTTTTTAGATTATTTTTTTCCAATAAATAGCTAAATTAAAGCAGGGCTCAGTAATTTCGGGATTTCTTCGCTGTATTCTCGCTTTTTGCTCGCAGGTTTCTCTCTAGAGCTCCCCCCACAGCTTCAGAATAGATATTTGACAACACTGTTGTAAAAACTCGTTGGCGATTCTCAGACACCAGAGGCTAGTAGATCAACGACATCAAAGCAGATGGGACATTCTTTAAAACGTCTTCTTCATTCGGGTTCGAACAGCGTGAGGGAGCGCAATAATGACAGCATTTTAGCAGATTTCTTTTGGCCGTAAAGCAGTTGTTTACATCGCGAGTCCTGATATCACGCGAGACTTCCTGACGCGGCGGCCGCCGGCCCGCCGGCTCAAAGTTGCAAGTGCGTATTTTCCGCTCACGGGCACCAGGGGGGTGCGAAACGACCACCATTCAACCCGAAATAAGTAATATAACCATTCCAATGACTCCGAAGCTGTTCAGTTAAGGTAAAAAAGTTACTTAGATCACCTTTAAATAAAGTTTTATCTTATGATATCATATATCATAATAATAATATAACGAATGGGTGTAATATTGTCTCTGCAAGTTAAGTACACAGGCTGCAAGCCAAGTTTGATAAACAGATAATTTTCTGTTACTTTGTGATAACTAATAGACACTTCAACAAACTCCAAACTGAACTAAAAAAAATGGTTAGGGCAGAAAAAACAATAAGAACTTATAAACAATAAGAACAATAAAGTTTACTACTTACACAATCAAATGAACAAAATACATTAATTGTAAAAAAATGTATGTCTTCTTGTGTTACACCATAGACTTAACGTCTATCATATGTAATTTTCAGAAAGCCATCACTGTCATTTTCTTCTATTTCTACACCTTGTGAGCTGTTCTGTCCTGGAAAAGTTATTCAAACCTCTTACTTCTTACCTGTCGTAAGCTGCCCTAGTTCGCTGCAAAACATACCACTTTGCTAGTTCCTCAGCTACAACTGCTTGCAATTTCTCAAGTTTATAGCCCTGCAGCATCCAGCCATGGAGACCTTGGGCCTTACCCACACTGCTTTGCAACTGGGCTTCGGAATCAGCATTCATAATCTGATATAGGATAAACATGGTTTATGTAAAGCTTGTTAGCTCCAAAACAGATATTTTATAAAGAAATATTTTCAAATGATTTATGTTTTAAATAACACAAGTTGCTCCCTGAAGTGATCCCAATTACGTCGTCACGTCGACGTTACGTCGAACGTGAGCGACTGAAAGGGAACCGGTTTTCTTCCCAATCGACCCTATCGGTGAGATTGTAAACCAACTATTTGAAGAAAACAGAATATGTGTGGTTACATTCATGCAAAACCAGGGGAATTCCTGATACCAAAACACATTTTCTCACAGAACGACTCGTAGGTTTTAGGGAATGTAGAGAGTCGTATTGTATTCTCACAGGTGCTTGCCAGCGGAAGGGTACAATCTTGGTTGTCCTCAAGGAAGTAAATGGAGGGTTCGGGGTTGAATCCGAGTGCTGGAACATAATTTGTTCCAGTAGTGAACACTAGAATATCCTCTAGCGACACACACTGTTGAGGTAATGCACAGTGTTTCAATAGTATATATGGTACATTGTTTAATGTAGATCTGTATAAAAATAAACTAAATATAATATATTATACATAAAATACTTAAACTGGCAATCTTGCAAGACATCTCTCCAGTAGCCTACTGTTCTGCATCCCACATTGTACCGATTGCTGGTTCAGAGAGTGTAACTTTGAACAGTTCAATTCCATGAATTCGGCAGTCAGGGGTTGGTCTTTCTTAATGAACAGTGCTGTCATTTGTTTGGGATGTTCTCTCAGCACACTTAGCACTCCAAGTGCTTTAAGGCCTTCTGCAAAGCTAAGTATAAACATGTTTTTAGATTATTTTTTTCCAATAAATAGCTAAATTAAAGCAGGGCTCAGTAATTTCGGGATTTCTTCGCTGTATTCTCGCTTTTTGCTCGCAGGTTTCTCTCTAGAGCTCCCCCCACAGCTTCAGAATAGATATTTGACAACACTGTTGTAAAAACTCGTTGGCGATTCTCAGACACCAGAGGCTAGTAGATCAACGACATCAAAGCAGATGGGACATTCTTTAAAACGTCTTCTTCATTCGGGTTCGAACAGCGTGAGGGAGCGCAATAATGACAGCATTTTAGCAGATTTCTTTTGGCCGTAAAGCAGTTGTTTACATCGCGAGTCCTGATATCACGCGAGACTTCCTGACGCGGCGGCCGCCGGCCCGCCGGCTCAAAGTTGCAAGTGCGTATTTTCCGCTCACGGGCACCAGGGGGGTGCGAAACGACCACCATTCAACCCGAAATAAGTAATATAACCATTCCAATGACTCCGAAGCTGTTCAGTTAAGGTAAAAAAGTTACTTAGATCACCTTTAAATAAAGTTTTATCTTATGATATCATATATCATAATAATAATATAACGAATGGGTGTAATATTGTCTCTGCAAGTTAAGTACACAGGCTGCAAGCCAAGTTTGATAAACAGATAATTTTCTGTTACTTTGTGATAACTAATAGACACTTCAACAAACTCCAAACTGAACTAAAAAAAATGGTTAGGGCAGAAAAAACAATAAGAACTTATAAACAATAAGAACAATAAAGTTTACTACTTACACAATCAAATGAACAAAATACATTAATTGTAAAAAAATGTATGTCTTCTTGTGTTACACCATAGACTTAACGTCTATCATATGTAATTTTCAGAAAGCCATCACTGTCATTTTCTTCTATTTCTACACCTTGTGAGCTGTTCTGTCCTGGAAAAGTTATTCAAACCTCTTACTTCTTACCTGTCGTAAGCTGCCCTAGTTCGCTGCAAAACATACCACTTTGCTAGTTCCTCAGCTACAACTGCTTGCAATTTCTCAAGTTTATAGCCCTGCAGCATCCAGCCATGGAGACCTTGGGCCTTACCCACACTGCTTTGCAACTGGGCTTCGGAATCAGCATTCATAATCTGATATAGGATAAACATGGTTTATGTAAAGCTTGTTAGCTCCAAAACAGATATTTTATAAAGAAATATTTTCAAATGATTTATGTTTTAAATAACACAAGTTGCTCCCTGAAGTGATCCCAATTACGTCGTCACGTCGACGTTACGTCGAACGTGAGCGACTGAAAGGGAACCGGTTTTCTTCCCAATCGACCCTATCGGTGAGATTGTAAACCAACTATTTGAAGAAAACAGAATATGTGTGGTTACATTCATGCAAAACCAGGGGAATTCCTGATACCAAAACACATTTTCTCACAGAACGACTCGTAGGTTTTAGGGAATGTAGAGAGTCGTATTGTATTCTCACAGGTGCTTGCCAGCGGAAGGGTACAATCTTGGTTGTCCTCAAGGAAGTAAATGGAGGGTTCGGGGTTGAATCCGAGTGCTGGAACATAATTTGTTCCAGTAGTGAACACTAGAATATCCTCTAGCGACACACACTGTTGAGGTAATGCACAGTGTTTCAATAGTATATATGGTACATTGTTTAATGTAGATCTGTATAAAAATAAACTAAATATAATATATTATACATAAAATACTTAAACTGGCAATCTTGCAAGACATCTCTCCAGTAGCCTACTGTTCTGCATCCCACATTGTACCGATTGCTGGTTCAGAGAGTGTAACTTTGAACAGTTCAATTCCATGAATTCGGCAGTCAGGGGTTGGTCTTTCTTAATGAACAGTGCTGTCATTTGTTTGGGATGTTCTCTCAGCACACTTAGCACTCCAAGTGCTTTAAGGCCTTCTGCAAAGCTAAGTATAAACATGTTTTTAGATTATTTTTTTCCAATAAATAGCTAAATTAAAGCAGGGCTCAGTAATTTCGGGATTTCTTCGCTGTATTCTCGCTTTTTGCTCGCAGGTTTCTCTCTAGAGCTCCCCCCACAGCTTCAGAATAGATATTTGACAACACTGTTGTAAAAACTCGTTGGCGATTCTCAGACACCAGAGGCTAGTAGATCAACGACATCAAAGCAGATGGGACATTCTTTAAAACGTCTTCTTCATTCGGGTTCGAACAGCGTGAGGGAGCGCAATAATGACAGCATTTTAGCAGATTTCTTTTGGCCGTAAAGCAGTTGTTTACATCGCGAGTCCTGATATCACGCGAGACTTCCTGACGCGGCGGCCGCCGGCCCGCCGGCTCAAAGTTGCAAGTGCGTATTTTCCGCTCACGGGCACCAGGGGGGTGCGAAACGACCACCATTCAACCCGAAATAAGTAATATAACCATTCCAATGACTCCGAAGCTGTTCAGTTAAGGTAAAAAAGTTACTTAGATCACCTTTAAATAAAGTTTTATCTTATGATATCATATATCATAATAATAATATAACGAATGGGTGTAATATTGTCTCTGCAAGTTAAGTACACAGGCTGCAAGCCAAGTTTGATAAACAGATAATTTTCTGTTACTTTGTGATAACTAATAGACACTTCAACAAACTCCAAACTGAACTAAAAAAAATGGTTAGGGCAGAAAAAACAATAAGAACTTATAAACAATAAGAACAATAAAGTTTACTACTTACACAATCAAATGAACAAAATACATTAATTGTAAAAAAATGTATGTCTTCTTGTGTTACACCATAGACTTAACGTCTATCATATGTAATTTTCAGAAAGCCATCACTGTCATTTTCTTCTATTTCTACACCTTGTGAGCTGTTCTGGCCTGGAAAAGTTATTCAAACCTCTTACTTCTTACCTGTCGTAAGCTGCCCTAGTTCGCTGCAAAAGATACCACTTTGCTAGTTCCTCAGCTACAACTGCTTGCAATTTCTCAAGTTTACAGCCCTGCAGCATCCAGCCATGGAGACCTTGGGCCTTACCCACACTGCTTTGCAACTGGGCTTCGGAATCAGCATTCATAATCTGATATAGGATAAACATGGTTTATGTAAAGCTTGTTAGCTCCAAAACAGATATTTTATAAAGAAATATTTTCAAATGATTTATGTTTTAAATAACACAAGTTGCACCAAATAAGTTTGGGTAATTTAAATATTTTAGACACACAAAATTTTTTAATTTGTAATTTGTAAAAAACCAGATGGGCAGGGTTTCATATTATTTTGAAGTTTCCCCAGGCGCCGCCATTGATTAGCGGACCATCACCTGCTGTTAGCATCCCATTGACTCCCATTCATTTTGGCGTCACTTTGACAGCGAATAACTTTACATCTGAGGTGTTTAAAGACTCCATTTGTCCATTATTTATTTCTAAAGAAACACTAAAATGTATAAAAGGCTCCATTACCTTGTGTCTTACGTTATGGCCCCGTAGAAGCAGTTTTTGTAAAAATAGGCTAATGATTGCGTAATAACCACGCGACTCTCTGTCGCACAGTAGAGAGATTACCGTATGGACAGGAGGAGAAGCTCGCGGGCAATCGGGCGGATGTGGAGGCAAAATGACAAAATAATTAATCAGAATACTTAGCAAAAGTTGCTCCTGCTCCAGCTCATGGACACCTCCTACTCACACTCTCCGTCTCTGTGAGTTTCGGAAGGGAATGATTCAGATTTCTCTTGGCACAGCTACTAGAAGACAGACGGGTTGGTCACGTCACATCAACGTCGACAAGCTCAGTTTGAGTCTGCGCAGTCGCTCAGCCATCAGGAAGTGAGAGCTTCTAATTGACTTCACTTTTCTCCGTTGAATCCAATGGGGTCGCTGTGTCCAGTTTATATCCTGTCTATGGAAAAAACGTCATATTACAGTAATGGGCTCTTGTGAAAAAAAGTGCACTTTAGTGTACTTTTATAAAGTGTACTTATTATACAAATAATATACTTTAAAGGTATACACTTAAGTGTGACTTAAGTCAATGCACTGAATGCACATTAAGTGTAATTGATTTAAAATATATCACATATTAAGTTGAAATAAAATGCAATAAGTTGTCATTATAAGAGTGATTTTTTGGGACAACTTAAGTGGCACTTTAATACAACTTTATATATACTTTCATAATTGCTTCTAGTGTCTTTAGAATTGATTTAAAGTGCACTGCTCAATGCACTGACAAGCAATTAATAATGTCAATTAACAATACACTTAAGTGTGAATTATATGTAGTGTTTTTGATGCACTTAATGCATATTAAATGTAGCGGATGGACAAACCCACGATGACTTGTCATAAATTTTAGGAAGGCTTTTAACCCTTAAACTCATGAATGTAAATTAAGTTTAGCGCCGATGAGTCTGGACTGGATTGAACCTCCTGAGGTGTTTATGACTCCTCAGAGACCGAAGAGCAACACCAGATGGCCAGAGGACCTCTGAATTGTCATTCCATTACACACACACATGCACACACACAAACACAAACACAAACACAAACACACACACAAACATTCCTTGCATTTAATTCAAAATACAAGTGATTCAAATCTGAATATGATGTATTAAAGTATGCATGTTTGATTAACCCTTTTAATCCTATAGTTGTGATGTTCTAGTGTGTAGCTTTGAAGTGTATTTTAAAGAATGTTCCCCAATAGAACCATTGTCTTGTAACCCGACCTCCTGCTAGATCAATAAGAGTTTACGACCAAAAGGAACCTGCAGAGGACCGGCAACAGCTCATTCAGTTTCTCTTTGAGGATTTTATATAAACCATGTAATCCTATATATTCTATACCATGATAATATATATATATATGTGTATCTAATTTTCTCATCTAATGACTTTCCTGCTATGTGTTTTTGCCTTGGTGTTCATGTAAAGTTTTAGATCAATGTTTTAGACCCGGTTACATACAATGGTTAGACAAATCATATGTGTGCCGTGGTTTAGTCTCCATAAGTCAAATCTTCATTCCCCATTTGTTAATGTACATCACATTTTGGGTTAACTTTAATCCTAGCTTGTTAGTTTAACTTTTAATGCTTGTTTTAAAGAATAAGAATGTATCTCTATGTTTGTAACTCTCAAGTTATCAATCTTGGTCTCAAATTAAACCTCTCTGTGAGCTTAGGCTGAATATATGCATTAGGTTATGATAAAATGTGTTATACTGTGGTTACCACCATTTTGGAGGAGAAATAAACTCCTAACACTGTCATAAAATATGCAAATGGTGCTGTGTGCTGAGATTCGGACGGGACTAGTTTCACAGGGGGACGTTAGAGAAATTTCTGTTTCACAGACGTACTTTGAGATTTTAATCCTGTCAGAATCTGCCATGTCTGTCTTTTTCTCACACGACCTCTGTAAAATTCCAGAGAAAATTACTTACTGTTTTTTGTCAAACTCGGCGGTCCTCAGAGAAATCTAATCCCGTCCGAATGCGAATGTCTGTGATTGCCGAAAATGTTTTTTTCCAAAACGCTTTTTCTTGTGTGTTTTGGTCAACGTTCGGTACACTGCGAAGAAATAAAAAAATGAAATCAACAAGAAATAGCCAAATCACGTAAACTGTTAAGTCTGGCTACTGTAATATCAGTTTCAGGTAAGATTACTTTCATTTCTGCACTTAATTACATAACGTGTAAATTATATAAGTTAAAACTTTTTATTATAAGAACCCAGTTCTATAAAATCATGATGATAATGTATGTTTACTTTTTTTATACTACAATTTTTTATAAAATGTTTACAAAACACTAAATACATTAGGACGTTTTACTTTAAATATTTCAAAGTGCTTAATTTTAAAAGTACTTAATTTCAAAATACATTTGATACATTTGACCATACGCAATCCACGCATTCTGAACACGTGATCTTCTGCAACGCCCACATGTAAAACACAGACACTCCTACCTCGGTAATAAACACGGAGATGTTAGTCCCGTCCGATTCCGTAGATGAAATCACAGACGTAGGTTGATAAGAATTGTAACTCAAACGTCGTTTGGAAAACTAGTCCCGTCCGAATAGGGCTAAAGAAACTTTTTCCCGCTCGGAATGTCGCGTTCCAATTGGCCTAACTCCACAAAAGGGGTGTATTTTGAAATCCTTGAAAAAGCGGACACACACAGTGTTCTGAGCTTTTTGTCTTTAATTTGCTCTTTTTCTGTGCTTTTTAGTCTCGTCTCTTCTCTCCGTTTTGTTTTACTTTTACTTTGTTTTTGTATTAGTCGTACCTCCGACTTCTCGCTTTGTTTAGTCTCATGCTCATTCAGTTCCAACTACGAGTGAAACGAACTTTAAACTAAGTTTCTAGCAACTCTTACAAGCAGACCATTTGAACCTCCCGCGAACTGCATGATCTCCGGAAGAACCGCAAGGACATTGCCAGTTAAACCAACCCGTTCTCATTCCCGGGGCGTAATATACTTACGCTTTTGACACGTCCGTCAGCGTACAATTTCAACGCACATGGCACCCATGAGCGTCAAAAGAGACGCACAGAGCTTTCCACTAACTCCAATGTAAACCCATCCGCGGTACTATTGAACGCCCAGGGCACGGCGAACTGAGTGTTGATATAACATCCCGGAAGTGTCCTCACTGTCAATTCAAATGTTTTTTATTTTATTTTAATATATACATATATTCATTGTTTTGACAATTTCACCATTAATAATCAATTAATCTCGATAAAATATTTGGCAGAGAGAATACCCATAATCCATTGTCATGGAGACACTGACGGAGTCAGTGGATTCAATTCTGTTTATATATATATATATATATATATATATATATATATATATAGATATATATACATATCATTTTATTTTGATATATTTAAACACAAAAATGTGATTGATAATTCTACAATATGAAAATGTTATGGTCATTATTATTATTTTACTTTACAACCGTGTCATGAATATTGATTGGTTTAAAGATTAATTTATTATTAATATTTGTATTCAACCTACTATTAGCCTCAAACCTTAACATTTCACCATTAATGATCAATTAATCTCGATAAAATATTTGTCAGAAGAGAACTACCCATAATCCGTTGCCATGGAGACACTGACGGGGTCGGAGTTTGATGGGAGTTTTTTCTAGTTCGTGAGCATTTTGTGACGCAGGTAAGTCAAACTTTGGCTATTATTTAAGTTCTGAAGGTGATATTATACAGCTGTTTTAGAAAGACAACGTGTCTGGTTTGATTTGCTAAAATCTCGCAAACCTTTTTCAAATAGTAAAAAAAAAACTTTGACTCGTTTTCAAAGTAGTTTAAGCCAATTTAAACTATAGCTAACTATTTTCAAAAGATCATGTTCCCTTAAAGGTATATTAAGATTTACACTAAATACATAACTTTCAAAAACCAGGACTAATTGGATGTAATAGAGGATACCAGGGCTAATATTTCATGTAGGGTACATTTACACCTTGCATTGATGGCATAGCTGCTAACTTACATGCCTGTTAGCCTGTTGGTTATTTGCTTTCTCCTGTCCCACTATCATGTGGTGCTATACCTTAATTTTCTACAGTGAATTGAATTTGATATTAGCCTCTGAAGATTTCCTTCTGCCTTTGTCTATTGCAGTCCATTCCAGCACTGTGATGAGTAATTAGCATTAAAAGTAGATTTCCTAATATGTTGAGATTTTAGCAGTTGGTTAAGTGCTGGAAGAGCAAGAGAGTAAATGGTTTACTGACAAAAAAGTGGGAGGTGTTTGATATGTGTTGCACTAAGTAGAAAATTTCAAAATATTGCATGAGTGTAATAACACAAATGCGGTTGTTAAAAGACTTAACATTAGCTCAGATACTATATTTTCTCTAGGGAGCAGGGTGGCTTAAGTATGATATTTCCAATTCCTGCCACAGATGAATTACAAATGAATGATGATCAGGCTTCTCAGTCTATTTAAACGTGTTTATATAAGGTTATTATTGACTGTTCAAACTTTATCTTCTTTGCATTTAAGTCTACTCTTACTGACAAACATCAGCTGCAGATGCAGATGCAGTCACTTAGTGTTGCTTGCTTGCTGTTGTTAACAAGTAATGCATCATTTTAATATGATATTGATAATCCTGACATGATTAATTTTCATTTGCAGAAATGACAAATCCCCCCAAAAAAACATGCCCTTCATGCCAGACTCTTAACAGGCTTAACAGAAAGACCTGCGTTGCCTGCCTGTGCTGTCTCCAAATCAATCTGAGAAAAAATCAAGAAAAGGTCAAGAACAGCAACTGGGCTGCTTCAGTCAAAAAGAACCGCAATTTCAGTAAAATTTTAAATTCTGCCCAGCTGTCGGTAAGTTTTCATAATCCTGATTTAACAAGAGGTAGGCCTACCAGATAATTATATAATCATCACAGTTGTGAATATTTTTAATATCATTAAAGGGTTAGTTCACCCAAAAATGAAAATTCTGTCAGTAATTACTCACCCTCATGTTGTTCCAACCGCGTGAGACTTTCGTTCATTTTCGGAACACAAATTAAGATATTTTTGATGAAATCTGAGTGCTGGATCACTCCTCCATAGGCTGCTAGGTGGCCGAAACTTGCTGGCCCAGAAAAGTTATTAAAGAGATTGTTAATATAGTCCAAGTGACTACAGTGGCTCAATCTTAAGTATGTCAAGCGACGAGAATACTTTTTGTGTGCAAAAACAAACAAAAATAATGACTTTATTCCACTATTCATTTCCTTCTCTCTGGGCCACGTTTAGTTCATGTAGTGTTTTTGCGTAGCGCGTCTGTGTTACACGTCACCACGTAGGCTCACTATTGGCTATATACTATAACACAGACACGCAGCGCAAAAACACTACGAGGCCCAGAGAGAAGGAAATGAATAGTGGAATAAAGTCGTTATTTTTGTTTGTTTTTGCACACAAAAAGTATTCTCGTTGCTTGATATACTTAAGATTGAGCCACTGTAGTCACTTGGACTATATTAACGATCTCTTTAATAACTTTTCTGGGCCAGCAAGTTTCGGCCACCTAGCAGCCTATGGAGGAGTGATCCAGCACTCAGATTTCATCAA
The DNA here is from genome assembly GCF_949319135.1 of Squalius cephalus. NCBI lineage: Eukaryota > Metazoa > Chordata > Actinopteri > Cypriniformes > Leuciscidae > Squalius > Squalius cephalus. The sequence goes on along the minus strand of NC_137128.1, from coordinate 4,305,891 downwards.
AAATATCTTAATTTGTGTTCCGAAGATGAACGAAGGTCTTACGGGGTTGGAACAACATGAGGGTGAGTAATTACTGACAGAATTTTAATTTTTGGGTGAACTAACCCTTTAAGAGTTAGAAGGTTTGTGTTTTTGGTTGCCAGAAGGGCGAGACAAATATAGGTGGGGTTTAAGACTATTTTAGAACAGACTTCTAAAGCTGAAAGCATCCACACTTATACAGGCTACATTGACCTGTCAGAGGATTTGCAAACTGTGATCTATCCAAACATTTTTGCTTTCACATAAGTGAATCTGCCCACTTCTTTGCCACCATCAGGGCTGCAATGAACCACGATTCTTTAACAATGTCTACACTGTACCGTCCATAATCTTCTGTCATCCTAATTTGTCAAACCAGAGGATACAAATATTTGTCTTCATTGTTGTTCTTGCAGGTTTTGAAACTCAATGAACTTGGCTACAAGGCAATTCTTTTTCTGGGCCATCAAGACCGCAATGGCCAGATGATTGGTGACATGATACACTTTCTTGAGCCTTCTGGGACTGCTCAAGATATCATCATCAAGATGAGCCAGTTGTATGAGCATCTGCTGAGAAGTAAGTTGTCCTTAGTTTAACATGAAAATATATACTGTATTTATTAAAAGAATTTATATACTTTCATTTTCCCCATACAGAATATTTAGACTGTATTTAGTGGTATTTATACGTATGCCACATTTAGCCATATACTATTCATATCATTCAAGTGCCTTAGTAAAAACAGTGCCCCTGTAGCTCACCTGATAGAGCACGAGCATCATGTACTAAGGTTACCGCAGTTGCCCAGGTTTGATTTGAGCCAATACCCTTTGCAGCTTGTCATCCCCTCTTTTCCCTGATTCTGTCATTCTTTGATTGTCCCTATGCCTTTATTCATAAAAGTAAAAAGAAATCGCTTGCACTCCTTCAAAACCACATATTAGACAACCTGTCCATTCTAATAAAATCCATTTAGGGCAGGGGTCGGCAAATAAGTCTGGCATCAGGCCAACTTTTTTTCAAGCCATTAGATCATTTATATTCTGACATTTGCCGCCTGTGCACCCTATGGCCACTTAATCAATCACTTAAGCGGAAGTGATTATTTAAAGGGATAGTTTATTTTAAAATTAAAATTATGTCATCATACACTCACCTAGCCTGGTAATACCAGACTCTGCTACTTCGCTTTGCTTCGTAGAGAGAGTCTGGAATGGCGTAATAGAAAAACGTTTTCTTTCTCGCGGGGGCGGCTTGTCTAAAGTTGAAACTCATAGGTTACCCGTAAGCCAATCACATAACGTTTGGTTATGACGTATGTTATGCGCCGTCTCAGCCGCATCAAATTTCCACTGTATGATGCGAAAACAAAACTATTGCGCTAAATACCAGTGAACATGGCTGAGAATGACTTTTGTGAAGATTATGTGAAGTAAATATATGCATCCATGGTAGAATCAGGGCCTCTAAACTAATATTTGACAGTAGAGAGAATTGAGAAAATATTTGTAGCCAACTGTCAAAGTTAGGATTAGTACTGTTAAACACAGCTCTTAGTTCTTCTCGAGTCTGTCGGAAATGCAGCAACTTAATTGCAAGATTACAGCATGACATGGAAATATTTAAGGACTGGAAAAGAAAGGAGACATTGACCTGTCAAAAGGGTGCCAGTTTGAGCTTGACAGATAAAACTCCAAGGACCATAAAAAAGCCAAGGAAGTCCATGGACTTGCCATCACAGAGCAGTGTCACTGAGGTGGGTTAAACACTACAATGCTAAGTTTGAAATAGGTTCAAACACTCTTCTTGTTCGGGCTTCAGTTTGCAAATCCCGGGAATTTTCTCCACAACAGAGCGAATTGCATCCCGTGTCTCCATATCCGCGATCGTTTTACAGAAGCGAACTGAAATTGAGCGGAAGTATGAAGTCTGACGTAGTCAGGCTAACACTCACCCTCAAGTTGTTTCAAACCTGTATGAATTTCTTTGCTGAACACAAAGGAAGATATTTTGAAGAATGTTGGCAGCCAAATAGTTAACTGGAGCCATTGACTTCCATAGTATATATTTTTTCTTACTATGGAAGTCAATGGCTCCAGGTGACTGTCTGGTTACTGACATTTTTCAAAATATCTTCCTTTCTGTTCAGCAGAAGAAAGAAATTCATACAGGTTTGAAACAACTTGAGGGTGAGTGTATGATGACAGAATTTTCATTTTAAAGTGAAGTATCCCTTTAAGTAACTTTTGCTTTCATGACTGTTTCAGCACCCGCCTTTATAATAAAAAAAATTAATAAAAAATGTATCGAAGTAATCCTGCCGCTTATTACCAACCACTGCTTTAGGGGCTATGGCCTCAACAGGCTCATGTATTTTACCGTTTTAGATCTCAATAGAAGAAAGCCTAAATTAGTTTTAAAACAATTGAGTCTCCACTTTCATTTCATTTCAGGTTTATTGAGCAATGCACACTTATAATACATAAATGTGTAATGTGCCAGAAGGTTTAGGTTTGTGGTGCTGTGTTTACAAAGTCGCTCAATAGAGGAGGAGCCAAGAAACTTATAAGGGCATACCGGTTTATGTTTTGGGGATAATCTTGGTCAAACACTATGTCTTCAGTTTCCTTTATGTTTAACATCCACATTGTGGTGGTTTGCAAAACACCAATGAACAAAATTCATAACCAGACTACTTGGTAGATGTATAATAAAATTTTTGTAAAATAAACAAAGTTTACTAATGTCATTAGAGGATGTACGTCATAAAGGTGTATGCTCAAACCCTTATACGTGTCAAATGTGAAAACTAATATTGACTAGCATAAACATAATTTATCCCTGCTTCACCTTTTGTATTGTCCAGCAACTGAAATATTAATTGAGGTATATAGTTGATCGCCGGGAGGAAATTGTCTGATTTGATTAGAAAGAGGGGCTTTGCATTGACTGTGCAATAAAAAACAATAAGCTGACATAATCTTCATAGTGGATTATCTAGCTCAAACTGTTTTAAGTGCCAGCAACTATATTAACATGGTGTTTTAAAAATGGGAATAATATTAAGAAATCTAAATCACAGTGTTATGTCTGGAAAATGCAATTAGGGTAAAGGGGGCCAGGACACAAAGACACTTAAAACACTCTGTGTTATGTTAGTCTAATTACGTTCACAGTGGGGAAAAACCTAAATAATGACAAAACTGTGTATTACAATATTTACAACTAGTCATTGTTCGACAACCTATTTAACATAAAATGTGCTGCTATGTAAGCTGCAAAAAAACATCTTATTTAATATGTATAATGTATATATTTATATTTCACCCAGTTTTACTTGCATTTAATATTCAAAATTTGCAGATTTATGTGCTCATCAACCAGCTTCAGGGGGACAGCAGCCCAGCAGCAGCCCAGTGGAACCAGTTCCACCAGTGCAGGAGGACTCAGCAGCTGGAGTAGCTCCAGTGACTGAAGAATATGTGCTTCATCTTGTGCCTGTGTCACCTTCTCCCCTCTCTCATCCTCCTGCTCCCCTTTCTGCCTCCTCTCATCCTCCTGCTCCCCTTTCTGCCTCCTCTCATCCTCCTGCTCCCCTTTCTGCCTCCTCTCATCCCCCTGCTCCCTTTCTGCCTCCTCTCATCCTCCTGCTCCCCTTTCTGCCTCCTCTCATCCTCCTGTTCCCCTTTCTGCCTCCTCTCATCCCCCTGTTCCCCTTTCTGCCTCCTCTCATCCTCCTGCTCCCTCTTCGTCCTTCTTGCAGCCTACTTCTGGCCTCCCAGGAGAAGGTGCCACAAAACCCCCAAAACGTCAAATAAAAGGTTAGTAATCAAAAGACTGTGCAAATGTAACGGGGTAACCTGAGTTGTGACATGTTGTGAGTGGTCAAAGTGGGATTTGGTGGAAGAACCCTAACATCTAGTAGCCTGATGTTGTCATACTCATATTCTAGTCAGAAAGTGAGTCTGATACTGCTCCATTGGGCTGTGATTATGGGTCGTGTTTTAACCGAACCAGGAAATGCTCTGCACTCAATTGGATAGACCTACAACCAATCAGAGCAACGGAGTAAATGACTGGCAACGCCCACTGATTATTTCCACCTCGAGTTGATGCCCATTTTGGTTGCTTCTTTCATTTGGTCCTCCATGAGTGCGACCAAAGGAGAAACAACAATGACCATAGGGTTTTCATTGCACACCATCTTCTTAGCGACCATCAGGACCAGCTGATAAATTAAACGTTTGCTGAATCCCGTAGGAAGGACAGCAAAAACATCTTTCCGATCGACAAATGCGTGGTTCTCTGTTCCTCTTTTAAAATGAATGCGCTGTCTACATCTTCTATAACAGACGCGATGGCAGAATCTACACATCTGAGTTCTCCAGCGGCAGCAATTCTTTGTTGTAAACGAATTCAACCAGTTCAGGCATACCTGCTTCTCAACGGATAAAGTCCAGACCGAACTTCCCCACCGTCAAAGTTCGGTTGGCATCCAGGCTAAGTTAGTTTGGGGGGGAAAAGTTTCCGTTGATGACAACATCAATCATGCTTAAATATGTTTTAATTACAGTTTAAATAGAGCCCAGGTTGAAATTAACAAAAGTTTCCCCGTAATGCCCAGTTTTGGTGTTGACCAAAATTCACTGATTGATCGATTTAAAAAAAAAAAACATTAATCTTAAATTCATCTTCAGCACTGCACAATTAACTATAGTTCTGTTTAACATTTTAATTAGTGCTTTTGTATTATTGTACTGTATATTGACTGCTATGTTGCAGAAGGGAGTTACAAACTGCCTGCCTGCCAACCTGTTGTAATGTTACAAATAAATCTACCTTGTACCATGTATATCTTGCTAAACTTTTGATATCTCTGTAGGAACACTGGCCCAAATCTAACGCAGTCTACTACAAACCAAATATAATTTTTCATTTGTCATTTTTCAGAATGCAGAAAACATCGTGCCCAGAAAATCTTCCCATACCAAGGCTTTGTGGACAGAAGAGTTATAAATGTGAGTAATTTTCCCTTTGTTTCTCTTGGTCTTTTGCCTTTGTGTCAGCAAAAGCCATGGCAGGAGACATTATGTCTCCACTTCCATGCCACTGTACATGAATGAAGCCAAAACATCCAGAATACTGCCACTGATATTATTTTGAACCCGAGTCTGTGCAGATTAGGAGTGCAGCCGTAGTATCAATATCATGCCAATATACCTATCCAAATAATTCGCTCTTTATATAGCTGACTGATTTATACCAAACTTATCAGATGAAATGAACATTTGAACATAAGCGTGATGACAACTACCTAAAATGACAGAAACCATCTTTGTGAGAAATGTATCTGGATTGTACTCTGTTTTTTTTTTTTTGGCCCTTGTCCCACTCGCTAACATGAGCCATTTTTACGATCTCAATGTCCGGAGAATCCAGTCCAGGACCTGAGTCCGAAATCACCCACTACTCACTACATAGTTGACTATATAGTCAGCTTGCCATTTTGTAGGGCTGTTCGAATGTATAAGGATTATTATACCCTATATAGTCCACTCAAAGTATCCCAAAATGCATTTGGAAAAGTAGTGTACAACCGATGCCGTATACCAGCATGCATTGTGCTGATAGAAAAAACATTCCACCAACTGATTATCGAACAGCAATGAGGTCATTACCGGCGCCAAGATAATGATCGGAGTAATGTCCAAAAGTGCTTTCGTTTTGCTGGTGTGGTCACTATATAGCCCTGTCCATACAACTCTCTAGATAGGGAGTGGTGAATGAGGGGTGATTTTGGACACAGCTTTCATAAATGTAGCACACAACAGGAAATTGTCTATGTGAGATGTATTCTCATCTGCTGGAACTACCGCTTTGTTTAGGCAAGGAGTGGCACATCCTTAAAGCTGCAATAAGTAGAAAGCTGGTGAAAGATAATTGATTTTTGAGTCTCATAGAATGTTAAATACTGATTTTTAGAAATATAAAATGTCTGTACTTGCATGCTTGGCCAAACTGGCCAACAAAACACACATTAGAGAAGCTCAGGTTTCAACAAACACAGAAGGAGTGTGACATTAACCTCTGCTCAGTTGTTGAGGAGTTATTGCGTAACATTATTCCACTATATTTGCTGGTATATTAATGTTTAAAATCTTTTATGTGAGTAGAAAAGACTATAAAGTGGCTAAACGTGCAATGTCATTAGCCCCTGCTCACTATGAATCTTATATGCACATGGCCTTAATCAGACATTACACATGATTTGTACCAGGGAGCCGGCAGGATGATAAGTCTGAACCGAATGATTCACAGGGTTGTGTTTACCCTGTTAATGTCCGGACATCTTAGTTTGTGAATGCAGCTATGTGTGGGATTAATGTGTGGAATTAATGGACTATGGAGATATAGAGAGAAAGGTGATTCTCCACAAAATGGACACAGATTTATAAGGGATAATGTATAGCGAGGCGGTTGTTATAGTGAATACAACCCTGTCTTGAATCAGCCTGAAGGGGTTGAATTCGCTATAACAACCGCCTCGCTCTACATTATCCTGCTTATTACATGGCTACCTACCAAATAAATCAATAATTTAACACAAAAAATTGATTTTGATTTATTGATTTAAAAACAATTATATTGCTTCCAACTGCGTCCATAGCAACGCTCTGTTTTTCATGGCAATGGTGTGTTATACTTAGCAGCGTTATCTGTTATCAAGAAATAACAGACCGCATTCTACATTGGAATTCAACCAAGCCATGTAATCAAGTGTCACAATATACTCTAAAACCTGGCTGTATATTGTAATGCATAATAGTATTTTGGAAAAGGATTAACTTTATAACAGAGTGACATAGTAGACAAATGCTTTTTCATAAATCGTCTTAAAAAAGCTCTAAATGCAACTCTTGCTGCTTTTTTAACTAACTGCAACTTCTGTCTATGTCTTGGGTTTCAGGGAAAAGAAGAAGTCAAAGTAATGTGGACCCCTTGCTCAAAATGGTAGGTCCTAACCCTCCTAGATGAAATAAAGTGGTGTTATGGACTGGAACCAGGTTTATAAATTGACAATACAGTAGTAACCGCCATATTTTGAATGAGGTTATTTGATCAATCATGTTAAGACACAGATTTTCATGGTTTTTAAGATATAATTATGTGCATGTGTAGTATGACATAGGAAGACAGAGGGCATGTTTCACATGTCATAGCTGAGGTTATTCTTTTAACTTTTATTGTGTGTATTCTTCCTTTCGTTCCTGGACAGTGGCAAAGTGTGGAATGACACCTGGGAGCCAGCACAACAATATGCATGACTCCAGCAGCACATGCAGAAACTGGTGGCTCTGACAGTTTTGGCAAAGTTTCTACTTGTAATAGAGCATGCTGTCATTTATAAAAAATGTCTTGATAATTTCAATGTTCATTTTTGAAATAAAGTTGTTGTTTTTTCATTAGAGTCGACGTGTGCTATTAACAATTTTGATAAGAATGGCAATCATGATAAAACACTGCCTGTCCCTTTTATAAGCAACTGCCAGTTTGAAAACAGTCTACAATAATAATAATAATATTTTAGAATACATGTTACATAAACCGCATTCCAGAGTTTAAGTGTTAATTTTTGTTAATTTTGTACATGCAGGTAAATGGCTGTAAATGTATTTGGTAATGATTACACTGCACTGTAAGAAGAAAACTGACATTTCAGTTTACCCTATCTGATTGGGTCTCTTTAGGATAGAGTGAGACTTTAAATTAAATTTTACTTATATAGTGTTATATACAATTAAGTTTTCCCAACACACTTTACAGAGCCTTAACCCTGTATAACAATTTGGTAGGCAATAGGGCCAGGGAAAAACTTCCTATTTGACATAAAGAAACCTTAAGATTCAAAGGAGGTACCCATCTGCTTGTGACTGGCTGGGTATAACAATGAACATAATAATAAGTCATGTAGCTGATGCTTTTATCCATTAGGGCTTACAATTGGCACACATTGCCTTACAATATACCAGAGAATGCACGTCTCTGGAGCAACTAGATGTCTCACTCAAGGACACAATGTTGGACAAAAAATTGAGAAGAAATGGAATGCCAATGATCCTGCATCAACGATTTTGTACCTCCAGCTCTTTGGAGAGATCCATTGTCAACCTACTTCAAACTGACTCACAGATTGGATGATTGAAGGTCAGGTAAATTTGCTTTACAACATTATATCAACCTCTTTTGGCCAAATTGAGGTAATGGATCATAAGCCTCATCTTTGAGAGCAAGCGGGCACATAGTATGTCAAGGCATCACATGCAGAGGAGAGCGTGCCTATGTTCCCACAGCCCTATGTTCCATCATTTCCAAGGTTGTTTTTCTTTAACCCTAAACCTAAACCCAATATAAACAGGACTGTGGGAACAGAAGGCTGTGGGAACATAGGGCCTAATTTTCTAAAATTTTTGTAAAAAAGAATTTCTTAGAAATGTGGGAACATAGGGCTGACCCCATGCAGGGCAGGGTCTTTGTGCAGCAGTTTGATGGGAATAGGCAGCTATAAGCATAGGGCCTCTATAATTACTGTAGATTAGATAGAAAGACTGCAGCATGCCAAAAAGGAATCTTAAAGTTAGAAATAAATAAAATGTCATGGGTATTGTAAAAAGTAGCCTATAAGCCAACAAACTGCAAAGGTAAATGGGTTGCCCCTTAAACCTGTGGTAATTCCATATACTTATTTATTATTATTATAATTGTTACATGAAGCTGACTCATTTTGCTCACATAAAAAAAGATAAAAACAAACAAAACAAAAAAACAAGCAAACCCCTTCATTGTATCTTCAAAGTGCTGTTTGAAGCGTGTCCTTAGATATCATATGGACCTAGAATGCCAAAATTAAAACTTTGGATTAGAGCCAAACCAAGTACATCGTTGGAAAGGTCTCGCCCCGGAGAGTAACATATGTCAGTAAAAAGATTATTCATGGCTCCTGTTTTGATATATTGGCCTTTGAACCCTGAGCTCGGTGCATATATTAAGTTCTATAATTAAAAAAAAAATTATAATACAGACATGGGACCAACTGTTATGGAAAGCTCTTGACCTCATCTAATAGTCAGTGTGGTCAATAACAGGGGGCGCAATTACATATAGGTAAAATATAGGTAAAATAGATTTTCACCCATTTTACAATTATATATTTAAAATCTGATTTCACACATGAGTGTATCATGCCCTTAAATATCACAATAAACTCTCAAATCAGTATTTACAACTTCCAATTCTAGGAAGAACAGTAATGTAGACTAAAAACTACAATTCCCTACAGCCGCGCTATGCAGCTTGATAAAATAAGCACCATATATGTAGTTTTTCTGGTTTATAAACCCTAGTTTATACCAATTAGGGTTGTAAAAACATATATCAGCTTAATATATATAAAAAAAATATTACAGTCAAACTAGTGATTACACGGCATCTATCGAAATAGCACGATTGCTGTTAACTTAAAGTAAATATCGCGGTTAATTTAAGTTATTTAGCAAAAACACAAACTTCCGCATGACGTAAGTGAATATCAGCCAATGGGAAGAGTGAAAAACTCCCCGCGCCATGGGGTACGTATGACGCAAGTGAATATCAGCCAATGGGAAGAGTGAAAAACTTCCCGCGCGTCGCGCATGCGCGGGGTGAAACTCACTGTGGCTCTGCAGTCAGACCCATACACAGTAAAGGTCAGACCCTTCTCCGCCGCCGCAACATGGTTATATTTTTTTGTGAAGGTGCACGTCAGGCTACAGCATGGCATATACTCGACTCAGAAGTATTATCAGAGATAATGCCCCCGGATCACTGACAATCACAAATCACTGACATCCCAAAATAAACCATGTGTCACAGTCATAGACTGTAGACAGTACGCCTGCTTTATTATGTTAATTTCAGTTATTATTTTGATTGTAAAATATTTGAACTATCCTTACCTATTTAGTAACTTATTTCCAATAGATAGTGTGCTGTGAAAATAACTAAAAACATGGTCAGATATCATTGTGGGTACAGTAACTTCCCCATTATTTTTTACTAATTGAAAATAGTAGCAGTACCCCTCATTTAAACATTTTGAACCCAAACATTGTTTTCAAATGTGTCCTTTCAAAAACATGGTAACAGAAACAATTATATAGAAAATGTTTCCCACAGTTAGATAAAAGCCAGAGATAACATCTAGAGAAAGTGTTTATTGTTCAATAACATCAAACATAAACATAGTGCATTTAGTCTTCATCAGAAGTGCTCTCATCATCTTCTGACATCTCCTCCTCCGACGAGTCCATTTCCAGAAATGGTTGATGGCTGAGGATTCTCCTATAAAAGCTTTTGACTTTTACCATTTCTGCTTTTAGTTTAGTTTGTTTCTCAAGAACCAGACATTGTAGTCCTCTTTGTACATCCTCAGGCTGGTCAGCAAACGAGGCTGTAAAAACAAAAGATTTTCATATTATCATAAACACACTATTCTTAAAGGTCCCCTATTATGCAAAATTCACTTTTGCATGCTGTTTGGATATAAATGTGTGTTGGCAGTGTGTGTACACAACCAGCCAGCCAATAGTGATAAAAATCCACTCCCTCCTTTTTCTGAGCCCCAAAAAATGACAATTTAAACATACTGTAAAAAATGATCTGTTGGGTATTTTGAGGTAAAACTTCACATACACACTCTGGGGACATCAGAGACTTATTTTACATCTTGTGAAAAGGGGCATAATACGGGACCTTTAAAGTCAATAATGACACTTTAATAAGTATTTACAAAGTAGGTTTCAATAGTCATATTACAACAGGGTTGTGAAATGAAATTTAGATACAAGCTTCAGGAGGCAGTTTTTATAAATAAATAAAAAACTGTCAACAGTCAACACTTGTTGGTGCAAGCTATTGCTCTCTGTTCTTTCCGCTCAATACTGGAGGTTGAGTACTTTGAGCGGTGACATTTGCTAGACAGTGACAGCCTGTTGTGTTTATTACGTATCTAATCTAGTTTGCCTGGTTTATGTTTAAATTTCAGATTTCAGGATAGTAAGCAGTCATTTCCCTTTCAGTAGAAGAATGTGGAAAAGAAAAACTCTAGTGACAAATTTTGCACAGATACAAATTAGTATAGTCCAGATCTGATATTTCAGGAGACATACATAGACAAAAATAGTGCTTACAGTTTGAGGAGAGAGTTGCCAGCATCATAGATTTTGCCTTCATTGCTGTCCAGTGTTGCTGCATTTCTTTAGAGGTAATCGTTTCCTCCTCCTTCAGGCGTCGCACAGCCATAACCTTCTCAAACACGGTTCTTTTGGTGTGAAGGTCAGCAGCAGCAGCTTCAATTCATCAACATCAAAACAGAAGACATTAGAGTTAGAAGTTTTGTTCTTTGGATTAATACAAATAAAATTATGCAAGTGCTCAGATATAGATTTTATTAAAGGGATAGTTCACTTTGAAATTAAATTTTGGTATGTTTTAGCTTACCTCAAGGGCATCCAAGATGTAGGTGTCTTTGTTTTCGCAGTAGTTTCAATTTGATATTTTTAGGTCAAACCGTTCTTGTCTGTCAGTCATATAATGCAGGTCTGTGGTCACTTTCTCAAAGAGCATGCACAGAGTCCAAATTAAACAATTCAATTGTATGTGAAGGACAAGTACAAACTTTTTCTGAAAATTTATAGATTTGATTTTGTGCCTTGGTCTTTTCATCCAGCATTTAATAATGCTATATCAACAATCTGCAAATGAATTGTGTGGATGCTAACCCATCTATTGCTGTTGTGCTACACACAGAATATTACAGGTTTATTTGAGCAGTTTATGTGTTATGCTTTAAAAATAAAAATGTTTATATTGCATATATTGTTTTCATGTATCTTTACTTTACAAATGTATATCCTAGATAAACCATTGCAGCTAAATCGGATAACAGTGATTATCATAAAATTAAATGTTTTTATATTTGTGTTCACAGATGCTGTGATTGCTCATTTTAAAGGGACCACTCCTTCCCAAATCAAGGCTGTACTTCGACAGAAGTGTAACAATGAGGGCTACGCTAAAAAGAAATCAGGAAAGTGGTGTGATTAAAGGCGATAAGAATTAATTGAGCATTATGTAATTGTAGCGGTCACCAGCTGGAGTGCCCTTGATAGCCACCAGAGGGCACCCCAGATTATTATATCATTATGTAATAGACTGAAGTGACCTACCAAAGGGGTAGTTAATTAAAAGTTCATGCAGTTCTTTATTTGTTGTCTGTAGTGTTAGTGGTTCTGTCTGTTGTTAAAATGTGAAAAATTCATACTGTATGTTAACTCTTTTGATTTTTTTTTTTTTTAATTATGCAATACTGATACTTGTTTGATTCTAATTTTACAATATTAAACTAAGATTCTGCTCATGTTTTTTTTCTAATTTATTTGTTTGTTTGAACATATAACACTTTATTCATTATTCATTCATTAAATTTACTTTTGCAAAACAAAAAATTAGATTAATAATTTTTTGACTACCAAACTGTTTTATTGTCAGTGTAAGCCAGGGGTGCCCAATCCCGCTCCTGCCGATCGACTGTCCTGTACAGTTCATCTCCAACCCTAATCAAACACACCTGCCTTTAATTTTCAGGTGATCCTGAAGACCTTAATTGGTTGCTTCAGGTGTGTTTGATTAGGGTTGGAGATGAAATGTACAGGACAGTCGATTGGTAGGAGCAGGGTTGGCCACCCCTGGTGTAAGCATTGTGGTTTTTGTTCGTTTGCAATGCATTAAACTGAAATTAATGCATATTTAATTAACTGCAATTACTTTTCAGTATTTCTAGAAGTACACCATAACCATGTTTCACACACAATAGAAGCAGTTAAAGTACTGTAGAAAGATGTATTAAAATCACTCCTAAGTTCAACTGATTGCATTTAATGTCAATTTAAATTGATATATTTCAAGTTTTTTTTTTGCAAATATGCATTTGAGTTTGAAACATTACATTTAATTAAGAATTAAGTGTACTGTTAATTTACATTAAAGTAAATGTTAGCTCACATTAATTGCTTGTCAGTACATTGTGCAGTGCAATTTAATTATACTTTGAAGATATTAGAAGCAATTATGAAAGTACATATAAAGTTGTATTGAAGTCCCACTTAAGTTGAACAAAAGAAAATCGCTCTTAATTTCCACTAATTGCATTTAATATGAACTTAATCTATTATATATTTGAAATCAATTACATTTAATATGCATTAAGTGCGTCAAAAACATTACATATAATTCACACTTAAGTGTATCGTTAACTGACATTAAAATATATTTTAGTTCAACATTAATTTCTTGTCAGTGTATTGAGTAGTGCACTTTAACTATATTTTGAAGCAATTAAGAAACTACATATAAAGTTGTATTTAAGTTCCACTTAAGTTATTGAAATAAATCACTCTTAATTTCTACTAATTGCATTTAATATGAACTTGATCTATTATACATTTGAAATCAATTACATGAATGTAACGGCACCAGCTCAAAAGAGGGGAATGGACAATTATTGATTATTAATTATCAATTATTAATTATTAATTATTAATTATTAATTATTAATTATCAATAATTAACAATACTGGTTATCACTTACACCCTTTAAATCGCCCAAAAAGGGAATTCAAAGCCCATATTGTTGTATCTCTATATATAAACAATTAACCACAACGAATTACAATTAATTATGAATACAGATGGGCTATATATCAAATGTGTGAATGCCTACAAAATTTATGTCCCATCGAATAATTTGTTTGTCCGCCAAACGAATCATGCGATTTTTAATAAATGAAACTATAAGTGTACAACTACATCTAACAAAGAATACATATATGACAATAACGAAAGTACAGAAAGGAAGAAAGAAAGATTACAGAATAGCAAATAAATCGCAAAGAATGAACCTTTGAGAACCAGACAAAGAAACCAAATTCCCTTTTATCATTCATGTAAACACCTTGTTCGGATTCATCAATCGTATTAATTTCATTCCGATTGTGTCCATGTAAACGTAGTGACTCAAGATTAATTTATCTTCCAGGTACTTACAGAACTTCTAGAACAGAGATTAATGCGCATTTAAAAACTATACTGTTAAAAGTGGTAACCTGCAATTGTTATGTAGAGAGCTATTTCTACCAGTCCTTCTTGGTGTAGCGTAATATATTTAGTTTGAATCAGCAATATTGATTGTTTGCCCACCATCGACAGATTGTTATGTCATTTATGAGACAATGTTTTAACGCCAAAGACTCTATTTTGATATAGTGTTTGGGTCATTCTATGAAAATGGTGGCTTTTTGAACAGACAACTTTTTAAAAATGTAATTCTTTTTTTTATACCAAAACCTATAGTCAGATAATAGTTAACCTCTTAACATTATAAATCAACTTAAATGACAGCTTAATGTATTTTTATATTTTTACTACATTAGGCCTACATTAAAAAATGCTTGCGCTGCTTTTTTGTCACTGGTGTTACCTATATTTTAGATGACAATTCAGGCTTCCCAGAATGTAATTTGACTATTTAATTTGCATACATAATCAAATAAAGAAAAATTTAATGTAATATTAAGAAATTGTCTTAATTAGTAATAATTTACTTTAAACAGGCATTTGTAAAGTTCTATTGTGTGACATTTTTCTATTTCTACCATTGTGGTTTTTGTTGTAACATTAGAAATAATTGAGGTTGAGTGATCAAAATTGAATGATCATATCCTTAAAATGCTTACTAATGAATGCAGCAACAGTTAGGTAGATACAAAAACCATATTCTATGAAACTGGGCAACTCTGATGCCAGAAAACCAATATGCCATGCGGTAACACCAGTGACGCAATGTAACACCAGTGACGCAAAGTGAAACCAATGACAAAAACATAAGATTATTTCAAACAATTTGATACGTTTATTAGTAATATTTTACATTACAAATAATTTCGTATTCCATAAAATGTGTAAATTTAATATGAACAATAAAGTAAAGGTTATTGGCCAGATTAAGACCGAAAGATGAAGCCTTTTGACTAAAATGTGTCTTTCATAACACAACATTGTCATAAACAAAACATGTCTACTAGAACATTAGAAACAACTAACATTGAACGCAAAACTAAAACTGTTTTCCCAACAGCACTGATACGAACATTTTGTATGCAGTAAAACATGTTGATGAAATATTTCCTATACTTACTGTTCTTCACTTTTACTTGAGATATGTTTGTCTTTGCCATGTTATTGTGCTGCGTCCATCTGTTATCATTTCCGAGCCAGTCTCCATTGAAGCCACTGATGGCTTCTTCACTAGTAGCCAGTTCATATCTGACACTTTCATACATTCAGGTGCTCCTCCAAGTACTTCCAGATACTGTGGTCAATCTGAACCGATCTTTTGTTCACTGGCAGCGGCTCTGGCATCAGACAAACAATCTGGTCATCTCCATAACAGTTGATATCATCTCTTGGGCTTGGCCAGTAGAACTTGTTTACTCCATTCCTGTGCATGCACTTAACTTTCACATTATGTTCTTCGACATCCAGTATAATGCCAGGGTATGGTTGTTCGTCATAGTTCACGATGCACCACTGTCCACTGTGGTGAGACTCGATGACATCTGGACAA
The DNA here is from genome assembly GCF_949319135.1 of Squalius cephalus. Classification (NCBI taxonomy): domain Eukaryota; kingdom Metazoa; phylum Chordata; class Actinopteri; order Cypriniformes; family Leuciscidae; genus Squalius; species Squalius cephalus. The sequence goes on along the minus strand of NC_137128.1, from coordinate 4,290,149 downwards.
AGTGGAGCTGAGGTATCCGGGTTGATGACACCTGGTTGATGTGGAGGTGAGAGATCATGGCCATTAGCCAACACTGTCGGGAGGGTGACTTCTTGGAGTCCATAACATGGGCAATCCCACACGCCTTCCACTGCTTGGCAGATGCAACTTATGTCTCTAAATTTTAGGATGCCAGGTGTGATACTTATAACCTGGTGCATTCGCATGGTTCCTTTTATGGTTACCAGCTGTACCCCAGACATCATCTGTGCCTTTCTTTCCACCTCTTCCTCGCTGACATAATACAACTGTATTTGACTGCCAGAGTTCCTCAACTCCTGGTAGAAAGACATTGCATCCGTTGTTATGTCTCTCCCGTGGCGGACCAAGAGGTCGGCTGACCTCTTTAATGAACCCCCCACTCCATCCGGGGCACCCTTTCCGTGACTGGCCTCGAAAAAATTCCATGTAGTCCCCTGGAAGCCCTTGTTGTAGGGTTCCGTGCAAACCATGTAAAAGTTGCCCTTCTGTTTATATTGTGTGGCCGGACCATCACTGAAGAAGTGAAGGTGTTGAACGGAGGACAACCAGGAGAGACTGGTGGCAGCAGGATAGACTGCACCGGGAGAGGTGGGCTAGTAACCATAACCTCTAGTTTTCCAAGAGGAAGACACCCAAAGCCTACTACGAAGAAGAAACAAAGAAAACAACCCGAAGGCCCTCCGAGAGGCGGGATGAAAGAAGGGCCAACAAGGACGGACCACACGGTAACGAACGCAAGGATATCGGCAAAAGAGAAGATCCCAAGGAAGTGTAGGTGTGGCTGGGAAAAAACAACAACTTTGAGGGGACTTCACATCCACATGGGAAAGATGAAGTGTGGTGGCGGTAGCCTGATGCAACCTTGCACTGCTCTGGTAAGGGCAGGTCAGACAAATGGGATCCAAGGCCGGGTTGACAACCACAGTGCCAACGGGCCCAATGTTGCAGAGGTAGAGGAGGAGGAAGAAAGGGAGGTTGATTTACCCCAAGAAGTGAACCCAGTAGCACCCCCGAGTGACTCAAGAACGGAGTTGAGCCAGGGGCCCAGGAACCTGAAGAACCCACTCCGAAGGAATAAGATCAAGTGGCCAAAGGCCAACGAAGCTGAGGAGTGGAGAAAGTTGGACGAACATCTGAGCAGGCTACTGCAAAAAGCTCTGCGTGGGTCAGTGATAGCCAAGCTAAATCTGTTCGGAGAAATCCTGTATGAAGAATGCAGCAACAGGTATGGCGAGGTGACCATCAGAGAAGCCGCAATTAGATCAAAGGGCAGAAGGGAGAAAGAGATCGATGACCTGGTGGCAAGCAGAAGGCAGCTTCGAAAACGTTGGAGGAAGGCAGAGGAGTCTGAGAAGGAGGGCCTGAAAGCTCTCTGGGATGAGATCAGAAGACGCCTTGCTAACCTCCGGAGGGCAGAACGCATTAGAAGACGGAGAAAAAGGAAGGAGAAGGAAAGATCAAGTTTCTTCAGGAATCCATTTCGGCATGCACACGGGCTCCTGGAGGAGAAGACAAGTGGAACCCTGGATATCTCTAAAGAAGAACTACAGGAGCACATTCGCACTCAGTACAGTGACCCAGCAAGAAACAACCCCCTAGGCTCGCCAGGGTATGTGCCTAGACCCTCAGAACCATCAGCCCTGTTTGACGTATCACCACCCAAGCTCAGTGAGGTCAGGCAGGTGATCCAGCGGGCAAGATCTGCTTCAGCACCAGGCCCTAACGGAATACCATACAAGCTGTATAAGAACTGCCCAGGAGTGCTGAAGCTGCTATGGACCCTGATGAGAATCACCTGGACTAAACAGACCATACCATCTGAGTGGCAGAGGGCAGTGGCAGTCTCTATTCCCAAACAACAGAACGCTAAGACCATCGAGCAGTTCAGGAGTATAGCTCTACTGAATGTGGAGGGGAAAATCTTCTTCTCCGTGATGGCAAGAAGAATGTCCATCTACCTCATGGAGAACAGCTACATTGATACCAGCTGCCAGAAAGCTGGGATTCCAGGTTTTTCTGGCTATGTAGAGCATGCTTCCATGATTTGGGAACAGATCCAGACCACTAAGAGGGAGAAGAAAGATCTGCACGTCATATGGTTAGACCTAGCCAATGCCTATGGTTCAGTGCCACACTTGCTCATAGCCTACGCTTTGGAATTCTTCTACATCCCAGACAACATCAGGACCATGATCATGAACTACTTCCAAGACATGCACATGTGCTTTGCACTGAAGAAGTTCACCACTTGTTGGCAACAACTGGAAGTAGGGATCGCAATGGGATGCTCCATTTCCCCCATACTCTTCGTGGCATCATTTGAGGTCATCCTGATTGGGGCAAGGCAGGTGGTGGGTGGGGTCCGGTTGTCTGCAGGCCAGAGGCTCCCGCCCCTAAGGAGCTATATGGATGACATCACCTGCCTGTTACGAACTGCCCCATGTACATCTAGGCTACTTAAGAGGCTGGATGAGCTGATCACCTGGGCCAGGATGAAGTTCAAGCCACAGAAGTCAAGGAGCCTCTCATTGCGAAAGGGGGAGAGAAATGACAGACTCACCTTCACCATCAGTGGGGAAGACATCCCCCGCATCGTGGATCAGCTCATCCGAAGCCTAGGGAGGCTTTATACATCTAGTCTCTCGGACAAGGATATGGGGAAAATCATCCTTCTGCAGCTGTCAGAAGGCCTATCCAAGATTGACGCAAGCCAGTTACCAGGAAAGTACAAGGTGTGGTGTTATCACTTCACCCTGTACCCAAGGGTGATGTGGCCTCTGAAGCTGTGCGAAGTCACCTCATCAGCCGTAAGCCGGATGGAGGCAAAAGCCAACTCCTTCATCCGTAAATGGCTTGGCCTACCACGGTGCTTTTCAGCTACTGGCCTGTATGGATTGAACTCACTCCAGCTACCCCTGAAATCCATCACCCTGGGCTATAGGCAGGAGAAAGCAAGGCTGGTAATGGAATTAAGGGACTCTTCCGACAGGACAGTGGCTGATGCAAATGCCAGAGTTGAGACTGGAAGGAAGTGGAGGGCCAAGGAGGAGGTGCAGAAGGTGATGGTAAGACTGCAACACCAGCAAGTCGTGGGCATGGTCCAGACAGGGCGGGCAGGCCTTGGATGGAGCAAGCCACCCATCCCATGGTCCAAGGCAAGTAGGAAGGAGAGGAAGGACCTTGTTGTTGCAGAGGTCACCAGGATTGAGCAGGAGGAGATCAGAGTGAGGTCTGTGGTACAGGGGCAGCAGGGGCGGTGGACAACCTGGGAGGGTGTAGCGAGCCGAGAAATCAGCTGGGCAGAGTTCTGGAAACTGCCACAGGCTCGGCTCAGCTTCCTTATTAGGGCAACGTACGACACCCTCCCGAGCCCAAAAAACCTCCACCAATGGCTTGGAACAGAGCAATCCTGCGATCTCTGCGGGACCATCAATGCCTCACTCCAGCATATTCTGTCGGGCTGTAAAACAGCACTGACACAGGGTCGGCTCAGATGGCGGCACGACCAAGTGCTCAGGAAGCTGGCAGAGGTGCTGGAGGAAAGTCGACAGGAGGCAAACAACCAGAGTCCACCAGGGAGCCAATGCAGGATCCACTTCATTAGGCAGGGGGAACACGCAATGCATACCACCAAGAGACAACCCACCAAGCTGTTAACACCAGGGTCGGTGTGGAAGATGGAAGTAGACTTGGGAAGGCAGCTCCAGTTCCCACAGGAGATATGCAGCACTACCCTAAGACCAGACGTGGTGCTGTGGTCTGCAGCTGTGAAGACAGTGATATTGATCGAGCTGACAGTGCCATGGGAGGAGGGACTGGAAGCTGCCTATGAAAGAAAGAAGGCAAAGTATGCAGATCTGGTTGCGGAGTGCAGGGAAAGTGGATGGAGTGTGAGGCTGTACCCGGTGGAGGTGGGAGCTAGAGGTTTTGTGGGCAGATCAACATCACGTCTGCTCAAGGACCTGGGACTACGGGGAGCCAAACTGAGCAGATCCACCAAAGAGCTCTCTGAGGAAGCTGAGAAAGCAAGCCACTGGCTCTGGCTGAAGCGACAAGATAAGGCTTGGGGTGTAAGATCTAATTAGGGCTTGCTGCAGGGGGTGTCAGGGAGACGTCCCTGTTCACTGCCCCGCCACCATGAGACGTTCTGGGTTAAGGGGCGAAACGTCAATGAGCGGTGGTCCCCAGCTGAAGACCCTGTAGCAAACCCTTGTGGTATGCGGACAGGTTTAGGCCTGCCTCAGAGAAGAGGACGCCTCTGCCATGCATAGTCCATCAAAGGCACCGTTGGAGGTGCGACAGGCCTAAGGCCCAGCAGAAAGACCATCTCGCTGTAATGAATAACGGCAGGGTACTGATGTTTTATCATGTCCAGGATGGGGTCCAGGTAAGCCCATATGGCTGCTGGATCATGCCTTCTGCTGGGTGAGATGGTGCAGAAGGAGATGGGGGGCTCCTTCCCCACATAGAGGACACCAGTGTGGAGCGTCACTTGCTTGTGTGACCCCCCAAAGTGAACTGACTGGATCTCTGAAGCGTACTTGCAAGTGAAGTTCTCACTAAAGTCTATATGGATCAGGCAATCATTGGTCAGGTTTTCCCTCAGGGTCCGGTAGATGCTGTACTGCCATCTGATGTTAAACAGATGTCTCCTGAATTTAAAGAGCCTATTTTGGAATTGGTTCACCAGCTCTTCCTCTGTTATGGTTATATCCTTCTTCACAGTGATTAAGCTACTTTTCTCTTGTTCTTCATTTGCTCTGGTGTGCTCTATCTTCTCCAGACACCACTGGGTGAGCGACACCTCTTTGTTGGATTGCTGTCTGGCCGGTGGTACAGTGGTGTATTCACATTTTTGGCATTCACCATAAGCACATGTCTTTGAATTGTTACAGACTGTGCTATCTGCCATCTCCTCCAGATTGCTGGACAGTGAAAGACCAAGTTTGTGAATTTTTTCCACCATAAACTGTAGGTTCTCATGGGTCTTGCACTGGCAAGTTTCTCGGTCTCTCTCCTTCGGTGTCACCACCCAAAATGGTCTCTCCCTACAGAAGAAGGCATATGAAATGTTTTGCCCATGCTCAGCAACAAATTTCCTGTGAAGGTTTTTCTGGGAATCACAAAGGAGCCTTCTCTGTTTCTTAATTTTTCTTAGTGTGATTGTGTTTTTCTTGCCAGGGGTTTGCCTGCTGACATCATCTCTTAGGTAGAACTGTCTTACAGCTCTCTTGTTTATTTCGGCCAAACTTGTTTGTCGAGCTCTGTTTTGTGGCTTCCAGGCTTTGTATGAAAAACCAATCATCTGCTCGCACAACCTTTTGAATTTGTATTTCTTTATCAGCTTTCCTGTCAGTACATTTACAACCCCCTGTTTGGCTTTGTCTGCTTTGGCTGCTTTGTACTTTGCTCTTAGATCCCCCAAGAGAGCATAATGGAAGTTTAAAGTTCTTCTAATTGATGAAGAGGCAGGACAGTCTTGTAGAGTGCTTCTCGTCTTCGTTCTTGGACTTTCAATGTCTTGATTTTTACCCTGCAAACGGTGACAACGTTTCTTGTATTTGTGGTATAGTCTTTTGTGCTTTTCTAACTTCTCTTGCAACTCCTGACATTTTCTTCGGCCTATCTGTGCTACTCTCCTACGCACTCTACGCCCTTGGATTCGTTGTCTGTAAAGCATAAAGATGTAATATAAAATTGTATTTGATTTCCAATGTGAGATGCATACAACATAATACAACCATGAAATCTTACTCCATTTCTGTCATGCTTTGGTTTTGTGTCACAAATGCTAAAAAGTTAGCATACATACAATGCACAATGCATTGTCTTAAAACCTGACCTTGCAGTACTGGGTTGACTGTCTGGAATGGATGGGGGGGGGTCAACACTGTTTTTCCTGCTCTCAATCTCTCTCTGTGTTTTGCCTGTCTGACCCACCATTTCCTTTGCTCCTGTCTTTTTTCCCTTTCTGTGAGATCCTTCACTCTCTTTCTTTTTTGACCCTCCAAATCTTTTAAGTAAGTCTGGTGTTTCTGTTTAAGGTAGGCTGCCCTGCGGTCTGGGTCAGCATCCCTGCGCTGCCTGTTGAGTCTTTGCTTTTCAGCAGCACTTAATTTCGCCATATCTGTCAAAAGGAAAGCAATTTTATGTGTTTACAATATTAAAACAGTAATGAAATGCTAACAAGTCTTTATTAATATAATTGTTGAGGCTTTTATGAAACCTTATGTTGAGAAAAAAGTTAGTGGTGTTATTGATTGTCACTGGTGTTATCATCATGTCACTGGTGTTACCAGCAGCAACAGTAACACCAGTGACGATAACACCAGTGACAAATCTGCAGACAACATGGCATATCTAAGATGGCGGCCACAGTAGCTCAAACCACACTTCTTAAATTGTAAATAAATCACTTAATCATGCAATTTGAAAAATTATATTAATAAAATTTCCTTTCCCCTTACTATAAACTGTAGAACACCAGTGACACATCTTAAGTCCTCGCATGAAATTATCAAATTATTTATCAAATTGCTAAAAGATGAAGAGAGAGTTCACACTCACCATGTGCTTTTCAAAACAGCCACGCCTACAATGAACTTTTGACCCAGGAAGAAGTTGGCAAGGATGTTGAATTTTTTCAAAGTGGTGTTTTTTTTAAATTGTAACACCAGTGACATGAAATTGAGGGACAGGTATTCCCTGTAAATTATTTATAATATTTAGTTTATATTTTAGTTTTTTAAATAGTCCACTAAATAACTATACTACTTCCCTTTGTATTATGACATTTAAAGGGGGAGAAAAATATATTTTTTAACTCAAAATATGTCACTAAACCACGACTCCTGACCCGAGGGACAAGCCAATTTCATGGTGCTGACCGTGTTCTACAATATATATAAAAAATAGTTTGCAATATAACTGTCTTACATATGTTTTATTAACAATAAAATACTTAAATTAAAACAAAAAACATATGTTTTGTGTCATTATCTGACACTTTTAAGTGTTTTTCCTAGTGATTGAGGCCGGGACAGGAAAGCCACCATTTTCGTAGAATGACCCGTTTGTGCAGATATTCATAGAGAAAAATATTGTAGGGCCATGAAAGTTGGGGTAAAAATCGTAAAATTCAGGTGGAGGTTTTAACTTTGTATAAAAAATGCTGGCATTGAAGGAGTTAACATGCTGCATTTAAATAAAATCAATTTATTTACAAGCTACCACATGAAGCACTTTTTTTTTTTAGGTTAACATTTATTTAGTTTAGCTGTCATCTGTATAAATCTAGGAAACAACAAACATACCGATGAGCGCATTCACTTTGATGGAGTCCAGTGCTGTTTTATGGGTTTTTTTGCCCGTTAGACTTGATGTCGCCAGAGCCTCGCGTCTGCCAGCTCCTGGGTAAACACTGACATTTTGGTCTTAGACAATCGATCAAATGTCTTTGTTGGAATGGTGATTCCTTCACCCAGGGACATCTATTTGAATAACAGTAAAATACAAAACAATTAGTGTGCATGTGTGCGCATCAATGACATTAAAGGTCCCATGACATGAAATTTTCACTTTTTGAGGTTTTTTAACATTAATATGAGTCCCACGAGAGATATCATGGCTTTTGAGCGAGTGAAGCATAACAATTGCTCAATAATTGGATGTACAAATGAACACTGAAGGGTCAATACAGAGCTGGGCTTGCTGAACGTCTGAAACTAAAGTCTGGATCACTCTCTTTAGCTCAGCTACACACCTCGGACAAGTAAGTCAACTAATGATATATAAGTGTGTTGCTTTACTGTTTATGGTTACCTAGATTGTTACACGTAGAATGTGGCTGTAACATTAGCTATGCAGCTATGCAGTTTATGTGTGTGAATACACACACTGTAACGCGAGTGTTGTACACTTCTTTGTTATTTGGATAACCGTTTTCCTGTTGGTTATATGGCGCGCGCGATATCCGCATTTCAAGATCGCAGAGCTTGATGTAATTGTAATAAGATAAATACAGACGTTACAGATCTCTCATGAAAAGGCAACAGTAGGTTCACGTTAGCTACATGATAATAACTGTAAACCATCCGAATAAAGTTCCGTATCCAGACATAATATTTTAAACTAACCATTCGGAGACGTCCTGCTGGAGCCGCTGAGTTGCAACTTCTTCATCCGTTGCTTCTCCATCCGGATCAGATTCTGGGTCAAACAAATGCTTGAAAGACTGCGTGTCTTCATGCCATTGCTATATCCAACGTAAACATGCACGCCACGGTACCGTTGCGCAAGATGGTCAAGGCCACACCCACCCTCCACCTTGCGCCGCCTTTCTCCTCCTCATTAGTATTTAAAGCAACAGACACCGAAACGGCCCGTCTGAAGGAAGCTCATTCTGGGACTGGCTTGTAGTGGCTATAATTCTGCACCGAGACTGAATTTTTGGAAAGAGATTTCAGATACAGTACTAGGGACCACTAAGGCCTATATTAAAGCCTACAAAAAGTAGCATGTCATGGGACCTTTAACAGTGGCTATATTATATATACACTCACTAAAAAAGAAACTTGCCTTTTCAGGATACTGCAATTAATTAAAGATAATTTTCATACATTTCATACATACATACAAAAAGTACATTTACAGATCTCTTTTGGTAAAATGTTTAAACAATATTTGGCTTTTGCAACGACTTAGAAACAATTAATAAAAATGCAACTGTGGAACAGTTAAGGGATAGCTCACCCCAAAATGAAAGTTCTGTCATGATTTCCTCATCCTCATGTTGTTCCAAACCACTCATATCTTCCTTTGTGTTCGGCAGAATAAAGAAATGTATACAGGTTTGGAAAAATTTATGGCATACCGAGCATGACCGAACTTCCATTTTGGGGTGAATCCCTTTAAGACACTACCAGTTATAACTTAAAGGGATAGTTCAGCCAAAAATGGAAGTTCGGTCATGATTTACACACCCTCAAGCCATAGGTGTGTATGATATTCTTCTTTCAGACGAATACAATCGGAGTTATATTAAAAAATGTCCTGGTCTTCCAAGCTTTATAGCGAGAGTCAATGGGTATATATTTTTGGAGGTTTATCAAATCGCATCCATCCATGATAAAAGTGTTAGAAACTGCTCTGGGGGTTAATAAAGGCCTTCTGAAGCAAAGCGAGGAGTTTGTATAAGAAAAATATTAATATTTAAAACTTTAAAATAACTAGCTTCCGGCAGACGGCCGTACGCATCAATTTACACCAAAAGAGTAATACTGCTGGGCAATTCCACGCAAAACGGTCACATCCATAACACCAACACAATGCAATGGTATTTAGTTGACGTTATGGATGTGACATTTTTGCGTGGAATTGCCCTGCTACGTCAGACATCGTCAAGTGTTACTCTTTTGCTGTACAGTAAGTCGACTTGCGTACGCTGTCTGTTGGAAGCAAGTTATTTTAGTCAGTAAAGTTTTAAATATGAATATGTTTCTTACACGAACGCATTGCTTAACTTCAGAAGGCCTTTATTAACCCCCCAGAGCCGTTTCGAGCACTTTTATCACGGACGGATGCGCTTTGATGGACTTCCAAAAAAAAAAAAAACATTCACTCAAGAGCCAGGACATTTTTTTAATATAACTCCAATCAGGGCCGGAGTGGGGCCACTTTTCAGCCCGGGAGTTTCAGGCCCAAGACCGGCCCACTTTTTCCATGGTGGAATTCCAAATTAGCACTTTTTTAAAATTGGATAAATGAAGCAACAGTTCAGCTCGTACTATTGTGTAGTTAGTATTAATACCATGGGTTAACAAATAATGTAAAGGTTAATTAATAATTCACTTAGACTTTATAAGAAGCATAAGAAGCAATTGCAACTTTTTCACACAATTCTGACTTTATATTTCGCAATTCTGACTTTATATTTCGCAATTCTGACTTTATATTTCGCAATTCTGACTTTATAACACGCAATTGCTACTTTATATCACACAATTCTGACTTTATATCTTGCAGTTCTGACTTTATAAGCAATTGCGACTTTATTTCACACAATTCTGACTTTATAATTTGCAATTCTGACTTTATAACACGTTTTATGATTTTATATCACACAATTCTGACTCTATATCTGGCAGTTCTGACTTTATAAGCAATTGCGACTTTATATCACACAATTCTGACTTTATATCTTGCAGTTCTGACTTTATAAGCAATTGCGACTTTATTTCACACAATTCTGACTTTATATTTCGCAATTCTGACTTTATAACACGTTTTATGACTTTATATCACACAATTCTGACTCTATATCTTGCAGTTCTGACTTTATAAGCAATTGCGACTTTATTTCAGGCAGTTCTGATTTTATATCTTGCAATTCTGACTTTATAAGAAGCAATTGCGACTTTATATCACGCAATTCTGACTCTATATCTCACAATTCTTTATAACACGCAATTGCAACTTTATTTCAGGCAATTCTGACTTTATATCTCACAATTCTGACTTTATAACATGCAATTGCGACTTTATTTCAGGCAATTCTGACTTTATATCTCGCAATTCTGAGAAAAAAAGTCAGAATTGCGAGATGTAAACTCGAGATAAAAAGTCGCAATTATCTTTTAAAATGTTTTATTCTGTGGCGGAAACAAAGCTGCATACCTCCTGGCCTCTTCCTCTCATCCATCCTCCCTGACGCGTACCGTTACGGCCGGCCCAGCTATCAGTAGGCGCCGGCGGAGCCGCGGTAGCCTCCCTGAGAAAACGTTTTGAAAAGACGGGCTATGGACCCAACCATTTCTATAGGAGGGGAGGGGAGAACTCCCTCACATGGTACAACCCATGCTGAGTTGCGCGCTGTGGTGGCAGAATGCGGAACGTGTGTATCCTAATGTAACTAATGTGACATTGAAATGTAAAAAAAAAAAAAAAAAAATTCTCGACCGGCCCAAAAGTGAAGCGGCCCACCGGGAATACTCCCGATTCTCCCGATTACCCACTCCGGGCCTGACTCCAATTGTATTAGTCTGAAAGAATAATGTCATACACACCTAGGATGGCTTGAGGGTGAGTAAACCATGGGCTAATTTTAATTTTTGGGTGAACTATCCCTTTAAGACGGACCTTTGTACTAACTCTGATAAACACCTTAATAAACTGCATTTAAAAAGTTAATTTTCTTTTTTGGCTGAGTTTATATTTCTTGTTCACAGCATTGTCGATAATGTATTTAATTTTAGTAGTTTGCTTGTATTTAAGCATACTGCACGTGTGAATGTTTAATATGTTAACATTAGAAACATATCTGTGCATGCAACCATACCATTTCTGCTGGTGGCGATACAGCTTATGTATGTTGCACTTCTCTTGATGAGGCTGGAGCCACCATCATGGCCACCACTATATATTTTAGTGTTTTACTACCTTTGGCAACTCTAGTGATACAAACATGGTGAACATTATATTGGTTTTAAACTCATGTGCTTCGTCAACTATAAAACAAACTACACTTCATCTTAAAATACCTTTCAATGCACTGACAATTTCATCGTCAAGCTTTGGTTTCTTTTTTGGGCACTGTGATGAGCTATCATCCTCACTTTCTGTTTCAAGCTGTCAGAGAAAAAGATTTCAGCATTTTGTTTAATATAAAAGTATTATTTTGATATTATTTCTTGCAACACTTACAATTCTTAGTGGTTCCTTCATGGGAGAGGATTCTGCATCAATGGCTGTTGCGTCAGAGTCATAAAGTGGTGGGGCCGTGTTAGGATCAGGTACCTTTTGTTTTCTCAGTTCCTCCTTCAGGGCATCAGCCATGTGTGTGTGTGTGCCTGTTTAATCAGGGTCTCAGCACAGGACAGTGTCAAGGTCAAGACTTCAAGACAATGTACCACTACACAGTAAAAATGTTGTTACTACAATCAAAATAAGAAACATATAATCTGTATCATTGTGACATAATCCTGTGATATAAGTCTCTTACATTCAGCTGGTGAAATTAAGTTTAAAAATAATAATAATAATATTAATAATTACAGTTCTTGTTAAGTCTCTCTTGTGTGGTTGCTTTGGTATAGGGGTTGAATCTGGGGGTTGAAATAATAATAATAATAATAATAATAATAATAATAATATATATATCTGTAAAAGAAAACATGCCTAATAATTCTGCACACCTGAATTAAAGGCGTTTTTCATTTCCAGCCCTCATGAACAATTATATATCACTTATAAATGATTAAATACAAAATCAATAGTAGTTATTAAGATTAATATGGTTTGGAATTGGCTAAATGTTCCTGGGAATAAAATATGATCAGAAAATCAACGTGCCTAATAATTCTGCACGCACTGTATATATATATATATATATATATATATATATATATATATATATATATATAGACACTTTCCAAAAAATTAGAATATCATGGAAAAGTTTATTTATTTCCATAATTCCATTCAAAACGTAAAACTTCCATAGATTATAGATTCAGGGCCCACAACTTAAACGATTTCAAGTATTTGGTTGTTTATTTGTACATAATTTGGGCTTCCAGCTCATAAAACCCACGAAAACAGGATTTCTAAAAATTAGAATATTACATGAAATCACACAGTAATTACACAGTGATACCATGGTCATTGAACCAGGTTTTGGTTATTTTGGCAGTGTGGGCAGGTGCAAATCCTGCTGGAAGATGAAGGAAGCATGAAGTGCTCTGGAAAAGTCCTGGTAGACGGCTGCGTTGACTCTGGATTTAATAAAGCACAGTGGACCAAAGTCCTCTTTTCTGATGAGAGCAAATTTTGCATCTCTTTTGGAAACCAAGGTCCCAGAGTCTGGAGGAAGAATGGAGAGGCACACAATCCAAGATGCTTGAAGTCCAGTGCAGTGGCGGCTGGTGCTAAAAAAAATTTGGGGGGGGCACAACAAACTGAATGATTAATTCAGGACTGAATGTAGGCTTATTGCTAAATAACAATTTAACAGTGATAATAATGTAGCTATCATTAGCCTAAAGTTTAGCTAAAACTTCAGCCTGTAGGGTTGGGAAATAGCCAATTGCCAAATAAATCTGAATTTTTGGGCTAAATGGCGATGTATGGTATAATCTGAGTATTTAATTATTATTTTTCTATTTGAATAAAAAAACCCTGTATTTAATTTTTTTTTTTAAATATTTTAATATCCTGATCAATATTGTCCTACAAACAATGTTCATATTGAAGGTTATAAAAACAAACATAGTGTAACCTTGCTGTCTATCTGCAGTCTATCCAAAAAAGGGGTCAAATCACATTACATTCTAACATTGCAACATTACAATCTAAAAACAAAATAATGCTTTTTAAAGAAGTAATTTACTAAACTTAAAAAAAAAGAAGCTAATATCATAAAAGTACACATGTAGGTTTGAAATTCTCTAGCACATTTATGTTCACCAACAACAACAAATATTCAACAACAAATGTTTTAGCTAAATATATTTATAATTTAGTGCTAATGTATATTTTAGTCAGAATAATTGCGCTCCTATTCAATTGCGCTTAGTCTGTTCGGCGCGCATGCACGCGGCGGCGCTCGTTCACGGAAGTATAGCTTGCAGAAAGCTCGCCCACTCATGACAGCAAACTGGAAATATTGACTTTCTAACATTTATAGATGGAGAATATGTCCGTGAAATGTAAGTTATGCACTGAGAAAATTATTGGATGTTCAGCTTATGGCTAAATACTATTAGAGGTACATTTGTTTCCACCAATCGTTGCACAAGTGAAGTTTACGTATGATGACGAAAGCACGTTAGTGCGAGCCCTCCCGGAACCCATAGAGAATTTATTTATTTATTTATTTTTTTATTTTTTTTATTAAATGCTTGTAGAGGATAAAAGGAAAAAGAGGGGAAAAAAAAGAAAGAAAAAAAACAAAAACACAAAAACATTAACAACAGCCATTGTCATTACATTACAACCATACTCCAGAGACCCTCAGTCCAGATTAAGTTCCTTCAGTCTTTCAGTCCAGATTAAGTGCCAAGTCCTTAAACACAGCCACTGTTCTTATAGCTTTTAAGTTTTTAGAGAACTCAATAGACTCTAAGTAAATTTTCATTTCATGTTTAAATCTCAAAAAAAGAGGATTACATTTAGAAAATTTACATTTGTGAATGTGAAATTTAGCTAACAGAAAAATAAGGTTTATAAAATAATTATCACTTTTCTTTTCACATTCATGAAAACCAAAAATTACATTTCTATATGTTAATTCAAAGTTAGGATTCACATAACATTTGATAAAATCACAAATGTCACACCAAAATGTCACTGTGAAAGAGCAGTTCCAAAATAAATGTAAAGTAGTCTCAGGTTTCTCTGAACAGAAAGAACAGAGGGTATCAATGTCATTCTTAAGTCTTTTGAGAGAGCACTTATCTGGGTAAAACCTATGAATCAATTTAAAGGTAATTTCTCTCATTTTGTTAGTTATCAGGTATTTGTGAGGTAATGTCCAAACTTTTTTCCATGGAATATCACTTACAAAACCATTCCAATAAGAAATTACATATGGCACAGAAACCAACTCCTCCTGAAACAAGACTCGAATTTTCTTATTGTTTTTGGATTTAGAAGAAAGGCATTGTTTACCAACAAATGTCTTACACAGATCCACTGAGCGACAAAGAGATGAAAAAGAAAATCCTTTATAAAGCATGATAACTCCTTGTGGCACTGCATCAGCCACGATTGCAAACTCTTTTGGAGTAACAGGAATTCCATGCTTTACCAAGAACTCAGAATAATTGCAAATTGAACCATATTGATTGAAAAGTTGAGATACAAAAATAATTCCATTACTAACCCAATTATCAAAGAAAAGAGATTTATGTTTATACAGTAGGTCCTTATTATTCCAAATTATATAAGAGTGAGGAGTAAAATTGTGTTTAAAGATGAGGGACCAAGCTAATAACATTTGCCTATGAAAAAGGGATAATTTGACAGGGATTTTCATTATGCTATAATTACAGGTTAATAAGAATTTTAAACCCCCTAGTTTGGAAAAAATAACATTAGGGATCAAATTCCAGATAGATGCAGGCTTATTGATAAAGTTTATTATCCAGTTTATTTTAAAGGTCTGGTTTAAAGTAAAGTCTAGAAAGTTTAACCCACCCTTCTCAATAGTGTTCATAAGTACAGATTTTCTGACAAAATGAGTTTTATTCTTCCAAACAAAGTTGAGGAGCATGGTATCAATTTTTTTAAGAATGGCGGTGTCAACACTCAAAGAAAGAGCAGCGTATGTTAAGCGTGACAAGCCCTCAGTATTGGCTAGTAAAATTCTTCCCTTTAATGACAGATCTCGCTGGAGCCATATATAAAGTTTTTTTCTGTGTACTCTCAATTAGTGGATTAAAATTTACAGAGCATCTTTCTAGTTCATTTTTTGTTATAATAACACCTAAATATGATACCTGATCTCTAATTTGAATATTACAAATTTGTGACAAATTACACTCTTTGATGGACATGAGTTCACATTTCGAAAGGTTCAAGACTAAGCCTGATGCTTTGGAGAATTGCTGGATATATTCTAGTGCTAACGGAACTTGACTAGCATCATGCAAAAAAAGTGTGGTATCATCAGCCAACTGACTGATGAGTATCTGTTTGTCAGCAATAGAGATACCACGAAGACCACTAGAAACATAAGATGCAAATATCTGGGAAACTAGTAAAAACAGATAAGGGGATATTGGACATCCTTGTCTAATACCACGTGACAAGTAAAATCTAGGAGAAGTACCGTATTTTAATTTGATTGAACTATTACAATTATAATAAAGGGTTCTTACAGCCTTACAAAAATACTCACCAAATCCGAACTTTTGTACCGACTTAAAAATAAAATGATGCTCTACTGAGTCGAAAGCTTTATAAAAATCCAGGAAAAGAATAAAACTATTATGTTCCACCAAGTTTTTATAATCAAATAAGTCTAAAACTAATCTAATGTTATTCATTATGTGTCGGTCTCTCATAAATCCAGACTGAGTCTCATCTATAACGCTATCCAAACAATCTTTAATTCTTTTAGCAAATATTATGGCAAAAATTTTATAATCGTTGTTAAGGAGTGTGATGGGCCGCCAATTGTCCAAATTGGTAAGATCTTTCTTTGGTTTAGGAATTAGTGTGATGATACCCTGCGTTAACGTAGGAGGTAGAACTTCTTTATCAATACTCTCTTTAAAAACATTTGTTAAAAAAGGAGAAAGTTCATTAGCAAATAATTTGTACAGCTCAGCTGTGAGTCCATCACATCCTGGGGATTTATTGTTTTTCAAGCTCTTGATTGCACTTTGTACTTCCTCATGAGTTAAAATTCCATCACAACACATTCTATCATTTTCGGAAATAGCTTTAACATTATTAACTGAGTCCAGAAACAAATTCGACATCTGCTCTGTACATTTTGAACTATACAGATTTTTTATAAAAATTGGCACTGAAATTGGCTATATCCCTTGGATCTTTTATAATTTTGCCATCAACACATAATTTCTCAATTGTTGAAAGGGTAAAATTTCGTTTTTCAAGCTTAAAGAAATATGCCGAATTGAGTTCACCTTCTTCAAGCCATCTTTTCCTGGATCTTATATAAGCACCCCTAGCCTTCGATAAATATAAATCATCTAATTTAGTTTGCAGAGCTGCAAGTTCAGATTTCTCCTCCAAAGACAGACAACTAAAGTTACGGGTTTGAGATAATTTCATGATCAGGCTGTCCTCAAGAACTCTTCTCTTTTTAGCTAAGACTGCTCCAATGTTTCTTAAGTAAACTCCAATTTCAAATTTTAGAAGCTCCCAGTTGGTACAAAAAGAATTTTGAATTGTGGCTGCTTTCCAATATTGAGCAATTAATTCTTTAATTTTATCATTTACATCTGGTAATTCTAAGAGTGAACTGTTCAGTTTCCACAAAGAGGCTTTGCTATGGCCTGGTGCATAATCTGCCGTTAAAGGGGTATTAATAAAGATAGTTTTATGGTCGGTCAAAGGGGTATATTGAATGCCAACATTTAAATCAAAATTGGACATACATTTTGATATGAGCCAATAATCAATTCGAGATTGACTAGACCCACTTTTGTTGGCCCAGGTAAACTCCACATTGTTAGGGTATCTTTCTCTCCAAATGTCCACCAATTCAAATTTATTTATTAATCCTAACAATGCAGGGCTAAGACACGCAGTTCCCTTTGGCGGATATCTATCCAAATAATTATTTAAAGATACATTAAAGTCCCCTCCTAGTATGAAAAAAGCATTAGGGAATTTATTCGACCAATGTGTGAGTTTCTTATCTAACTTATCATAGAAACATTTATTATCCTGAGAAGTATTGTACCCATATATATTTCCCAGAATTATTGTTTGTTGGTTAAGTGAAATCACTAATAAATGAAAGTGGCCCAAACTATCTGAATCCGAACCTAATATATCCCCATTAAACGTATTTCTCAAAATGCTTACACCAGCAGAGCGTTCAGTGCCATGTGAACTCCAAATATCACTACCCCACTGAGATTTCCACCATTTGTAATCATCTTTAGTAGAATGACATTCCTGAAGAAAACAAAAATCTGACTTGTGTTTTTTAGCAAACAAAAAAAGAGCTTTCCTTTTGACACTATCCCTGAGCCCTCTGGCGTTAAAAGATACTAGTGACAATGACATAACAAACGAACAATATTAAAGAGAAAATAAATCAAGCTAAGTAACTGAATGAACCACTTGTTCAACTAACTTTCCTCAAAAAGTGCAAACAACCACAAGAAAAAAAAATTGCACACCCGGTACTTAAGTATTCATATTTAAGTTCAGGAAAAAAAAAAAAAAAAAAAAAAAGATTAAATATAAATTTCTGTTTTCAAGTAGTAACCATTTCAAAGCATAAAAAATAAAATGAATAAATAAATAAAAAATAAAAAAAAATAAAAAAGCCTTCAATAAAATAATATTTATCTGTGTATAAGGGAGATTGTAGCTATTGATATAAAGTAATCTATTGCTTAAAACCATAAGAAAAAAGCATCCATTCCCCTTCAAAAAAAAAAAAAAAAAAAAAAAACTGATCCTAAGCAGATCGCACGTTAATCATTGAAAGAAACGGTTGCATATGAATAAACGTTACTACTAAGTAGGTTTGTTGGCTAAATCTTTAGCAGACAGTCTTTTACCCTCGATGACAGTGAAGGGACCGTGAAAGCCAGCCCTCTTCCCTTCCCTCCTCGCCTTCTCTACTGTCGACCACAGAAGAGTCCTTGCATCCTTATCTTTCTGCGAGAGATCCTCGAAGACCTTAATCTTCTTCTCCCTGAGCAAGTCGGAGGTTTTGGCGTCTTTCCAAACTGTGTCCCACTGGGAACGCGATGAGAAAAGGACAATTATGCGACGGGAGGACTTTTCCGCAGCAGAACGAGGGCCCAGTCGATGAGCGATGTCAATTCCGAGGTGCAAATCAGCCGCGATGCTTGGGGAAACCTGGCTAAAGAGGTCGATGATCATCTGCTTCACGTTCTCTCCTGATTTCTCCGGAATACCAGCGACACGCAGATTCCACCTTCTCTTGTAAGCATCCAAATCGTTACACCTATCACGAAGTTCGACGTTTTCTTTCTCCAGTTTTCCGATTTTCCTTTGCATCTCGTCAGATTTTTCATTTAAACACTCCACCTGTTCACCGTGGAATTCGAGAGAGCTGATTATCTGTTTAATAGAGTTCGAGTTCTCAATCACCGTCTTTTCAACTCCTTGAATTCGGCGCAAAGTTTCTTCGTGCATGGCCTCCATTCTCTGCATGAATCTCATTAGCATAGTATCACTCACCACTGGACTATCAGAACTCGGTTTGCTTTTTTTGGCAGGATTGGGTTCAGGTGTATCGGGTAAAGGCACGAAACCGTCAGACTGTCCAGCAACTGTCTCCATATCAGTGCTTAGAGTTCTCCTTACATAACTGTGCATAGCGAGACGAGTTTCTTCTTTCTCTTCCATATTCTCAAGTCAGTGCAGTAGCTGTAGCAAAAGAACGTGCGAGCACGTCGATAACTAGCTATAGCTTGGAGAAAAAAGTGCGTCTGCAAAGATTAATAAAAATATTTACAAAGAAAAAAAGACTGTTAAAGTGCGGCTATTCAAAATTATTTCTGAACATGACCATTTTAAAAGTAAAACCGGGATTTGAGCAAAAGTTTTTAAGAGCTACTGCAAAACCGTCTTGTCACGACGCCATCTTGGCCCCTCCTCCCGGAACCCATAGAGAATGCATTGCAGTGCCTGCAGTTCGAAAAAAAAAATCTTTGAATGCAAGTCTATGGGAACACTCTGGGCGATTCTCGGCCAGAGTGAAATCTCCCAAAAAGAGGCGGTACTCCACAGAACGAGACTTGGCGCTGATTGGACTATATCCAGAGGCAGAACAACAGTGAGTGACTGCTGCTAGCGTAACTCTGTGGTTGAATGAGATAGTGATTGAAAAAGTCCCTTTCACACTTTGGTGGTGCGTCGCCCGATCGCCCTAATGAAGAAACCGCCGCTGGTCCAGTGTGAAGTTTCCACAGTCTGTGTTGGTTTGGGGAGCCATGTCAGCGGCTGGTGTTGGTCCACTGTGCTGTCCACTCAATGCAGCCGTCTACCAGGACATTTCCAGAGCACTTCATGCTTCCTTCAGCAGACAAGCTTTATGGAGATGCTGACTTCATTTTCCAGCAGGATTTGCACCGGCCCACACTGGCAAAAGAACCAAAACCTGGTTCAATGACCATGGTATCACTGTGTAATTACTGTGTGATTTCATGTAATATTCAAATTTTTGGAAATCCTGTTTTCGTGGGTTTTATGAGCTGGAAGCCCAAATTATGTACAAATAAACAACTAAATACTTGAAATCGTTTAAGTTGTGGGCCCTGAATCTATAATCTATGGAAGTTTATCGTTTTGAACAGAATTATGGAAATAAATAAACTTTTCCATGATATTCAAATTTTTTGTAAAGGGTCTGTGTATATATATATATATATATATATATATATATATATATATATATATATATATATACAGTGTGTGCAGAATTATTAGGCACGTTGATTTTCTGATCATATTTTATTCCCAGGAACATTTAGCCAATTCCAAACCATATTAATCTTAATAACTACTATTGATTTTGTATTTAATCATTTATAAGTGATATATAATTGTTCATGAGGGCTGGAAATGAAAAACGCCTTTAATTCAGGTGTGCAGAATTATTAGGCATGTTTTCTTTTACAGATAAAATAAGCCAAAAAAGAGATTTAACTAAGACTGAAAAGTCAAAAATTATTAAATGCCCATGAGAAGGATACAATACTAATGCAATACTAGAGATTGCAGTTAAGGCATGACCATTGGACAGTGAAATGCTCATTGGGTCAGCAGGGTCAGACAAAAACAGGTGGAGAAGAAAAGACACATGTTAACTGCAAAAGAATTAGGAATTAAGGTGAAGAATTAAGTGTGAAACCATCAGGAACCCTTTAGTCTCCAGCGCCACCATTTTCCAGAACTGCAGCCTACCTGGAGTCTCCAGAAGAGCAAGGTGTCAGGATCTCAGAGACTTGGGTTAGGTAAAGAATCCTAAAAAATGACCTCCACTTAATAAGAATCACAAGCTGAAGTGTTGTGAAATACATGAAGACTGATTTTATATAGACTTTATAGACAGACAGATTGAGAGTGACTCTTGAAGACCAGCACCACATCCTCTTGTACCACTGTTTGAAGAATTCATCTTCCAGAATATGTTTTAATACGTTTTGGGAGTTCATTTTTTGTCCATCTCTGCAAAACGGACTTTAGGGTAGGAGATGGACAAAAATGAACTCACCTGCTCCGCCCTGGTTGCCTCCGCAGCCTGCTCCGCCCTGGTTGCCTCCGCAGCCTGCTCCGCCCTGGCCCTCCATCCCGCCCCCGGATCCGCCTCCGCTCCACCTCCCACCTGGATTATATTGTTTTAGGAGCGTCTGGAAGCCGCTCCTAGGAGGGGGGCTCTGTGACACATTCTACGCCTGCTGTTTCCATCCTATCACCACTAGAGGTCACCCGTTCACTATTAAGACTTTTTCACTGCACACACAGTTACAGGTTACTTTGGACTACGTTTCCCATACTCCATTGAGGAGGGACTCCTCCAAATAGGATCGGACCTCCATTATGGCATCTGCTGAGGAATTCCTTCGTGCTGCATTCCCAGTTGCTCTCTCATCAAACAGCACCCAAACAGCAGACGTTTGTGGCACTACTGCTGGTGCTTCTGCTCCTTCTGCTCCCTCTGCTTCCTGTTGCCCTGGTGTCTGAGCCAGCTGACTGCTGGGGCCGTCCCTCCCTGCTGCTGGGGTGATTCTTTGAAGAGCCTCATCAATCGCTCTGGCATCACTGAAGGCTAACTTCTTAAACCTGGGGTCAAGTGCAGCGGTTTCTGATAGCACGTGATTATATTCCATTCTATGGAACTTTCTGTCCATTGATGAACATAGGGTGTCCATCAACTCTATCACTTGCCCTTGGTTACATTTGCTTCTCTCTGGCGGTTGGCTGGGATTCGCTGCAGACCCTTACATAGGAGTATTATTTTTGAGGCTGTCACATAGCTAAAAAGAGAGAACAGATTTTATATAAATGTAATATAAAATACAGGATAAAATGTAGAAATAACTGCTTACTGTACCTCTCTCCACTGATCTCCACGGTAACCTGCTCAAAGGGCTCCAGGACTCTGCACACCTCCTCCACCACCTCCCACTCCTCTTGGGTCAGAGGATCAACAGGTGGACTGACAATGGCCAGGGTAGAGAAGATGGCATCCTTTGACTCGAGAAACCGTTTCAACATATAAAATGTTGAATTCCACCTTGTAGGGCAGTCTTGTTTAGGCCTTAGCTCAGACATTCCCATCTGGCGTTGTGTAGACTTTAGTTTTTCAGCACCTACTGTGCTCCTGAAGTATTCCACAGCTGCTTTCACTTTGTCCACAGTGGGCTTCATCACCTTCAGAGCAGGTTGATTGTGTGGGCATGACATGGATGATGGGTCCACTTTAATATTTTCACGGCTTTGGTAATGTTAGCTGCATTGTCAGTAACACAACAGACCACTTTTCCATCTACATGCCATTATTTTGCCACTCTCAACAGTTCCTCTGCCAAGTTCTCTGAGGTGTGTCTGTCGCTGAACTCAAAGCAGTCTAGAAGACAGCTAGACATTGACAAATCTTCAATAAAGTGACATGTAACTGACATGTAATTAGTGGTTATCCTTGACGTCCAGCAGTCAGTGGTAAGGCAAACTGCACTCTTTCCTGCACTGAAGCCCTTGTGCTCTCATACAGTTGTGGAATAAGTGATTTTGAAATTATTTTACTGCTTGGAATTGTGTACATTGGATTTAGCTATACTATTTACTGCCATAATTTCTAAAACCTCTGTCCTCCACGATCGAAAATGGCTGGAAATCGGTGGCAAACATTTTAGCCAATGCAATATCAATTTGGCCTTGTTTTGCTACAGACATTGACTTTTGCATAAACTGGTCCATTATAGAAGACTGCGTTGCTGTGGGTCGTGGATTAGGCCTACTTGACTGAGTGGATACATCTCCACGTGAGGTGCTGGCTCCAGTCGCTCCACCACCATCACTATCGGGACTGCTAGTTTCTCGAGGCTCCGCTAGCTTCACAGTTGGGTGCACAGTTTGCATATGCCGGTGTAGGTTGTGCGTAGAACCGGCTTTATGTGAGATTTTGTTTTGGCAAATTCTACACTGTGCTTTAACATTGTCTACATTATTCAAAGGATTCCAAATGCTGCTGTGCTTCCGACTCATTTTCCTGCTTTTGTTTTGTTTTCACAGCTGTTTTTCCTCTCCTCTCCTCTCCTCCAAGTTTGACACTGTGTGTGTGTGTGTGTGTGTGATTGCTCGGCCCCTCCCTCATGCCGTATAATTGGTTGACACCTCGTGTATGATTGACAGGAACAGAATGTGAGGCTGATCAGACAGTCAAAACGAATGTGTGCGCCTTTTGGCCTATATCATTTTTTTTTTTTTTGTTCTTTAAATTAGTCAATTATTTTAAATAAAATAAAATTCATTCATTATTTCATAATTACATAATGATTTAATTTCTGTAGGCTATATTTTAAAAAATAGAGTCGGCTCTTCAGCTCTCCCGTCGTTCACCTACACCTCATTCGCGAACGACCCATCACTAATCTTTAGTTTAGCTTTGTGAAGTTAGATAATGTCAGAAGCATTTACTATAATTTTTTGGCTGGGTTTTTACCCTGTGCAGAAGACCACAGGAGAGAGAAACAAGCATATATTATCAGGGTGGACACCACCATTATTTACATTTTATATACTTTTCCATATATACAATCATACAGACAACCTTACTTGATGCACACTATGAGGACAATTTCTCTGAGACTGGTAATGTTACACACATGTGATGGACCGCATTGGTTTACAATGACACAAATACACATCAACACATCACATCACTTTTTTTAAAGCTGTGCATCAAATCACACTACAGTAGTAACAGCAGCACATAGCAGGTATTGTGACATGATTGTGATTTGTGTGTACTTGTGTAACTACACTTGAGGACCAAATGTCTTTACACATACACACAAACACACACACACACACACACACACACACATATATATACATATATAAATATAGTGAAGTATTATGATATTAATACTACTGTGCATATTACTGGTCCTAACAATTTAAAAGGCTTCTAAATCAACCAAAACATGATTTTAATTAAATAACATTTTGCAAGTGTCCATCATGGGTACACCAACGTGTGTGTGTGTGGCTGCGTGTGTGTGTGTGTGTGTGTGTGTGTGTGTGTGTGTGTGTGTGTGTGAGAGAGAGAGAGAGCATACATATGTTTTCTTGAAACTGATTCAAATTCTGTAAATGTCTTTGAGACTTGTATTCAGTGGCAACTCCTGAGTAATTGTTTTGGTTTAAAGGACTTTTGTAATGTTCCTTAAATTTATTGAAATACCAAAACATCTTATGGTTTACTAGAAATCAGCAGTGACCACCAGACTGCCATTAATGTCATTGAAAGCTGCTGTGGTCTTGTAGATTATGCTTAGTATTTCCTAGGTGTTTTAATTTTAATGCAAAATATATAACAGACATTTGTTTTATTTGTTATTTATCATACAGACAACCTTAACTGAGCTTCACTATGATGAGACCCTATCTGATGCCACCCAGAGACTACCAGATAAAGTTGTAGAGTCTCAAAGCAGCAAATCACAGGTAAATGCATGGATTATGGATTCACTGTAAAAAATAAAAAATAAAAAAAAATCTCCACTATAAATCAGATTCTGGGAATGACTTATTGGCTATTTTAAGGTACTGGATGAAAAAATCCATAATTGCTGTAACTATAATTCAAATCAACAAACCAGTCTGCCCTAGCCTGGAAATCCAGACCTAAATCTGAAAGATTAATGGTCTGGCGTCGACTAATGAAGCTTGGCCAGCTCGAGGGGCGGCACCAAGCGTGCATTTGAAAATCTCACTGCACACAATTGGATAACACTACGACCAATCACAACAAGCCCCATACGCTCAGCTTCCAGCGGAGCTCACTGGTAGATTAGACTCTTACCGTATCCGGTCGGCAAAACAGCAAAAACGCCCTTCTTGCAAATGAACGATTCGAGCGGCGTCTTCTGTTCCTCTTTTAGAGAAAAGGTCTAACTCGTTCATTGTAGCGGCCAAAGCCATTTCAAACAACTGGTGTTCATCCATAGCCATCTTGCAACGTTTACTAATGACTTCAACGTCACAGTGCTGTCGTCATCTCGCCTCTGGCCCGCCTATATCAGATAACCCGATGTGATTGGTGCAGCTCGGATACAAGGGCATATTTAATGAGCATCATTACTCGACACCAGAGTAACTCGCTGAGCAAATTCAACTTGTGCTCTCGCGAGAACTCTGGATTACCAGGGAAAGTCGGCCCCACAGCATGTTCAAAAATCAAAATAAGCATTAAAAACTGTAAGCAAGAAAAAAAAATTACACACACACACACTTCTTCGGTTGTCCATCGAAATCCGATGATGACGTCCACGCCTTTAACGGTGAGATCTTTGATGACTGAACAGTCCTATCCTGGACCCACAAGCTCTATTGCAGGTGGGACATATGTATGTGATGGTGGTGGTGGTCACAGTGGCAGCTATGGCTGCATTTCTCCTGGCTCGCTTCTGCTGTCTTCTGGTTGTCCTCTCCATCTCTAGTGTACGAACCCCATCTCCACATAGCTGTCGCCAGATGGTGCGCTCAGCAGCAACATCCTCCAGATCCTCAGGTCTGATCTTACACTTTCTCAAGGCGTTCTTCATCTGATCTTTATAGCGCTTCTTCGGACCCCCAGCTGATCGTCGACCATGATGTAACTGGCCATATAGCACTCTGCGGGGCAGCCGACATGGGGGCATCCTTATCACATGCCCCAACCACTGCAGTTGGCGCTGGGTAATAATGGCCTCAATACTTCTGCAGTTCGTCTTTTTAAGTATTTCAGTGTGAGGCACATGATCGCGCCAGGTAATTCCCAGAATGCGCTGAAGGCAGCTTATGTGGAAGTGCTCTAAAGACTTGATGTGACGAGAGTAGGTTACCCATGGTTCACAGCTATAGAGGAGGGTGGTGACACAGACTGCTTGGTACACGGCGACCTTTGTGGAGGGATGAAGGTTCTTATTATGAAAGACTCTACATCGAAGTCTCCCAAAGGCAGCTGATGCCTGTTTAATGCGGCTCTGGATTTCATTATCGATGCCGCTATCCTCAGAGAGAAAACTCCCCAGATATTTGAAAGATGGCACTACTGACAGCTGTTCATCTCCAACAGTGAAGGCAGTAGATGTGGGTGGGACATTGGAACTCCATTGGCAGACCACTTCTGTCTTGGTGGTGTTGACAGTCAGCCCCATCCTGCTGTACGCCCTCACCGCCACATCAAGGACAGTTTGAAGATCCTCCGGAGTATGGGCTACAAAAGCACAGTCGTCTGCATACTGTAGCTCCAGGACCTGCTCTCTACTGATTTTTGTTGTTGCATTTAGCCTCCTAATATTAAAGAGGTTGCCATCTAATCTGAAGTCCACTGCCACACCACTGCTGTTTTCAATCTCATTGTGGAGAAGCTTGGTGACACACAGGAGGAAGATGTTAAAGAGCACTGGCGCTAACACACACCCCTGCCTCACCCCTGTGCGTACAGGGAAGGGCTCGGACTCTTGTCCGCCTATGGTCACCCGAGCAGTCATCCCATCATGGAATTGGCGGAGGATGATAACAAACTTTTCTGGACATCCAAACCTGAGGAGGACAGCCCATAGGAGCTCTCTTTGCACAGTGTCGAATGCTTTCGAGAGATCGATAAAGGCCATAAACATGTCCTGATGTTGCTCCCGGCACTTTTCCTGAAGCTGCCGGGCTGTGAAGATCATGTCGATCGTGCTCCTGTTCTTTCTAAACCCGCACTGTGATTCTGGCAGCATTGACTCAGTGATGTTGTTAATAAGTCTCTGATGCAGCACTTTGGCCATGACCTTACCACCAACAGAAAGGAGTGATATGCCCCTGCTATTGCCGCATACGGCCTTGTCACCCTTGTTCTTATAGATGACTACAATGTTTGCATCTCTCCATTGCTGTGGGATGTTCTCATCAGTCCAGGCCTGGGTGATGTACTGGTAGAGGGTGCGCATACATATGTACCCTCCTTCCTTCAGTAACTCAGCAGGGATGTTATCAGCGCCAGGGGACTTGTTGTTCTTAAGGGAACGGACAGATGATAGAACCTCCTGGAAGGTTGGTGGTAGACTGAGATTGTGGATGGGAGGAAGTTCAGGCAGTTCGTCCAGGATGGTGGGGTCTGCATCAGAGTCCTGATTAAGCAGGGTGTCAAAATGGTCAGCCCACCTCAATAGGATACTATTCTGGTCCTTCAGAAGTGTTTGACCATCAGCTGTTTTCAGGGAAGTGACACAGCGATTTGTTGGACCGTAGATGGTTTTGACAGCATTATAAAAATTATGTATGTCATTTTTATCTGCAAAGGATTGGATTTCATGTGCCTTTTCAGTCCACCACTCATTCTGTATGGCCCGTATATCCTTTTGCACTTTCCTCCGAGCTGCCTGCCAATGCTGTCTAGTCTTAATGGATGAAGGGTTATCTAAAGTTTCCCAGTGTGCTTTCCGCATATCCTTAAGCAGGTTGTGGATGATGTCTGAGTTATCGTCAAACCAGTCCTGGTGGTTCTTGCTCTTATAGCCGATGGATTTGGCTGCTGCATCATAGAGCACAGAGCTAATATAGTTCCACTGTTGTTCCATTGTGTTTTCTGAGCTCAGACAATTTTCTGACTCCCCAAGCTTCTCAGCTAGGAGACGTCGAAACTCACTTCTTGCTTCTATGTTTCCAAAGCGGTTACAATTTAGCCTCTTTTTTTTGGACTTTTGTCGCCGCAAAGGGGAACGTACTTCCATATTGAGCTTGGCCACAATCATACGATGGTCAGTCCAGCACTCTGCACCTCTCATGGCACGAGTGATGAAAACATCCTTGATGTCATTACTCCTCACCATGATGAAGTCAATCATGTGCCAATGTTTAGAGCGAGGGTGCATCCACGAGGTCTTATATTTTGCCTTCTGCTGGAAGATGGTGTTGGTTATGGTAAGGTTATGCTCAGAGCAAAGAGTAAGTAACCTCATACCATTTGCATTCTCCCTGCCAATGCCATGCCTACCTAGTACTCCATTCCATATCCTGTAGTTCTGTCCCACCCTAGCATTAAAATCCCCGAGCAAGAGGATCTTATCACTCTTAGGGATCCGGCGAAGAGTTTCATCCAGTGCTTGATAAAAGCATTCCTTGGCTTCATTTTCAGATGGCAAAGTTGGTGCATAGGCACTGAGAAGTGTGGCATAACGTTTTTTTGACAGAGGGATACGGAGGGTCATTAGCCTTTCACTAATGCCTACAGGTGTTTCTGTGATACTTGGTAGAAGCGTGTTTTTGATGGCCAGTCCTACTCCATAAAGATGTTTCCCACCTGGGGGGAAACCTTTCCAGAAGAAGGTATAGCCCATCCCTTCCTCTGTTAGAGATCCTTCATCCAGAAGCCTAGTCTCACTCAGGGCAGCAATGTCGATGTTGTAGCGGCTCAGCTCAGCAGAGATCAGGGCTGTTCTCCTGTGAGGTCTGTCAGAGATGCCATGCGAGTCCAGGAGAGTCCTTACATTCCATGTTGCCAGTTTTAAATGGTATTGTTTCTTATTTTTCTTATTTCGACCGCAGTAGTGGAATAACCCGATAGGCGCGGTAACCTATCCAGGTAAATGGTTGAATGGGCAATTTTTAGGCCACCTTTTCTAGGCCCTTCCCCAATGGGGGTGAGCAGTGCGGTCCCTAAATAGGGCTGCTCAGTCGCACAGGGGTCTGCCGAAACACCTGCCACTCAGTCCCAGTTGATAGCGACCAAATACCCTGTGCCGCTGCCGTGCAGGGCTCTGACTAAGAGCTCCCAGTCTATTCAAACCTGCCCCCGTCGTCAGATTCCCCATCGCCGTCAGACTTTAACCATATGTAAGGTCCAGGTATTGTCACCGTGGTCAGAGGTGGAGACCTGCGCAAGGAAGGTTTTAAAGTGCCAAAGGAGGTGCGCCATCCCCAGTAGCACTATCTTCACCATGATGAGGTTAATCCCGATGGCAAGGGTGATCCCAGGACAACCGGTTCCCCATCTTGGCTGCAGGAGGCTGTCGGGTACTTCGTCTGTTAAGGCCCGCCTATTGCGCACCTCCAGCGCATTGCTTTTCTGTCAGGGTATGCTCCCTTAGCCTTATCTCAACAGACTAGCCACAAGGCAGTGGGGCTATTTTCCCATAGCTGGGACAGTGGTTGACGGGCGCCAGGGCATGTCCACACAGTGGTGGGCCTGCACACCGCGTCACCGCGACTGTAAGGCGTCTCTATAATATATACATAATATATACACATAAATGATATATACACATATATGATATTTCTTTATGAGATCATTTACGTAAAAATAAGTATTGACTAATCTAAGGCATGCTATTAATATAAACATGAAAGAAAAAAACTACTTACAAATCTCTGTGCATGTCCTTTTTAGGAGCCGTATAACGGTGATGAGTTGCTGTATCCTGGATCATCTCTTACCAAAGGCCAGAGTTTGCTGCTGTTGATGTCATATGTGTTACGACATAATCTAACAGGAGTTGCCTTAGAACATCTTCTAAAAAAATGTAATGAACATTTTCCAGGATTGGTACCAGAAACCGTAAACCTGTTTAACAAATCATATGGTGAGTTTGGTCATTATGAACCTCATTTTTACTGTGTGTCATGTTGTAACTGTAGATTTAAAAAAATCATCATGCTTCCCCCATTATGGTTGAATCACTGAAGCTACACCAGTTACTTTTGCCAATATATTTATTATCAATACATGTGTCAGCATAGGAGAGAAACAGGCATATAAGAATATAAGGCTACATGAGAGGTCTTCATTCTAGATTTCTCTGTTCCCCATTTGTCTATCTTCTCACCCCATCATACTATCTGTAAATGGTTTCTCTGGCTTTCTCCTTCCTTACCCCATCATCTCTATGTTCCTCTCTCACGCTCTCATGCCTTTATGTTTCACTGCCTTTATGTTTCTCTGAGGTGGTACAGTAAGATTGAGCTAATATACATTACAGAGAGACTTACAGCTTCCTTTTATGGTAACAAACTATGTTGCTTGAGCTTTAAAAATGGAAGATATATGTCATGTTCACACATGGCACAATCCACTTCCATTAAGAAACTATCCTTGTTGTTTACATCTGCATCAGTGGAAACATGTAATAGTGTACATACCCCTCTACAAAATATAGCTTCCCTCTGTCTGATTGATCTTCACATGAATCCATGCTATCTATAGTCTCCTCATGCATTCAAACTCATGCATATAAAACTCTGACTTGAGAAAATACATATGAAATTATTATGAAAATGAATAATGAAAAATAATACAGATACATAACATTAAACAGTAAAGTTTTTAGTCTTCAGTAACTACTTAGGTACAAGAGAGAAAAGCCTGATGCATTGTGCTGACTGTAAGGCAGCATTTGATTGAGATGCTAATCTTTTTTTCTAGTATTGAGCTTGTCATCACAGCTCAAAGATATTCTTGAAAATCCAAGTTTAACTTTGTCAAGGCACACTACAGCTGAGAAAGATGTACTAAATGGCATACAGTGTGGAGCTGAATATAGAAAATTGAGAGAAAATGGCCAATTAGGTGATTGTGACATACTGTAAGTTTACTGTGGAATTGTGATGGAATTCCCATTTTCAGAAGCTCAGATTACCAGCTGTGGCCCATTCAATGTCAGGACATAGAACTACGGCCAGCAGACAGAAAAAACAACATCTGTGTGCCATGTATTTGGTTTGGTGAAAAGAAACCTGTCATGTTTGTTCTGCTAAGCCCTTTTGTGAATGAGCTGTGTTCTCTTGAGAGGAAAGGGTTAATCTGAAAAGACTCATATTCAAAAGAGCATATTTCCAAGGTGTATGCACTAATATGTAGCTCTGACTCAGTTGCTCGCCCACTCCTAAGAAACACAAAACATTTCAATGGACAATATGGGTGTGATTTCTGCTATCACACAGGTGGAGGTCCTTATCCATATAGAACACCAGAGTGTCTTCTCCGATCTGAAACAGAACATTATGACCATGCTATGGCAGCTACAGTACAACTGCCAGTCAAGGGTGTAAAAGGCCCAACAGAATTGATGAGACGTTTTGTCCCAGAATATCAGCACAGTGTTTGTCTTGGTGTCACTCGACAACTGCCAACTCTGTGGCTGGACTCCAACAATCACAACGAAGAGTGGTACATAGGCACGAAAGCAGACATGATTGACCAAGAACTGCTGGCTATAAAACCTCCAGTAGAGATAACAAGAATGCCCAGGTCAATACAAGACAGGAAATACTGGAAAGCCTCAGAATGGCGGTCATTTCTTCTTTTCTATTCTTTGCCAGTTCTAAATGGTGTTCTAAAGAAGAAGTATTGGAACCACCTGTTTCTTTTAATTTTTGCTTTGCACATACTTCTTTAACAGAAGTTCAAACGCTGTGAAGTCAGTGTAGCGGAAATAGCACTGAAGAAGTTTGTGATTCAGTTTGAGGTGCTGTATGGCATTGGTTCCCAACCTGGGGTCCGCACCCCAGTTCACAGGGGGGGCGCGGATATGCTTTGATGTGAATAAAGATGCATAAAATGTTCCACTAATAATTTTATATAAAAATATAAAAATATTTTTTCAAAGTTTATAAAAAATCATATGCTTACAATGCCGATTTCAATTACAATTTCGTTATTTCAAATGTAGGCGCGTTGCGCGTGGCAAGCGCGCTCATAATGTAAGAGACGCCGGCGCGACGACCACAACATTGCCCAACATCAAATGGCAAACATAATGCAAGCGGAACGAAACTGCTCGTTATTGTGTGGTTGAAGGACCGTTGTTTATCAGTTTGGACGTGATCATGCGACACTGTTACTACACAGCGCTAAGAGATCCAGTAAAGAAAGCATTTGAATTCGCCAAGTAATAACATCGCTGCGAGATCTAGTGAGAAACATTCACATTTCTCCGTTATTAACGGATCAAACAGCGCTGACGTGGAAACCAGGAAGAAATGTGCCATGAATGAACTATCCAGTGTCCACAGATCAGCAACATTGACCATGGATTTACTGTAGTCATGGATTGTTAAATATGTACATAGGGGGGGCCCCAAGGAAAAAGGTTGGGAACCACTGCTGTATGGTATTAAGAATGTGTCATTCAATGTACACCTGTTGACACACCTTGCAGACAGTGTTAAGGGTCCTTTGTGGGCAACATCAACGTTTTCATTTGAATATTTCAATGGTACTTTATTAAGCAGTATTATAGCAAAAGGGGCTTTGATAGATGCTCGTTTTTATTTATTTTATTTTTTTACTTGGAATGGAAAGAAAGAGAAAGAAAACTTGTTACATTTTAACAACTAATCCAAAAGAAATGAGAAACCATGTAAAGGACTTCTATACTGATTTATTCAAAGCAAGAGACTGACAGTAATTGCATGGATGACCTACTAAGAGATTTGCCAAAGCTCACTGATGATCAGAGACAATGGCTTGATGCCGATTATTCAATTAGATGAAATATAAGGCGGTAAAGGAAACTCTCTAATGGTCTGTCTCCTGGCATTGATCGACTTCCTTCTGAATTCTATAAGCAATTCTGGACTCTTTTAAAAGAGGATATACTCAACATTTTAAGAATTTCCGAAAGGAAAAATGAATTACTGACCAGTTGTAGAAGAGCAGTTCTATCTTTATTTCCCAAAAAAAAGGTGAACTTGGACTGTTTAAGAACTGGAGACCAGTAGCTTTACTGTGCACTGATTACAAAATTCTTGCTAAGTGTCTTTATAATAGATTACATTTTTTGAGTATGTATTTTTTTTATTGTGTGCCAAAACGAAGAACAAACTTTCTCTTGTGCGTGATATAATGAATATAGCAAATGCTACTGATGAGGATGTAGGTTTTCTTTCAGTTGATCAAGAGAAAGCTTTTGATAAAGTTGATCATATTTATTTATTTGAAACTCTTAAAACGTTTGGTTTGATGAGAACTTTATCTCTTGGATCAAACTGTTATACACTGGTGCTTCTGCATTGTTAAAGGTTGGAGATGGGCTAAGTTATCCAGTGTTAGTTCATAGAGGAATGAGGCAAGGCTGTCCTTTATCGGGACAGTTGTACTCTTTGGCAATTGAACCGTTACTTTACAAACTTAGGAAGATATTGCAGGGGTTTCTAGTGAAGAGTTGTGAAAATAGGAAAATCAGTCTTTCAGCCTATGCTGATAAATAACTGTTTTTATAAGAAGTGATACAGATGTTATGACATCTGTATCACTTCTTATAAAAATAGTTATGAATTTAAGAAATGCTTTAAACATTTATGAAAAGGCTTTGTCAGCTAAAGTAAATTGGGAAAAGAGTGAATGATATTTATTAGGAGATTGGCAGGGAAGGGCCCTCCTGTGCTTCCAGGGGGAGTTAAATGGGGAAAAGGGGGTTTGAAGAAGCTGGGAGTGTTTTTAGGAACAGAGCAATATAGGCAGAAGAACTGGGAGGGTATGGTGGAGAAAATGTGACCGGTTGTCCTGATGGTTGTGGGTGCTACCACAGCTAGCGTATAGGGGCATGGTATTGGTCACGAATAAACTGTCTGCATCTGCATTATGGCATAAAATGTTCTGGATCCCCCAGAAAGTGTTGTTGAAGAGCTGCAAATAAAGATAATTGACTTTTTCTGTGATGGGCAGCATTGGAAAAAAAATCTGCTGTACTCTTCCTACCTATTCAAGAGGGAGGACAAGGCCTGATGGACATTAAAAACAGAATAAAGACTTTCAGACTTCAAGCAGCACAGAGATCGCTGACTGCGGAACCGTGCTGTGTTGAGAAAGATAAATGTCTTCAAGTATAATGTGCTGTAACTGTTTTTGATCAAACTGGCTAACATGGACTTGAGGGATGTTTGCCCATTCTTCAAAGCAGTTTTGAGAGCATGGTTTTTAAAACCAAACCATGTAAAAAAAACAAGTTTTTAAGGTTAAAAGGGTTTTCTCAAATATTGGACTTTGGACAGAGAAGGAACCTCTCTTTAATGACCCGCTGATACCTCTTGTCTCATCTGAGGCTGGAACTGTCAGTAGTGTTTAGTGCTCGTCTATGCTCAACGACAGAACCGTTTGCTGCTTTGCTAAAACTTTTGCCATTGCGTAAGAACTGGTCTCTGTTGTCACTTGCGAAACCAAATGTCGACTGGTGGGTGTAAATGTGCAGATTAAGGACCAGTAATATATAATAATATTATAATAAGATCATCTTCCTACGTCAGAAGGGGATTGAAATCTGATCGGCTTATTTTGTGGCATGCTTGCAGAGAAAGGCTCAGCAAAACAAAGGGTTTTACTGGATTTCACTTTTCACGTTTTCTTGGTTGGTAGAACCACCCAATTATAGTACTTAAACACGGGAAAAATTAAATTTTCATGATATGTCACTTTAACAAATGAAAGAGATTTATTGAATGGAGGCACAAGACAAACTTGAGTATTAAACCATAGACAGACTTTCAGAATACTGCGAATGCGCCTCATTTAGTTCTGTAATGAACAACTTCCAGCAGACAGACACAGAGGAAGAGGTAAGAGCTATAAATATTAGGGATGTCCCGATCAGGTTTTTTTGCCCTCGAGTCCGAGTCCGAGTCATTTGATTTTGAGTATCTGCCGATACCGAGTCCCGATCCGATACTTAATACATAAAAAAAGAATAAAGAAGAGCGAAAAAACAGATCCAGGATGTTCCTTATTTTTTATTTAATTCACCTTATTTTAACATTCAACAACTCTGTTAACAAACAGAGCACTTCTGTGAGGTAGCTTGAACAATCAAGTAATAAATAAATTCTTCACTTTTGGACTTTAGTGCAACAGTAAATATAAAAAAAGGCTAATATATAAACAAATAGCACCTCAACTTAAAATACCCGGCAGGCATGTAAACAAATAAAAAATAAAAGTGCTACAGTGTTTGCAAAGCCAGTAATGTGCTTTTAGGAACTGCACTCCTAACTCTTACACCGGTTTCACACTGCACTGTTAGCAGAGCGTGCAGCGCGTATTTTTTTTCGCCGCCCATGTTAACAGATTAAACCAGGCTTTAGAGCATTCACACCGCGCGCAGAGGCGGCGCGGCAGTGCGTAGTAGAGCAGAGCAGCAGTGCCGCGATCGTTTCGGCGCCGAGTCTATTTTTGCTGCGCCGCTTTTGCTGAATTAAAGTGACAATACATTGATCATGGCCAAAATACACCGCAGTTTTATCCAAAAAGTGCATTGATGATATCTATTGTGTTTTAAACAGTCAATCAAATGACCAACAGCAATTTAAAAAGAAAACAAATGTCCAAAAACAAACTTGTTGCCATAACAATAAAAACAAAGATGAACCAAAAGTTATATAAATGAAATTATTAATAAAATAAGCTTCTTGACAAGTCTTTTCTCTTAAATGTATTTGAAAACGAAAAAAAGCAATGCCAACTTATCCATTATGGAGTACTCTGTCTGTAGCCTACACAACCCGCGGTTCAGCCGCGCGTGACAAACGCTGCCAGTGTGAAAGCAAAACGCACGTGTCCTGCTCCTGCTCACCATACGCACTGCTCCTGCGCTGCTTACTAACGCGTGCAATGTGAAACCGGCGTAACTCTGTGCCACCACATAGATATCGATGTGTTAAAATATAATGAGAATATATCCGAGTCCTGATCGGGAGGTAACGTCCGATTCCGATCGAGTCTGAAAACACGTGATCGGGCCCGATTTCCGATCATGTGATCGGATCGGGACATCCCTAATAAATATGCTTTTATTATTATATTTTATTATGACGAATGGATGCACTTTTTTGAGCTTCAATCTGTTGGTTGCAATCCACTGCCATTATAAAGCTTGGAAGAGCCAGGACATGTATTAATATAACTATGATTGCATTCGTCAGAAAGAAGAAAGTCATATACACCTAGGATGACTTAAGGGTGAGTAAATCATGGGGTAATTTTCATTTTTAAAGTGAACTACTCCTTTAAGACATAAACCTTCTTGGTTTTGGATTCATCAAGAGTCTTAATTTTGTCCATTGTCTTCAATGTTCAAAACTACATTCAATCCTTTTGGCTATAAGAAAATAAACCTCTTGGTTTTAGCTTGAACAATTGTCTTTAACTATATTGTGAATAGGCAATCTGATATATGTGTTATATATATCAGATCAAATATGTGTTAGTGATTGTATTTTGTCCTTTAAAACGGGTGATCCACGGCGCCACCATGTAATAGTTTGCTCTTCAGTGAATCAGAGTTGTTGAATTTACAACACGCAAATTCACCCACTTCTCCCGAAAGACATGAAAGTAACTGGGAGAAGAATAGAGTAAACTAGAAAATGTGAGTGGTGCTAGTGGTTTAGTGGTTTGCAATGATTAACATGTTGCTAGCATGATGCTAACACAATCGCCATGTTGCTTGCATGTTTAACAAGATGCTAACATGATAACAGCATGATTATGAATGAACAAAATCTAACAAAAATTATGAATCTGGCTTTATCTAGTGTTCAGGTTTCTGTAAAGGAAATGTATGCAAATGAGTGCATATTTAATTAGATGATGACTCATTTTCATATTGCAATACAAAAACAATAGTGTTACTGTACTGTGATTAATCATCTGGGGAAGTATGGTGAGATCTGAGAGTTTACATTAGTGTAGTTGTGTCATGTAGTGTCTAGTCTCAGCCACGGACCGTTGGCTGAACGTCTGATGCATACGGCACACTTTTCTGGAAACACTTCAGGAGTTTCGAAGTCGCGATCTGATTGGTTGAATTCTACAGGATGGCCCTGTCCCAAATCGCGCACTTCATGTGGACTTTCGGTCTCGTGGCCTTGAATTGCGTGTGCTCGCTGAGTCTACGAGTCCGTAGGCCGTCCCATTCAGCATTTTACCGCTCTGAAGTGTGCTCAGCAGCGTCCCCTTTGTACCCTTGAAGCGGTCTTCCACATGGATGCAGGCTCCACGCACTTTAACTACCCAGGAATCCTTGCGAAAGGCCAATCAGACAACGGATGGGAGGAGATTTCACTCACGGATAATTGTTGACATGGCTGAGAAGAAAATATTACGGCTTTTATGACCTAGATGTATATTTTACTAGTTGTTACCTACAGTTTATACAAACATTATGGTCATCGACCAGTGGTTGATGTCTCAAACATAATAATAGTGTGTTGAATAATACGATCACATTATAATTCATTAAATAAATAGAAACGAATGTCAGGGCTTTACTGAGTCATATGTAAACAAAGTATGAATATTGAAACCTGTAAATTCATCTGAATCTCATGCACATTTTCATTATGTGTTAAAATTGTAATCTTAGTTCAAATGGAACATTATGTATTATTATGTACAACTGTATACATCATTTAAATAAGCATGATGTATCTATTGTCTAATGCCCAGGTGATATGCACAATATGAAAATATAGAACTGTAAAATTAGGCTGTGTAGTGGACATGGAGATAAGACGTCGGAGTGCAAAAACGTGATTTCTCCTGTCCAACAACAACCAGGCTGTTATTTCCGGTGGGACGATCGAGTCTGTCCCAAACATACCTCTCAGTGCGCCCTCGTGGACTCGCGCCAAGGGCCCTATAGGTCTGCACTACATTACGTCACCAAAGTGTGGACTCTGAGGAAGTCCACAAGTCCGGAGTGTGCCATTTGGGACAGGGCCGATGTCCGGGAGACTTGTGTGTTGCGTTTTTATCGGTCCGCCGGGAAACAAATGCCATGACGCCAAAACCCCTCATGGAAGAAGAAAGCCTTGTGTTTACAACTGTGACAATGAGCGCTTGCCAGGATTGACTAAACGCTGGATTTTCAAAAGTATGTGAAGTTTGCGGCTCCACTGTTGCAGTAAACTTGCATAAGGTGTCAGGTTCTGTAAGAGAGAGGACCCAGACGCAGAACGAACGTGAAGGGAAGTTTTATTAACACTGTAGACAGGGCACAACAAGGAGAGTGAGGTGTGAAATAGTTCAAACAGTAGGGCAGGGCAGATGACACGACGACAGGCAGGAAGTATGATCACAGAAACCAGAACTGGGGTGACGAAGAGCTTGAAGACTGCAGAAGAAGAGGCCAGCACCAGGTGGGATGATGGTGTGGAACACAAACAGGAACACAAGGATCCAGAGGCTTGAAGATCTCTTCGATGTGGAAGGTGGTACAGTCTAGCTGTCAGACAGTGGGGTTCAATGGCCAGTAAATCTCAGGATGCAAGGCCGGGCAGGAACAAACACAAGACTCACAATGAACAAGAAAAGACAAGATAAACAGACAAGGCACAAGAGAATAATTAAATAGGCAAATAAGGAATTAAAACTAAAACAGAACAAGACTAGAAGAAAAAGAAAAGAGCTAGGACTAAAACAAAAAGAACTTGTAATCAAAAAATAAATAAAACAAGAGCAAACTAATAGGGAACTAGAAACTGGAGAAGATAACCTAGAGAAGAAATAAAACTAAAAGAGAAAAAACAAAATCTAACTAGAACAAGAATTGAAGGAAAAACCAAAAGGATACACAACTGCTAGAAATGATCGAATACTCAACTAGACCAGTAACTATGTTTAACCATACAAAGGCAAGCGAACAAGACTACACCACAAAGCACACAAAACGAACCAGCAAAGACATGAGGGAAAAAAGGCACAATATAAAGGGACCAGAGCACACAAGGAACAGGTGAGCACAATTATTGAAACGAGGGCAAGATGTGGACTAAACAAGGGGGCGTGGTAACAGGAAACAAGGAGGCAGGACAAGAGGAGCACATGGCAAACACAAACAAAGACAGAGCCATGTGCTCAGACACAAGACAAACAAGGAAACATTAAACAGTGACAAAACAGACAAGACTGTCAGAGCAGGACCCTGACATAAGGTTCTTGAATTAATCATTTATTAGATGCACGCCGGTCTGTTATTGTAGGGACATTGACATTATATTGCCACACCCCTAAACATGACGCGGAACAAAGCAAACTGCGATAGAGTCCAGACCTGAAGCTCTGGCTAAGCGAGACTATATAGTGTCAGTAGTGTTTAGTGTGACACAGACGGCCAGATTAAACACTAGAAGAGTCTTGACATTGTTTTATGGTGCTTAATTTAACCCCTTGTTTGGGTCTTAAATAGAGACACCTTCTACCTTATTTTGTTTATTCTCAGGTTAGGTAAAGTCAGTCGAATTCGTCCTAAACAATAAGCATGTAAATTTCCATACTTACAATTCAGTCGAAAGACTGCTCCGTGGTTTAGTTCAGCTCAATATTTTGTAAAACAGAGACTTAAGGCAGGCGAGCTTCTTAATTTAAATTATATGTATTTTTTATTAAATACAGGTTAACTAGTTTACATAAACAGTACTAATATATAAAATAAAAATAAAAGTAAATCAAAACCAAATAATTTACAAGCTTTCATTTTCATGAGGCACAATGGCAAGGCATCTAACACCGGAGAGGCCGTCCTTGGTGAATCAGCGTCTGACTGGACATGTCATTCCAGCTCTTTTAAAGTCCATCAACTTTTGGACATCTTCAGAAATCTCCTCCTGGAATCTCCCTAAAACTTGTTCATTGGTCATCCTCTCCTGGAAACCCCCCAGGACTTGGTTATAAAGCCTTTGTCTCTCCATCCTCCTTCTTCTGGACCTTTTCTTCATCGCTTTATCTTCGGTGTCTCGTCCGCAACACATAGACGGTAATGATTGCATTTTTCTTCCTTCTTTAGTAAAGCTCTTTCTAATACATTTTCAATTTCTCTCTACTCTGCCATATGCTTAATAAATGCTTACAACATTCAGTGTGGTCTGTTTTTCTTTATAAACCAGCTTCTCAATAAATGACTTTATATTACCAATTGCAGTGTCTCTTTTTTATAAACCATTTTCTTAATAAATGTTTTTACAAACAACAGTTGTGGTGTCTTTTCTATAAACCAATAAAACAATTTATCAAAACACATCTCAGTGTCTTTTCTATAACCCAATAATAATGGTTTCCTTTACATAAAGATTTCCCTTATAAGAAATCTATTACAGTGTTTTCCTTTACATAAAAGACATTATTATAGCCAATATAAGCCTGTTTATATGAGTCATAACAGAATAAATTGCATGTTTCACACAACAACATGAACACTGCTTCAAATGACCAAAAACACTAGATTTTCATTCACCTGTCCTTTAACTGAACATTACAAGTGTTCAGCCTTTTACACCTGCACAGGTATTTTACACAAATGAAGACGAGTGAGGAAAATATCACCAGATAAAACCAGTTCAAAAACAAGTGTTCAACCATAACTATTAAATATGACTTTCAGAGCAATAAAAGGCTTTAAAAACTCAATTGTGTGTGTGTGTGAGAGAGAGAGAGAGAGAGAGAGAGAGAGAGAGAGAGAGAGAGAGAGAGAGAGAGAGTGTGTGTGTGTGTGTGTGTGTGTGTGTGTTGTTTTATGGTGCATAATTATAAACACCTTTTACCTTATTTTTATTATTCTCA
Organism: Squalius cephalus; assembly: GCF_949319135.1. Classification (NCBI taxonomy): domain Eukaryota; kingdom Metazoa; phylum Chordata; class Actinopteri; order Cypriniformes; family Leuciscidae; genus Squalius; species Squalius cephalus. The sequence goes on along the minus strand of NC_137128.1, from coordinate 4,249,651 downwards.
GGTTAGGTAAAGTTAGTAAAATCTGTCCTAAATAATAAGCATTTGAATTCCCATACTTACAATATTTAGATCACAGAAGACTTCTCCGCTCAGTTCAGCTCAATCTTTTGTAGAAGAGAGACTTGTGGCAGGCGAGTTTATTAATTTCAATTATATATTATAAAAATTATAATATATATATATATATATATATATATATATATTTTTTTTTTTATTTTTTTTTTTATTATTATTATTATTAAAAACAGGTTAACTAGTTTACATAAAAGGTAGTAATATATAAAAAATAAATAAAAGTAAATCAAAACCAAATCGTTTACAAGCTTTAACTGCAGGAGGCGCAGTGGCATCTAACACCGGAGAGGCCGTCCTTGGTGAATCAGCGTCTGACTGGACATTATCTTTCCAGTCCTTTTAAAGTCCATCAACTTTTTCACATCTTCAGGAATCCCCTACTGGAAACTCCCAGGACTTGTTCATATAAAGCCTTTCGCCTCTTCGTCCTCCTTCTTCGTTACATTCTATGTCTCGTCCGCAACACATACGACGGTAATGCTTGCATTTTTCTTCTTTCTTTGGCAAAGCTCTTTCTAATACATGTTTTGTTCCTCACTATGCTTTTTAATAAAGGCTTAAAACATTAAGTGTGGGATGTTTTTATTTATAAACCACTTTTTCAACAAACCATTTTACAAAAACAATTGCAGTGTTTTTCTTTATAAACCACTTGCTTCATATATGGTTACAATGATTATTACAAGTGTCTTTCTTTATATAACACTTCCTTAATAAATCATTTAACAACAACTTCTGGTGTCTTTATAAAAACACTTTCATTATAAAAGGTTACCATTATGGTTGACTACAATACATAAGTGCTTCATACACAAAAAGGCATATTTATAATAGAATAATTGTATATTCCATAACTCTGAGTGTGTGTGTGTGTGTGTGTGTGTGTGTGTGTGTGTGTGTGTGTGTGTCGCCTTTGGCTTGCTTCCCTATTTTCTGCAGAGCTGCTTTATAGATGAATTAAACTCATTAACTGATGGACTTTACACAGTTATTGAACAAAACTGAACTGAGTTTCAATGACGTGTGTGTGTACACTGTATGTGTGTGTGTGTGTATATATATTTATATATGTGTGTGTGTGTGTGTGTTTTAAAATCTATACTTGAACTATATAGTATATGCAATTGTGTTAATTATGAAATACATAATTTGATGTTAGTTGATAAAATACATAGTTTGAATAAATAAAACATTACATTTAAAATGTAAAAATACAAATTAGAATTGTATTGTTTATTTATTCTTTTTTTTTTGTAAGTGTAAGTAATGTTAATTTAAGCTGTAAATTGTGTGTGGAACATGTGAGGACTTTGCCTCTTCCTGTGAGAACAGCACTGGTGTTTTACGAACAGCTGCTCACACACAGCATCACTGAATCCACACATCAGCCGTCTGTGCGTTCACTCCTGATGGGGGTTTGGTTGTGGTGTGTAGCGCAGGTACTTCTTCCCGGAGGGCAGGTCTTTGGTGTAAACTCCAGCGGGGAAGAGCGTCACGGCCTCCTGCTCAGGGATGCTGGGCGGCACCATAACACTGTCTCCAGGCTTCAAACAACAGCAGATGAGCGTCACTCATTACACACTGATGACAGGAACAGACACACACACTCCAAACAGACCAGGCCTGACATTTCTCACCCGCCAGTCCACAGGTGTGGCCACACGGTTGTGTGCCGTTAACTGCAAAGAGTCGACCACACGCAGAATCTCGTCAAAGTTACGTCCCGTTGTTGCAGGATAGAGAATGGACAGCTTCAACTTCTTATCTGGACCAATCACAAATACCTGAACGAAAAATGCACACATTAAGAAATCAATTAGTGCAGTGTGAAGGGTTGATGGCTCTGTCCAAACCAGTGACCCAACCTTTTCAGATATGTTAAACTCTTATCTTATTCAGTAAACCACCAAGCATGCAGAGCAGGTTGAAATGGCATCATCCCCGTACTCCCTAATCGTCCTCGGTTTGAAACTATATATTTAGGCAGACCAAAAATACGGAAGACATGCTTGAAAGTAGCTCTGCTGTTTCCATAGCCATGGGGAGACCCTCGAGGAGCATCATCTTGCATGATTCAGAGAATCTATTCAATATGACGAGAACACAAGTAATCAAGGGCTGATCGGGGATTAAATCCACTCCTAGATGTGACCATGGATGGTCTGGAATGGGCAACAGGAGAAGTTTACTAGATGGTAAGTGGCAGGGACTCTCAGAGACGGCACATTCCCAGAACAAGCCTTCTGATTAGGCCACGAGTACCAATCTTGGAGGAGCAAGAGGGTTTGATTGGTCCCAGGGTGGCCAGTGCCCAGTGAGGAGTGAGCGGTGTCCATGGGATCCAGACGGAGTGAGGATGGGATGTAGACATGTTTGGCGGGGCAGTCAGGTGGAGGAGGCTCGGTTAGAGAGCCGTCTGCGATCTCATGGTTCAGGGTCCAGTGTATGGGACTCACAATATTGGATGAAGGCAGTATTGTGTCAGGAGGTTCTTGTGGCTCTGATGTAGAGTCGATATGGGACAGGGCATATCTCTTCACAATTACATTTAATCATTTAGAAGAAGCTTTTATCCAAAGCAACTTACAAATGAGGAGAACAATTGAAGCAAAGTCCTTGATTGTGGCTGTGATTGTGACCGGTGTCTGTGATCAGAATTTGGGTGTATTTGGAGGGATAGTCAGGCATGGGCATTTTTTTTTTTTTTATTAATTAATTTTTTCTTGCTGCAAAAATAACAGAATCAACAAACACACAACCAGGTTCACACTCTTTTCAGGCATGTTATGTTAGTCCCAGTAATTGTAGCTACTATTGTTGGCCACAACATTCTCTTTTTATTCACCATTTTTATTTGAAATTTGGGTCACACTTTAGATTAAGGTCCAATTCTGACTATTAACTAACTATTAACTATGAGGTTTGCTCCTAATTACTCCTAATATAAAATCCTTATTACTGCTTATTAATAGTTAGTACGGTAATGGTTAAGTTTAGGTATTGGGTAGGATTAAAGATGTATAATATGGTCAAGCAGAATAAGGCATTAATATGTGCTTTATTAGTACTAATAAACAGCCAATATCCTAGTAATAAACATAATAATCAACTAGTTCATAGTGAGTATTGGACCCTAAACTAAAGTGTTACTGAAATTTGCTCTGTTTTTGAAGATTTATTCATGTGTGCAGTGCACTTACGCATCGAGCGCTGAGCGGCATCCCGGTCTGATCCTTCTCCTCCGGGTCCAGCATGCCCAGTGTCTCCACCAGATGCCTCCCAGCATCCGCTATGATTGGGAAAGGGAACTCGCTTCCGGACTCCGCGTTATTGTAAGCCAAGATGTCCTGAAATCATCCATGGAGACTCATTAGCAGCAGGTCATTCAGAGAGACACTACAGACTGAAAGAAGCGAACCTTGCTCCAGCCGTGATGGTCTTGGAGGCTGTCGACGGAGAGCGCGATCAGCTTGACGTTGCGTCTGCTGAACTCTGGACTGAGTTGAGCTGCTCTGCCGAGTTCAGTGGTGCAGACAGGAGTGAAGTCTCGAGGATGAGAGAACAGGACGCCCCAGCTGACGAGGAGAAACTCAGGTCACTCAAGGGGAATGACAGAACTGTGGAAGCCCATTACCGCCACAGGAGAATAAAAGAAATCAGGCTTTGTAAATCATAGATATGAAATTATGACATTGAAAGTATGTATTTAGCATGCAAGTATGTAGTAAAAGTATTTAGTATGTCAAAATTATGAATTGGTATGTGATATTTTTGACTTTCCCACAATTCCAAATTTTAATGTCACAATAATTAGTATGTCATAATTTTTACTTTTAATGTAATAATTTAGATTCTAATCTCATAATTATGACTTAGTCAAAATTGTGACATACTAAGTAATAATTATGAGATAAAAAGACAAACATACTATCTTATTTTGACTCATGTCAATTTTTAGTATTTCATAATTATGACGTTTCATGCCATAATTTCGATTTATGTCATAGTTGACTTAGTGTGCCATAACTTTGACTTTTTAATTGCACAATTATAACTTACTAGGCTATGTTCATCTTTTTTATCTTTGACTTACTAATAATTGACAAATGTCGAATTAATAAGAATGTAATAAATTACTTACATTTTTATCTCATAATTATGAAGTTTAATGTCTTAATTAAGATTTAGCAAAGCATGATTTTCTTCTGAGGCGGAAGTGTGCATTCATACATATCTGAGTAAGAATCATAAACACATTTTAAGACATACAGCATTTCTGTGCATGTTGCATGTTTTAGTCATAGACACACAGACACTGTTTGTTCACAAAGAACTGTAGATTATTACAGGAGTTTTGGTAACACTTTATATTACGACCCGCAAACAACTGCGTAAGTAAACCGAAACTACGGTGTACGTTTCTGTAATTATAGTGTACTTCCGTGTAGGTATAAGGGAACAATATGTTAAGTTTTGGGTAATAAAGGGGTAACAAGCAGATATACAACCTGCAAAGAACTTAGTAAGTAAACCGAAATTACGGTGTACGTTTCTGTAATTATAGTGTACCTCCGTGTAGGTATAAGGGAACAATATTTTGGGTAATAAAGGGGTACAACCAGATATACAAGCAAATTATTTATAATGTAATTATTTTAAAACTAACAGGTACCTATTCTGTTAATATATTCCAGGCAAAAATTGTACGTCTGTTGTATATAAAAGTTTTTATCACATTTCTGGAAAAATATGTTCTTGTGCAATGTAGTTACAGGGTAATTTTGACATCTGTGGGTTGTAAATTAAACTTTTTGGCAATGCTATGTATTGGCTTTTCTTACTAAACTACTTAACGTTAAGCCAAAAAAATTGCTTTTGCTATGATTTTAATTTAAAACGTACCATGTAGTACTTAGTACTATCACATTGTATTGCAATGACACTTAAATGTCAGGGCAAATATACTGTGTAATTAAAAGTTTTTTTGTTTAGTTTTTTTTAATAAGAGTAGCCTACCTTTCTCTGTAATTACTGTGCAAATAGTGTTGTTTCGTATTGTTACATAGTAAGTAGTGTTTGTTACCCGTTTCAACTGTGTATTTACATGGTAAGTGTAACTCCTGCGGGCTGTAAATTAAAGTGGCGCTTGTTACCCCCTTGTTCTGTGTATTTACAGGGTAAGTGTAACTCCTGCGGGCTGTAAATTAAAGTGGTGCTTGTTACCCCCTTGTTCTGTGTAGTTACAGGGTAAGTGTAACTCCTGCAGGCTGTAAATTAAAGTGCCGCTTGTTACCCCTTGTTCTGTGTATTTACAGGGTAAGTGTAACTCCTGCGGGCTGTAAATTAAAGTGGCGCTTGTTACCCCCTTGTTCTGTGTAGTTACAGGGTAAGTGTAACTCCTGCGGGCTGTAAATTAAAGTGGCGCTTGTTACCCCCTTGTTCTGTGTAGTTACAGGGTAAGTGCAGTAAATATACAATAAAGGATCCAATTTAATTTCTGACTTTTATTTTACAAAAAAATGTCAAAACACTTTTTCATCTTAATAAAACATTGTCTTTTCTACAGAATACTCAAACAACAAAGTAACACATTATACCCCCCCCCCCCCTTTTATTTGCATCCCTTGCTTTTCTTCTTCTTTCTTTTCTTGCTCTTCTTTTTCTTAACTTCCACTGGGGACTCTGAAGTTGAGGAGTTGATGGAGTCCCATTGGTCTTGCTGCACTGCAAAAATATGAATATACAGTAGCTACACCTTCAATTTTAAGTTGTCGAACAACCCTCCACTCTATACCACCTGATATTACTGTAGTAACTGTAGTAACTGTAATTTTGAAGAAAACACATTTTGGTGAAGTTTGAGTCAGATCATGGTGGGGTTGTGATATTTTATAGTGATAATGACTGTAGTGCAGCAGAAAATGTTTTTTAAAAAGGCATAGTTGTTCTGACAGCAACAAAAAAAAAAAAAAAAAAAAGCATGAAACACAAACCTGAGGGCTGTGTTCAATAGTTTGGATTGAGCTGATCAACAAACGGACAGGGAACTACGTCATCACGTTGAAAAGTCACGCCTGCGCCGGCCGAAGTACCGCCCCACTGTTTACAATGCGACCGTACGTAGGAGGATAATTCAAATAGTATTGTTTGCGATTATATATATAGAAATAGTATTCAGTGAATATGAATAGTATATGAATAACATTCTGATGAATATGAATAGTAGTTCAAATAGTATTGCCGGCGCAGGCGTGACCTTTCAACGTGATGACGTAACTTAGTTCCCTGTCCGTTTGTTGATCAGCTCAATCCGAACTATTGAAGGTAAAAAGTCTATAAATTATATATTTCTTTTTTTTAAATGACCTATCGTTTCGCTAGATAACAACCTCTTCTTCAGCTGTGATCGCGTACAGCCCTTTTAAACACTTAAAAGACTTCTGAAACTGCATTGATTTGGACTTAACGATGGTGACCAATGAAGTCCGTTGAAAATTTTCATTTTGGGGTGAACTAATCCTTTAACAAGTGCATTTATAATGTACAGTACCAGTGATGTTTAGTTCTTAAATTTGATGTTTTAAAAAATAGGAAAGTGGTCACAAGTATAGCTAAGCCCTGGAGTAGGGCAGGAGTAAAATTTAAACGTCTAACCTTTCTTTCTTTCTTTCAAAGATAAGATTATCACTCTTAAAGCAGAGATCACCTTGCTCAAAGATGAGTGTGATTTTTTGAAAAAGGAAATTGAAAAGATGAAGTCTGCTGTCCCATCTGCAATGACACAAAGATATGCTGTTCCTATAGTGCCACAGCCCTCATGTTTGTGTTTCATGCTTTTTTGTTTTTTTGTTGCTGTCAGAACTATGCCTTTTTTAAAAACATTTTCTGCTGCACTACAGTCATTATCACTATAAAATATCACAACCCCCCCATGATCTGCCTCAAACTTCACCAAAATGTGTTTTCTTCAAAATTACAGTTACTACAGTAGTGGTGGCACAAAATGTTTTAGAGTGGAGGATTGTTCGACAACTTAAAATTTAAGGTGTAGCTTGCTAAGAGCATGTATATATATTTATATTTTTGCAGTGCAGCAAGACCAATGGGACTCCATCAACTCCTCAACTTCAGAGTCCCCAGTGGAAGTTAAGAAAAAGAAGAGCAAGAAAAGAAAGAAGAAGAAAAGCAAGGGATGCAAATAAAAGGGGGGGGGGGGGGTATAATGTGTTACTTTGTTGTTTGAGTATACTGTAGAAAAGACAATGTTTTATTAAGATGAAAAAGTGTTTTGAAATGTCTTTGTAAAATAAAAGTCAGAAATTAAATTGGATCCTTTATTGTAAATTTACTGCACTTACCCTGTAACTACACAGAACAAGGGAGTAACAAGCGCCACTTTAATTTACAGCCCGCAGGAGTTACACTTACCCTGTAACTACACAGAACAAGGGGGTAACAAGCGCCACTTTAATTTACAGCCCGCAGGAGTTACACTTACCCTGTAACTACACAGAACAAGGGAGTAACAAGCGCCACTTTAATTTACAGCCCGCAGGAGTTACACTTACCCTGTAACTACACAGAACAAGGGGGTAACAAGCACCACTTTAATTTACAGCCCGCAGGAGTTACACTTACCCTGTAACTACACAGAACAAGGGGGTAACAAGCACCACTTTAATTTACAGCCCGCAGGAGTTACACTTACCCTGTAACTACACAGAACAAGGGGGTAACAAGCACCACTTTAATTTACAGCCCGCAGGAGTTACACTTACCCTGTAACTACACAGAACAAGGGGGTAACAAGCGCCACTTTAATTTACAGCCCGCAGGAGTTACACTTACCCTGTAACTACACAGAACAAGGGGGTAACAAGCACCACTTTAATTTACAGCCTGCAGGAGTTACACTTACCCTGTAACTACACAGAACAAGGGGGTAACAAGCGCCACTTTAATTTACAGCCCGCAAGAGTTACACTTACCCTGTAACTACACAGAACAAAGGGGTAACAAGCACCACTTTAATTTACAGCCTGCAGGAGTTACACTTACCCTGTAAATACACAGAACAAGGGGGTAACAAGCACCACTTTAATTTACAGCCTGCAGGAGTTACACTTACCCTGTAACTACACAGAACGAGGGGGTAACAAGCGCCACTTTAATTTACAGCCCGCAGGAGTTACACTTACCCTGTAACTACACAGAACAAGGGGGTAACAAGCACCACTTTAATTTACAGCCTGCAGGAGTTACACTTACCCTGTAACTACACAGAACAAGGGGGTAACAAGCGCCACTTTAATTTACAGCCCGCAGGAGTTACACTTACCCTGTAACTACACAGAACAAGGGGGTAACAAGCGCCACTTTAATTTACAGCCCGCAGGAGTTACACTTACCCTGTAACTACACAGAACGAGGGGGTAACAAGCGCCACTTTAATTTACAGCCCGCAAGAGTTACACTTACCCTGTAACTACACAGAACAAGGGGGTAACAAGCGCCACTTTAATTTACAGCCCGCAAGAGTTACACTTACCCTGTAACTACACAGAACGAGGGGGTAACAAGCGCCACTTTAATTTACAGCCTGCAGGAGTTACACTTACCCTGTAACTACACAGAACAAGGGGGTAACAAGCGCCACTTTAATTTACAGCCCGCAAGAGTTACACTTACCCTGTAACTACACAGAACGAGGGGGTAACAAGCGCCACTTTAATTTACAGCCCGCAAGAGTTACACTTACCCTGTAACTACACAGAACAAGGGGGTAACAAGCACCACTTTAATTTACAGCCTGCAGGAGTTACACTTACCCTGTAACTACACAGAACGAGGGGGTAACAAGCACCACTTTAATTTACAGCCTGCAGGAGTTACACTTACCCTGTAAATACACAGAACAAGGGGGTAACAAGCACCACTTTAATTTACAGCCTGCAGGAGTTACACTTACCCTGTAACTACACAGAACAAGGGGGTAACAAGCGCCACTTTAATTTACAGCCCGCAAGAGTTACACTTACCCTGTAACTACACAGAACGAGGGGGTAACAAGCGCCACTTTAATTTACAGCCCGCAAGAGTTACACTTACCCTGTAACTACACAGAACAAGGGGGTAACAAGCGCCACTTTAATTTACAGCCTGCAGGAGTTACACTTACCCTGTAACTACAGAGAACAAGGGGGTAACAAGCGCCACTTTAATTTACAGCCCGCAGGAGTTACACTTACCCTGTAACTACACAGAACAAGGGAGTAACAAGCACCACTTTAATTTACAGCCCGCAAGAGTTACACTTACCCTGTAACTACACAGAACAAGGGAGTAACAAGCGCCACTTTAATTTACAGCCCGCAAGAGTTACACTTACCCTGTAACTACACAGAACAAGGGAGTAACAAGCACCACTTTAATTTACAGCCTGCAGGAGTTACACTTACCCTGTAACTACACAGAACAAGGGGGTAACAAGCGCCACTTTAATTTACAGCCCGCAGGAGTTACACTTACCCTGTAACTACACAGAACAAGGGGGTAACAAGCGCCACTTTAATTTACAGCCCGCAAGAGTTACACTTACCCTGTAAATACACAGAACAAGGGGGTAACATGCGCCACTTTAATTTACAGCCCGCAGGAGTTACACTTACCCTGTAACTACACAGAACAAGGGGGTAACAAGCGCCACTTTAATTTACAGCCCGCAGGAGTTACACTTACCCTGTAACTACACAGAACAAGGGAGTAACAAGCACCACTTTAATTTACAGCCCGCAAGAGTTACACTTACCCTGTAACTACACAGAACAAGGGAGTAACAAGCGCCACTTTAATTTACAGCCCGCAAGAGTTACACTTACCCTGTAACTACACAGAACAAGGGAGTAACAAGCACCACTTTAATTTACAGCCTGCAGGAGTTACACTTACCCTGTAACTACACAGAACAAGGGGGTAACAAGCGCCACTTTAATTTACAGCCCGCAGGAGTTACACTTACCCTGTAACTACACAGAACAAGGGGGTAACAAGCGCCACTTTAATTTACAGCCCGCAAGAGTTACACTTACCCTGTAAATACACAGAACAAGGGGGTAACATGCGCCACTTTAATTTACAGCCCGCAGGAGTTACACTTACCCTGTAACTACACAGAACAAGGGGGTAACAAGCGCCACTTTAATTTACAGCCCGCAAGAGTTACACTTACCCTGTAACTACACAGAACGAGGGGGTAACAAGCGCCACTTTAATTTACAGCCCGCAAGAGTTACACTTACCCTGTAACTACACAGAACAAGGGGGTAACAAGCGCCACTTTAATTTACAGCCTGCAGGAGTTACACTTACCCTGTAACTACAGAGAACAAGGGGGTAACAAGCGCCACTTTAATTTACAGCCCGCAGGAGTTACACTTACCCTGTAACTACACAGAACAAGGGAGTAACAAGCACCACTTTAATTTACAGCCCGCAAGAGTTACACTTACCCTGTAACTACACAGAACAAGGGAGTAACAAGCGCCACTTTAATTTACAGCCCGCAAGAGTTACACTTACCCTGTAACTACACAGAACAAGGGAGTAACAAGCACAACTTTAATTTACAGCCTGCAGGAGTTACACTTACCCTGTAACTACACAGAACAAGGGGGTAACAAGCGCCACTTTAATTTACAGCCCGCAGGAGTTACACTTACCCTGTAACTACACAGAACAAGGGGGTAACAAGCGCCACTTTAATTTACAGCCCGCAAGAGTTACACTTACCCTGTAAATACACAGAACAAGGGGGTAACATGCGCCACTTTAATTTACAGCCCGCAGGAGTTACACTTACCCTGTAACTACACAGAACAAGGGGGTAACAAGCGCCACTTTAATTTACAGCCCGCAGGAGTTACACTTACCCTGTAACTACACAGAACGAGGGGGTAACAAGCGCCACTTTAATTTACAGCCTGCAGGAGTTACACTTACCCTGTAACTACACAGAACAAGGGGGTAACAAGCGCCACTTTAATTTACAGCCCGCAGGAGTTACACTTACCCTGTAACTACACAGAACAAGGGGGTAACAAGCGCCACTTTAATTTACAGCCCGCAGGAGTTACACTTACCCTGTAACTACACAGAACGAGGGGGTAACAAGCGCCACTTTAATTTACAGCCCGCAAGAGTTACACTTACCCTGTAACTACACAGAACAAGGGGGTAACAAGCGCCACTTTAATTTACAGCCCGCAAGAGTTACACTTACCCTGTAACTACACAGAACGAGGGGGTAACAAGCGCCACTTTAATTTACAGCCTGCAGGAGTTACACTTACCCTGTAACTACACAGAACAAGGGGGTAACAAGCGCCACTTTAATTTACAGCCCGCAAGAGTTACACTTACCCTGTAACTACACAGAACGAGGGGGTAACAAGCGCCACTTTAATTTACAGCCCGCAAGAGTTACACTTACCCTGTAACTACACAGAACAAGGGGGTAACAAGCACCACTTTAATTTACAGCCTGCAGGAGTTACACTTACCCTGTAACTACACAGAACGAGGGGGTAACAAGCACCACTTTAATTTACAGCCTGCAGGAGTTACACTTACCCTGTAAATACACAGAACAAGGGGGTAACAAGCACCACTTTAATTTACAGCCTGCAGGAGTTACACTTACCCTGTAACTACACAGAACAAGGGGGTAACAAGCGCCACTTTAATTTACAGCCCGCAAGAGTTACACTTACCCTGTAACTACACAGAACGAGGGGGTAACAAGCGCCACTTTAATTTACAGCCCGCAAGAGTTACACTTACCCTGTAACTACACAGAACAAGGGGGTAACAAGCGCCACTTTAATTTACAGCCTGCAGGAGTTACACTTACCCTGTAACTACAGAGAACAAGGGGGTAACAAGCGCCACTTTAATTTACAGCCCGCAGGAGTTACACTTACCCTGTAACTACACAGAACAAGGGAGTAACAAGCACCACTTTAATTTACAGCCCGCAAGAGTTACACTTACCCTGTAACTACACAGAACAAGGGAGTAACAAGCGCCACTTTAATTTACAGCCCGCAAGAGTTACACTTACCCTGTAACTACACAGAACAAGGGAGTAACAAGCACCACTTTAATTTACAGCCTGCAGGAGTTACACTTACCCTGTAACTACACAGAACAAGGGGGTAACAAGCGCCACTTTAATTTACAGCCCGCAGGAGTTACACTTACCCTGTAACTACACAGAACAAGGGGGTAACAAGCGCCACTTTAATTTACAGCCCGCAAGAGTTACACTTACCCTGTAAATACACAGAACAAGGGGGTAACATGCGCCACTTTAATTTACAGCCCGCAGGAGTTACACTTACCCTGTAACTACACAGAACAAGGGGGTAACAAGCGCCACTTTAATTTACAGCCCGCAGGAGTTACACTTACCCTGTAACTACACAGAACAAGGGAGTAACAAGCACCACTTTAATTTACAGCCCGCAAGAGTTACACTTACCCTGTAACTACACAGAACAAGGGAGTAACAAGCGCCACTTTAATTTACAGCCCGCAAGAGTTACACTTACCCTGTAACTACACAGAACAAGGGAGTAACAAGCACCACTTTAATTTACAGCCTGCAGGAGTTACACTTACCCTGTAACTACACAGAACAAGGGGGTAACAAGCGCCACTTTAATTTACAGCCCGCAGGAGTTACACTTACCCTGTAACTACACAGAACAAGGGGGTAACAAGCGCCACTTTAATTTACAGCCCGCAAGAGTTACACTTACCCTGTAACTACACAGAACGAGGGGGTAACAAGCGCCACTTTAATTTACAGCCCGCAAGAGTTACACTTACCCTGTAACTACACAGAACAAGGGGGTAACAAGCGCCACTTTAATTTACAGCCTGCAGGAGTTACACTTACCCTGTAACTACAGAGAACAAGGGGGTAACAAGCGCCACTTTAATTTACAGCCCGCAGGAGTTACACTTACCCTGTAACTACACAGAACAAGGGAGTAACAAGCACCACTTTAATTTACAGCCCGCAAGAGTTACACTTACCCTGTAACTACACAGAACAAGGGAGTAACAAGCGCCACTTTAATTTACAGCCCGCAAGAGTTACACTTACCCTGTAACTACACAGAACAAGGGAGTAACAAGCACCACTTTAATTTACAGCCTGCAGGAGTTACACTTACCCTGTAACTACACAGAACAAGGGGGTAACAAGCGCCACTTTAATTTACAGCCCGCAGGAGTTACACTTACCCTGTAACTACACAGAACAAGGGGGTAACAAGCGCCACTTTAATTTACAGCCCGCAAGAGTTACACTTACCCTGTAAATACACAGAACAAGGGGGTAACATGCGCCACTTTAATTTACAGCCCGCAGGAGTTACACTTACCCTGTAACTACACAGAACAAGGGGGTAACAAGCGCCACTTTAATTTACAGCCCGCAGGAGTTACACTTACCCTGTAACTACACAGAACGAGGGGGTAACAAGCGCCACTTTAATTTACAGCCCGCAAGAGTTACACTTACCCTGTAACTACACAGAACAAGGGGGTAACAAGCACCACTTTAATTTACAGCCTGCAGGAGTTACACTTACCCTGTAAATACACAGAACAAGGGGGTAACAAGCGCCACTTTAATTTACAGCCCGCAGGAGTTACACTTACCCTGTAACTACACAGAACGAGGGGGTAACAAGCGCCACTTTAATTTACAGCCCGCAAGAGTTACACTTACCCTGTAACTACACAGAACAAGGGGGTAACAAGCACCACTTTAATTTACAGCCCGCAGGAGTTACACTTACCCTGTAACTACACAGAACAAGGGGGTAACAAGCACCACTTTAATTTACAGCCCGCAGGAGTTACACTTACCCTGTAACTACACAGAACAAGGGGGTAACAAGCGCCACTTTAATTTACAGCCTGCAGGAGTTACACTTACCCTGTAAATACACAGAACAAGGGGGTAACAAGCGCCACTTTAATTTACAGCCCGCAGGAGTTACACTTACCCTGTAACTACACAGAACGAGGGGGTAACAAGCGCCACTTTAATTTACAGCCCGCAAGAGTTACACTTACCCTGTAACTACACAGAACAAGGGGGTAACAAGCACCACTTTAATTTACAGCCCGCAGGAGTTACACTTACCCTGTAAATACACAGTTGAAACGGGTAACAAACACTACTTACTATGTAACAATACGAAACAACACTATTTGCACAGTAATTACAGAGAAAGGTAGGCTACTCTTATAAAAAAATTAAAAAAAAACTTTTAATTACACAGTATATTTGCCCTGACATTTAAGTGTCATTGCAATACAATGTGATAAGGTAAGTATTAAGTACTACATGGTACGTTCTAAATTAAAGTCATAGCAGAATTTTTTATTTTTTTTTGGCTAAACGTTAAGTAGTTTAGTAAGAAAAGCCAATAAATAGCATTGCCAATGTTTTTAGAAATCAGCTGTTTATAAAATTGTTTCAGATTAAATTTTTATCATACTGTGCTTACATACAGCCATATATACAGTATATATATATATTTAATTTACAACCCACAGATGTCAAAATTACCCTGTAACTACATTGCACAAGAACATATTTTTCCAGAAATGTGATAAAAACTTTTATATACAACAGACGTACAATTTTTGCCTGGAATATATTAACAGAATAGGTACCTGTTAGTTTTAAAATAATTACATTATAAATAATTTGCTTGTATATCTGGTTGTACCCCTTTATTACCCAAAACTTAACATATTGTTCCCTTATACCTACACGGAAGTACACTATAATTACAGAAACGTACACCGTAGTTTCGGTTTACTTACGCAGTTGTTTGCGGGTCGTAATATAAAGTGTTACCGGAGTTTTCAGTCTGGCCCGTTGATGTATAAATGTACATTAAAATTTTTAAAGATTATTTTCAAAAGTTGTATTGCTTTGGTATTAAATTACAGTAAACTAGTTAATGCTGTTGCTCTCTTCTGACCAACATAAGCAATCTCTCCACGTTTTTCCTCTTTAATGTCATAGAGACGCTATAGCAAATGTATTTGAAATATAGTATATTTTGAAGTATAGTAAATGGGAACTCAAAAATCGTATTTGTTGTAGTTTCCTTTCGCCACTATAGAAGTTTATCCAACTTTGAGGACTTCTGCTTCTGAGAACCTGGAAATGTGAAGCGGGTCCATTTCCATTTGCTGAAGACATTTTATCAGTTTCTCAGTTTGACAGTTTCTCTGATCTAGTAACTCTAGCAAAGAGCAGCTGTTTAGTGCATCATTTACGCAAGTTTCTGCTTTGTTCACAGTGAAGCTTCACCATCACTGCAAAACATTCAGCACAACAGGGTCTGATATCACTAAACCCACAACTTAGTCCCAAACCCTTAATCTAACCTTAGCCTAATTATAACCTCAGCCCTAAAAGCAAGTCTTGACCCTCAAACAGGGGTCTCAGAGAGTGAGGACAGGCCAAAAGATTCTTCACTTGGTCAGTCTGTGATGAGGACTCGGAGGACAGTATACAGGCAGGGGTTGATAAACAGAGAGATATACAAGCAGACGCATAGGCAAAGCAGCAGTCGAGGTCATAACAGGAGAAGTATCAGGGCAGGTAGCAAACAAACGGGTCAATATCCAGGTAAACAGAGCAGGGTCAAAAATACAGCCAGCAAGAGTCATAAACAGTCCAAGGGTCAGAACACAGGCAAAACAGTGCTTGGAAATGTTAGCCGTGATAAGACAAAACTTCACAATGAGCCGAGCATGCTCAGTGCTAAACTAGTCCAGAGAATGAGAAACAGGTGTGTGTGTGTGTGTGTGTGTGTGTGTGTGTGTGTGTGTGTGTGTGTGTGTGTGTGTGTGTGTGTGTGTGTGTGATAAGTGGCGAACGGTAGGATTCTCAGAGATAGTGTTCATAACAGAGAGTTCAGAGTGCTTTTGTTGACTCTGCTCTTTATGTGTGTCAAGCCGTGTCAGCGTTTGGATGAAGCTGAAGAGGCGGTAACAGTGGCGTCACGAGTCATGACCGCATGACCTACAAACACAATCACCACACAGGAACACACAACGGCTTTGACCATGTACGGTTTCATCAAAGATACCTGACTAGCACATGCTGTCCATTGTGAGGCCATTACGAGAGAAACGCGTCTTATATCCAAGCCACACAATTCACTAATAACCAACACTGAATAATAATAAGAACACAGAGGAGGAGAGAAAAGAGGGAATATTGTTAGATGTGACCTCAGGAAGATGCTATTGAAAATAAAACTACTGGTATTGTAATCTATGATGAACAACACGTATCAAACAACACACTCTCATATCACAAGCACACATGATCGCATTACACTTACGAATCCCCGAGAAAATCATGAAGTTTCAATCTGCCAAAAGTGGAATCGGCTTCGAAATTGGGAACGATGTCTCCTAACAGCATCCCCGGCATCTTGAAGCATCTCTCTCTCTCTCTCTCTCTCTCTCTCTCTCTCTCTCTCTCTCTCTCTCTCTCTCTTTCTCTCTCTCTCTCTCTCTGTCCTCTCTCTTTCACTTTCTCTCTCTCTCTCTCTCTCTCTCTCTCTTTCTTTCTCTGTCTGTCTGTCCTCTCTCTCCTCTCTCTCTCTCTCTCTCTGTCCTCTCTCTTTCACTTTCTCTCTCTTTCTCTCTCTCTCTCTCTCTCTCTCTCTCACTCTTTCTCTGTCTGTCCTCTCTCAAATTCAAATTCAAATGAGCTTTATTGGCATGACTTGTACAGTATTGCCAAAGCATTGGCCATTACATAAATGGACATTACATACACAAATAATCAATAAATTCAATAAATCAATCAGTAAACAAATGTATGAATACATTTATATAAACAAGAAAAAAAAAAAAAAAAAAAAAAAACACCTATGTACATTAGTACCAACATTCAGACGAGATAAGGATGATTCTGACTTTGGTTTTGTCCTCTGGCTGACTCTCGTAGTTTGTGGCAGGCTGTCACATATTTTGCTGCTGTTGTGATTGAGCTGGAGTCCTCACCCAAAATATGATTTAATTTTTCTGAATTTGGTAGTGCCATAAAAGTTGGTTCTAGTTCTCTCTCTCTCTCTCTCTCTCTCTCTCTCTCTCTCTGTCCTCTCTCTCTCTCTCTCTCTCTCTCTCTCTCTCTCTCTGTCCTCTCTCTTTCACTTTCTCTCTCTCTCTCTCTCTCTCTCTCTCTGTGCGCATGTGCGGAGTGACTGGGAGGAACGCGTGAGTGTTTGAGCGAGTGGCGGCGTGTTTGAGTGAGTTTTTTCTCTTTTTCCCCTTTTTTTCTTGTTTCTTTAATTATTTAGTTTAGCTTAGTTTGTAGTTAGTTGTTAGGGGGTGTGGAAATGTCGACAGATTCTGACGGGTTTGCTACCTTAACAGCCCGGAACGGCTGTAAATGTATACCAGATGACTCGATCACGGTCGAAGACTGCTTGACTGCTGTTAGTAGTGAAATAGGTGCTCGGAACATTCTGTCTGCATCTAGAATGAATAAAGCTGTCGTTGTGTTTTTGAAAGAAGAGTGTATGGTTCATCATTTAGTAGAAGTTGGCTTATCTGTTGGTGATGTTTTTCTGCCTGTTTTACCGCTGTCGAGCCCTTCTAAAAAGGTAACTCTTTCTAATGTGCCGCCTTTTATTTCTAATGATTCACTTGAGCGTTTACTTGGGCGCTATGGCAAAATATTGATGCCGATTAAAATGATCCCCCTCGGTGTTAAAAATCCAAATTTGAAACATGTGATGTCTTTCAGACGGCAAACTTTTATGATTTTGAATGCCGAATTTCAAAATTTGGACGTTTCCGTGAAATTGGCTTTGTCAGGTAAAGATTATAAAATTTTTATCAGCACGGATTCAATGAAATGTTTTTCTTGTGGGATTTTTGGTCATACAAGACAAAAATGTCCATCTAATAAGGTGACTGAACAAAATGAGACCAAACCTAATACTTCTGGAGCAAGTGGCTTCTACTTCGGAAAATGTTAATCAGGATGTAACGTTAGGGAACAAAACTGATCTGGCTGTATCGGATTCTTTGTCTAAAGACGAAGAAAATCCGAAAGAACATGCAGTTAACAGTTGTGCTGTGGACGCAGAAAAGTGTTTAGTGAACACTAGTGAGTGTGACAATGTCAGCAGTGGGGCTGAGATCGCTGTTGCGGGAACCAGTGACCCAGAGTGTCCGCGGGAGTCGGGTGGGCTTGTGGATGCCGGAGAGTCGCGGGACTCGCGAGCATCTGTTGGTCTGTCACTGAGTGACGAGGAACAGCTCACCGGGAGAGGTGATTCTGACAGCGAGGAATCTGATATTGTAGATTATCTCACTGATGTTAGTTCACAAGGAAGTTATGCAGAAAAACAATGCAGCCTTCAAATGAAGCCACCTTATTATACAGTGCAACAAATTAATGATTTCCTTGATAGCACTTTTAATCAGCGAAAACCAAGATTAGAGAAGTATTTCTCTGATTTGCAACTTTTTGTTGATTCTTGTGCCATGGCTACGAGAAAAGCTTCATTGGAGGAGCTTGATCAGCCAAAAAGATATCGACTCAAGAAACATGTAAGCACTGTTAAAAAAAGACTGAAAATCAGTTCTAAGAAATACTAGTAGAGTCATGTTTATTAACAGGGTGATATCTTGGGCTTTTTTTCTTTTTTTCTTTCCTTTCCTCATGACAACCTTAAACATTGGAACTTTTAATATTAATGGTTGTCGGGGTATAGAAAAGAGAGTGGCTTTAGTCGATTATTTGCGCTTAAAGAAAGCGGATGTGATTTTATTACAGGAAACGCATTCGGATCAGCAGAATCAGACACAGTGGACTGGTGATTGGAAAGGCAATGTTTTGTTAAGCCATGGAACAAACCTTAGTGCAGGTGTTGCCATTCTAATTTCTCCATTTGTTAGTAGTCAGTCAGATATGGTTGAGGTTGTGCCTGGTCGGATTTTGAGAGCTGATATTGCTTTGGGTGATGCACATTTTTCTTTTTTTAATGTGTATGCTCCAAATATTGGTCAAGAACGTATTATGTTTTTTAAAATACTTTCTCATGCTTTATCACAGTGTCCTCAAGGAAATATTCTTGTTCTTGGCGGTGATTTTAATTGTACTGTTAATCCAGATCTGGATAGAAATCATGATGAACCTCATCCACCTTCTGCTGAGAGCTTAAAGAAATTACTTAACGATCATGATTTAGTTGATTTATGGAGGGAGGCCTTTCCTGGGGTTAGACAGTACACATGGTTAAAAGCTAATTTAAATAATATGTCAGGAGCTAGACTCGACCGTTTCTATGTTGCAAAAGGCAATAGGGGAAGGTTCTTTAATAGTTCAATTTCGCCATCTTTTTTATCAGATCATCACTATGTATCTATTAAAGTTTCTGTCTCTATTCCTAGATTATCCAAGTCACATTGGCACTTTAATAATAGATTATTGCAGGATTGCACCTTCATTCACTCTTTTAATCTTTTCTGGAAAACTTGGAGAGAGGAGAGATGCAGTTTTCAGTCATTGAGTCAATGGTGGGACATCGGTAAAGCACAAATTAAGACTTTTTGCCAACAGTACTCTGCATATAGTACTAGAGCCCTTAAAGAAGAAATGAAGTCTCTTGAAAAAGATATTCTTGGGCAAAGCAGTGACTCTACCCACAATAATTCATCCTTTATTGACTCTGTTGCAAGAGATAAGATCCTTTTAAAGAACTTATTGGAGGAACGAGGAAAAACAGCTCTTCTAAGGACCCGGTTTGCTCAGCTGAATGACATGGATGCTCCAACAGTTTTTTTTTTTGGACTTGAAAAAAAGTCAAGAGAACAGAAGATCTTTCATCAATTGAAGATTCCATGTGGTGGAGTTACGACTGATCAGCGGGAAATTCAAGCATATGCTCTTTCCTTTTATGAGGATTTATACTGTTCCGAGGAATGTGATGGAGCTGTAGCTGATGAATTTTTATATGATTTATCTAAGCTATCTGAAGAGGAACATGATGACTTGGACAGTCCTTTATCATTTGGAGAACTTTCTCAAGCTGTTCAGGAGATGTCTTCTGGGAAATCACCTGGGTTGGATGGACTTTCAGCAGAGTTTTTTAAGTCTTTCTGGAATTTAATCGGACAAGACCTATATGGCGTTTTTCTTGAATGTATTGAGCAAGGAACTCTTCCTTTGAGTTGTCGAAGGGCAATTTTAACCTTAATCCCAAAAAAGGGTGATCTTGGGTGTCTAAAGAACTGGCGTCCAGTATCATTGATCTGTGCTGATTTTAAGATATTGTCAAAAGCATTGACTAATAGACTTAAAAAATGTATGGCATCAGTCATTCATAAAGATCAAACATTTTGTATTCCTAAAAGGTCGATTTTTGACAATCTCTTTTTGTTGAGAGATACCATTACTGTTGCTAAAATGCATAATTTGGACATTGGTTTTCTTTCGCTTGACCAAGAAAAGGCGTTCGACAGGGTGGATCATCAATATTTATTTAAGACCCTGGAAGCCTTTGGTTTTGGTCCTTATTTTGTTTCTCTCATTAAGATGTTGTATAATGAAATTTACAGCATGTTAAGATTTAATGGTTCCCTTACTAGGCCTTTTTCTGTAACCAGGGGAATAAGGCAAGGGTGCCCTCTGTCAGGTCTCCTGTATGCAATATCTATTGAGCCTCTCCTGGTTTCACTTAGGAGGCAACTACATGGTGTAAATATTCCCATTTTCCCCAGTCTAGATCCAGTTAAACTTACAGCTTACGCAGATGACATAACAGTAGTTATAAAAGATTCGGAAGATGTTTCAAGATTGATCTCTTCTTTAGATAGCTTTCGAAAAGCTTCATCTGCATGTATCAACTGGGGGAAATGTGCATCCTTGCTGTTGGGAGAATGGTCGGGTGGAGGACCTCGCCAGCTGCCAAAGCAATGTAGATGGGCCCGAGATGGCTTTAGAGTCCTTGGTCTTTACTTTGGGACTAATAGTTATACAGAAAAGAACTGGGAAGGGCTATTTGACCGGGTGATTCTTAGAATCCAGAAGTGGCGATGGATTCTTCCACAACTCTCTTACAGAGGGAGATGTTTGGTTATTAACAACTTGGCAGCTTCAATGATATGGCATAAATGTACTGTTTTGGATCCTCCCAAAGAACTACTTATTGGTGTTCAAAAAGCATTTGTTAATTTTTTTGGGGATGGTTGCCATTGGCTTCCTCCAGGTGTCCTGTATCTCCCGGTGGCAGAGGGAGGGCAGGGATTAATACATCTGGAATCTAAGATTATGGCAATGAGATTGCATACATTGCAAAAACTCCTGTACTGTTCAGATCAAGTGCCTTGGGTTGTTATTGGTTTGCATATACTCAAGAGTCTTGGAGGAATTGGTCTTGACAAGCAGTTGTTCCTAATGCAGAAATCCTTTGTGGAGAAGACACTTTTTTTGCCTTTCAGTTTCTATGGATCAGTGATTAAATCATGGGATTGTTTTAAACTGCTAAGAAAAGAGGATGAGCATTATGGTATTGCAGAACCTCTTTTTTTTAATCCTCTCTTTGAAATGCCATTTAATGTGTCCTCATCTTTAATCACCAAATTTTTGAATGCTGGCATTACAAAAGTTATGGACTTGATTGATTTAACAAAAGGCCAATGGCGAACTGAATATGAACTTGCTAATCAAGTTGGGCTAACTTCTGTTAGAATTGTGGAGGGATTAGTTAGGAATCTTAAGGCCTCTTTTCCTCCGATGTTGACTTCTTTTATAAATAATGTTTTTTTGAATGGTTTTATTCCTCAGACATTTCCTGAATTTAAGGTGGTCCTTAAAGATTGGGAATCAGTTGACGATACAAGTCCAACAAACTTACTGAAAGGTTATGGGGATTTGTTTTGTTTTTTTGTATTGAAAAAAAAAAGTTATATCATATTTGTGTGAAGTCTGTACATCTTGGACAATTGAAACAAAGACTGGACACTAAATGGAGGACTTGGCTTTCTATTTCTGATGAGGTATATCCATCTTGGAGATTACTGTATAAACCCCCTATCTCCAAAAGATGCGGGGACCTTCAGTGGAGGTTATTGCATTGTATTATTGCCTCAAACTCTTTTATTTCAAAGCTTAATGAGACTGTTTTACCGGTATGCCCTTTTTGTAATACAACTGACACTGTTTTTCATATGTTTTGTGAGTGTCTTAGACTCTGTCCATTGTTTGAATTGTTGGGAGAAATCATTGTAAAATTGGGTTTCTCGTATACCGATAGTCTATTTATACTGGGTTGCCGATATAAGAAGTCTTGGCAGCAACAGTGTACACTTGCCAATTTTTTAATAGGGCAAGCTAAACTAGCAATTTATAAGACACATCAGTGTAAAAATGCTGGAGAGGATGTAAGCATGGTGCCTCTTTTTAAGTCTTTGGTGAAGTCAAGAGTGGTCATTGAATACACTTATTATCGGTACACTAATAATGTCGCTTATTTTGAATGGAGATGGGGTTTTGGAGCGGTATTGGTGACTATAAGTGAATCAGGGAATCTGGTATTTAATTGGTAATTAGAATTGTAATTGTTAATGTTTTTTATGTTCTTTTTTTTTTGGTTGATTTTTAGGTTTATTTGTTAATTTTTTTGTAAATTAAAGTGTTTTTAAAAGTCAAAAAGTCTCTCTCTCTCTCTCTCTCTCTCTCTCTGTCCTCTCTCTTTCACTTTCTCTCTCTCTCTCTCTCTCTCTCTCTCTGTCCTCTCTCTTTCACTTTCTCTCTCTCTCTCTCTCTCTCTCTCTCTCTCTCAAATTCAAATTCAAATTCAAATTCAAATGAGCTTTATTGGCATGACTTGTACAGTATTGCCAAAGCATTGGCCATTACATAAATGGACATTACATACACAAATAATCAATAAATTCAATAAATCAATCAGTAAACAAATGTATGAATACATTTATATAAACAAGAAAAAAAAAAAAAAAAAAAAAAGGAAAAAAAAACACCTATGTACATTAGTACCAACATTCAGACGAGATAAGGATGATTCTGACTTTGGTTTTGTCCTCTGGCTGACTCTCGTAGTTTGTGGCAGGCTGTCACATATTTTGCTGCTGTTGTGATTGAGCTGGAGTCCTCACCCAAAATATGATTTAATTTTTCTGAATTTGGTAGTGCCATAAAATTTGGTTCTAGTTGTTGGAATCTAGTGAAATAGTCTGATCTAATGCTGTGATAGTGATCACAGTGTATCAGGAAGTGTTCTTCTGTCTCCACCTCTCCCTGAGAGCACAGTGAACACAGTCTCTGCTCTCTCGGCTGCCATCTCTGCCTGTGCCGGCCTCTCTCTACAGCCAGACTGTGGTCACTCAGCCTGTACTTGGTCAGAGTCTTTCTCATTTTATGCTCTTTCACACAGCTCAGGTATTCTGCTGGTGTATAGTCTCTTTTCAGGTGTAAATAGAGTTCCATCTTCTTTTGTGATTTAGTAGCATCTTTCCAATAGGTAATGTAATTTTGTTTTTGTAATTTAATAATTTGGTTGGGCCAGATAGTGCTGTGCTGGTCTGGCTGTAGTTTCAGCATCAGCTGTGAGAGTGCGCTCCGGTGCCGGTTCTGCTCCTGACACCGCAGGGCCTCAGCCTGGTATGAGCTCGGGTCACTGCGCTCCGGTGCCGGTTCTGCTCCTGACACCGCAGGGCTTCAGCTGGTATGAGCTCGGGTCACTGCGCTCCGGTGCCGGTTCTGCTCATGACACCGCAGGGCTTCAGCTGGTATGAGCTCGGGTCACTGCGCTCCGGTGCCGGTTCTGCTCCTGACACCGCAGGGCTTCGGCTGGTATGAGCTCGTGTCACTGCGCTCCGGTGCCGGTTCTGCTCCTGACACCGCAGGGCTTCAGCTGGTATGAGCTCTGGTCACTGCGCTCCGGTGCCGGTTCTGCTCCTGACACCGCAGGGCCTCAGCCTGGTATGAGCTCGGGTCACTGCGCTCCGGTGCCGGTTCTGCTCCTGACACCGCAGGGGTTCGGCTGGTATGAGCTCGTGTCACTGCGCTCCGGTGCCGGTTCTGCTCCTGACACCGCAGGGCTTCAGCTGGTATGAGCTCGGGTCACTGCGCTCCGGTGCCGGTTCTGCTCATGACACCGCAGGGCCTCAGCTGGTATGAGCTCGGGTCACTGCGCTCCGGTGCCGGTTCTGCTCCTGACACCGCAGGGCCTCAGCCTGGTATGAGCTCGGGTCACTGCGCTCCGGTGCCGGTTCTGCTCCTGACACCGCAGGGCTTCAGCTGGTATGAGCTCGGGTCACTGCGCTCCGGTGCCGGTTCTGCTCCTGACACCGCAGGGCTTCAGCCTGGTATGAGCTTGGGTCACTGCGCTCCGGTGCCGGTTCTGCTCCTGACACCGCAGGGCTTCAGCCTAGTATGAGCTTGGGTCACTGCGCTCCGGTGCCGGTTCTGCTCCTGACACCGCAGGGCCTCAGCCTGGTATGAGCTCGGGTCACTGCGCTCCGGTGCCGGTTCTGCTCCTGACACCGCAGGGCCTCAGCCTGGTATGAGCTCGGGTCACTGCGCTCCGGTGCCGGTTCTGCTCCTGACACCGCAGGGCCTCAGCCTGGTATGAGCTCGGGTCACTGCGCTCCGGTGCCGGTTCTGCTCCTGACACCGCAGGGCCTCAGCCTGGTATGAGCTCGGGTCACTGCGCTCCGGTGCCGGTTCTGCTCCTGACACCGCAGGGCCTCAGCCTGGTATGAGCTCGGGTCACTGCGCTCCGGTGCCGGTTCTGCTCCTGACACAGCAGGGCCTCAGCCTGGTATGAGCTCGGGTCACTGCGCTCCGGTGCCGGTTCTGCTCCTGACACCGCAGGGCCTCAGCCTGGTATGAGCTCGGGTCACTGCGCTTCAGGTGCTGGTAGAACTTCACAGCTCTTTTCTGGATAGTGATCAGCAGGGGGTATTGTCCTAATTCAGCTCTGCACGAGTTGTTTGGTGTCGCTCTGTTAACTTTTAGGATGCTTTTACAAATTTGGGTTTGCAGAGTTTCGATTTCCTCTTTTTCCCATTTTGAGAAATCTTGGGTTTTCAGAGGTCCCCATATCTCGCTGCCATACAGAGCAATGGGTTCGATTATTGCTTTTAGGATTTTTAGCCAGGTTTGAATTGGAATTTCATGCCGAATAGTGTTTTTAATCATGTAGAAGACTCTCATTGCTTTCGCTTTCAGTTCATTCACAGCCAGATTAAAGTTCCCTGTTGAACTCAGCTTTAGTCCCAGATATGTGTATTCGTGGGTGTGTTGGAGGACTTGGTTTCCTGCTCTGAAGACATATTTCTTTTCTCTACACCTGGATCTATTTTGAAAAATCATTATTTTTGTTTTAGCTAAGTTCATTTTGAGAGCCCACGTTAGACTGAATGTCTCTACGACGTCGAGGAGCTGTTGTAGTCCCTCTTTTGTTTCTGACAGAATGACTAGATCATCTGCAAAGAGCAGACATCTGATCTCTGAGTCCGTCAGGGTTGGGCCGGGGGCAGTGGAGTTATTTAAGGCTTTGGCTAATTCATTTATATAGATGTTAAATAGAGTGGGGCTCAATGGGCAACCTTGTCTGACTCCTTGATTTTGGGGGGAAAATTCTGTTCGACTATTCCCTATTTTTACAGCACGTGTTGTTTTTATACATGGTGTTTATCAGATCAAATGTTTTCCCTCCAATCCCATTTTCCAGTAGTTTTAGGAAGAGTCCTTCGTGCCAGATCGAGTCGAAAGCCTTCTCAAAGTCAATAAAGCAAGCGAAGACTTTAGATTTATTCTGGTATACATGTTTATCAATGATGGTGTGGAGGGTGTAGATGTGGTCAGATGTTCTGTGTTTGGGCAGAAAACCAATCTGACTTTTGTCCAGAATTTTGTGGGTTTTGAGAAAGTTCTGTAATCTTACATTAATAATTGAACAGAATATTTTCCCCAGGTTGCTATTGACACATATGCCTCTGTAATTGTTTGGCTCATATTTGTCTCCTTGTTTAAAGATCGGTGTAATCAGGCCTTGGTTCCAGGAGTCGGGGAAATATCCTACACTCAAAACAATATTGAATAATTTGATTATTGCGGTTTTGAATTTGTCATCTGTGTATTTGATCATTTCGTTTAATATTCCGTCAATGCCACATGCCTTGTTGGGTTTTAAAGCATGTAGTCTCTCTGTAAGCTCATCTACAGTGATTGGGAAATCTAGGGGGTTCTGGTTGTCTTTAATTTTTTCTTTCAGGATTTCTAATTTGGTTTTTAATTCATTTCGAGCAGGATTTGTTTCAGTTGTTTTGTACAGATTTTCAAAGTGTGTCCTCCATATGTTCCCGTTTTGAATGGCCAGTTCTTCCTGCTGTGGTCTATAGAGAGTGTTCCAGTTGTTCCAGAAGTTACTGGTATTTATTGACTCCTCCATTTCTTGAAATAATTGTTCTGTGTGTTTTTCCTTTTTTACTCTTAGGGTTTGTTTGTACAGTCTAAGAGCTTCATGATACTGATGGCGGAGTTCTTCATTGTCAGGATCTCTGTGTTTTTGATTTGAAAGATTTCGTACTGTTGTTCGGATATGTTTGCACTCACTGTCAAACCACATTTCGTTGGTGTTTTTTGGTTTTCTTTTTTCTTTTTGATCTCTCTCTCTGTGCGCATATGCTGAGTGAGTGGGCGGAGTTGGCGTCTGAGTGAGTGCGTTTCCAACGGAGTGTGTGAGTTCTCTCTAACTTTTCTATCAGTTGTTGCTGTTTATGGATTTTTGTTTTTTTCTTTTTCTTTATTTTATGGTTTGTAGTATAAAGAAAGGTTTTTATTGAGAACAGTAGTTTTGTGGTACGTGGCCGCCTGCTTTTGCTGGCCGGCATGGCGGTACCGGCGTCGTCGGCTTTTGATAAGCTGAGTAGACGGCATGGGATTAAAGTACTCACTGAGGCACAATGCTCAGTGGAGCAGTGTAGTTTAGCGGTGGCAGATGTGGTGGGATGTGAGAGTATAATATCTGCGTCTCGAATGAATGGCGCGGTTGTGTTGTTTTTAGACAGCATTGAAAAAGTGAACTTAGTGGTAGCGAATGGCATTGTGATCAATGATACTTTTACCCCGGTGATGCCGCTTGTGCAACCGGCAAAAAGAATAACACTTTCAAATGTGCCGCCGTTCATTAAAGATGATACGTTGGAAAGAGAACTGTCGAGGCATGGTAAAATCATGTCAAAGATTAAAAAAGTCCCAATGCGGTGTAACTCTCCTAGTTTGCAGCATGTGGTATCTTTTAGACGACATGTGTTCATGATTTTAAATAATGAAAATGAAGAACTGAATCTTGTTATGAAATTCAAAGTTGAGAATTTTGATTATGTGATTTACGCGACTTCAAGTATGATGAAATGCTTTGGTTGTGGGAAGGAAGGTCATACTATTAGGGCATGCCCAGATAAATTAATACAGAGTACAGCTCAGGATAATGTGGCTAATGAAGGGACGAGCGCGAGTGGGGATAGAGCGCACAATCCCAAACCCGCTGCGGAGAAACACGGTAGTGAAGTTGTGGAGATGATGGATGTGAATACTACGGTAAATGTCGATGTAAATACTGTGGTAAATCCCGATGTAAATACTGTGGTAAATGACGAGGTAAATACTGTGGTAAATGACGAGGTAAATAATGTGGTAAACGCGGTCGTAGATATTGTTTCAAATGGTGTAGGAAAAGATGAATCAGTAGGCCTACAGGAAAACAATGTTGCTGCTGTTGTAGCTGAGGCGGGTGGTGATGATTTGGATATGGTGGAGGATGAATCTTGCTTTAAAACTCCCGCAATTAAGAGAAAGACAAACAAAAGAGGAAAAGGGAAAAAAGCTAAGAAAATGGCAGATCACAGTGGTTTAAATGTTAAGGAGGTTGAGGTTGATTCAGAAACTAGTTGTCCTGATGAATCTGCTCCTGGAAGTGAGAGTGAGTCTTCAGACTCTTCTGTGGCTGTAAGGAGATCTGGAAGAACTGCTTATACGCTGGAGAAAATAAAGACTTTTCTACAGAACACTAAAGGAATGAAAGGGGTGAAAGTAGAAGGTTTTTTCCCAGATAGGCAAAGGTTCTTAGACTCAGCGAAAATTTTGATGAAGGATACAGGGGATGGTGGATTTACAGAACAAGAAATTTTCAGATTAAAGAAAATACTGCATAAAATTAAACTAAATATGCTTAATGAAGAATTTGAGATTGCTTGAATTTTTTTTCTTCCTTGTTTTTCTTCTCTTTGTTTGTTGTCCTGTACAGACACTTTATTCTTCTATTATGAGCAGAATTAAAGTAGGTACTTTGAATTTAAATGGAGCAAGGGACGTTCAAAATAGGGCAATTCTTTTTCATTTGATAAAACAAAAAAAAATCGATGTTATGATGATTCAGGAAACTCATAGCGATTGTGCTAATGAAATTGAATGGAAGAAGGAATGGGAAGGTGAAATTATTATGAGCCATAAAACTGCAGTTAGTGGAGGAGTGGCTGTTCTCTTTCAGAAGAATTTTATGCCAATATCATATAAAGTTGAAAATGTGGTGGATGGGCATTTAATGATTGTAAGAGCACAGTTTGAGAAGTTAAGTTTAGTCTTTATTAATGTCTATGCTCCTACTTTAGGGGTAAATAGAGTGGTTCTTTTGAATGAAATTGACACTATACTGTCAAATTGTCAGACTGAAGATTACATGTTTATGGGTGGGGATTTTAATTGTACTGAAAATTACAATTTAGATCGAAATCATTCAGAGCCACACATGCCATCACAGAGAGCGATGATCAAGCTGAGCAATGCACATGACCTGTGTGATATTTGGAGAGTCTTTAATGGGAATGAGAGACAATATACTTGGGCACAGACAAGAGAAAATTCTATTTCATTGGCCAGGCTTGACAGATTTTATTGTTTTAAACATCAATTTAATATTGTTAAAAGTTGTGATATTAAATCAGTATGTTTTTCTGATCATTCCATTGTCATTTTTACTGGTTTTATTGCCAATATAAAATCTAAAAGTGCGTATTGGCATCTTAATGTTTCTCTTCTGGAAGATAATTTTTTTAAGGAGGTTTTTTCTGAGTTTTGGAAAACCTTTAAGGTTAAGAAAAATTTGTATACCTCGATTCAACAATGGTGGGATTGTGGGAAAAAACTGTGCCAACAATACACATTCAATGTATCCCGGGATTCCCCTACTAAGTATTTTTTTTGTTTAGAAAAAAAGAGTGGCCAAAGTAGGTATATTCATACTCTCCTTTCAGATAGTGGACAGGAGCTAACAGTTTTGAGTGAGATTAGAAAAAGGGCTAGACTGTTTTATACTGATTTGTATAAAAGTGAGTACAAGGAAGTGGATGATTTGAATAAAGTCTTCCTTGAAGATTTGCCTAAAGTTTCAGAAGATGCAAATACTAAATTAAAGAGGCCTTTATCTAAAGGAGAACTTTACGCAGCTCTAAAAAGTATGGAAAATGGTAAAACACCTGGGATTGATGGTCTCCCAGTTGATTTTTATAAAAAATATTGGGAGGTTTTGGGAGATGATTTACTGGAAGTGTTTAACAATAGCCTAGCTGAAGGTCACCTGCCAGTGAGTTGCAGGAGGGCTGTCATCACTCTCCTGCCGAAAAAAGGTGATCTAAGAGAGATTAAAAATTGGCGGCCTGTTTCACTACTATGTGCTGATTTTAAGATTCTCTCAAAGACATTGGCGAATAGAGTTAGAGAAGTAATTGGGGATATTATCCATATTGATCAAACATACTGTATACCTAACAGATCTATATTTGATAATGTTTATTTGATTAAGAATATTTTGGATGTTTCTAGTCTTTTGAACATAGATACTGGATTGATCTCTTTAGATCAGTAAAAAGCGTTCGACAGGGTTGAGCATCCTTACCTTTGGAATATGCTGGAAGGATTTGGTTTTGATAAGAGTTTTATTGACATTATTAAAGTTTTGTACCGGGATATTGAAAGTGTTTTAAAGGTTAATGGTGGTTTGAGTGGACCTTTTAAAATTTCACGTGGAATTAGACAGGGTTGTGCTTTGTCAGGCATGTTATATGCTATGTCAATTGAACCTCTATTAGTAAGAATGAGAAATCAAATTGAGGGCTGGGATTTGCCTTTTTCTGGATTGTCCTTAAAACTATGTGCTTATGCAGATGACGTTGTTGTCTTAATAAAGGGTCAAAAAGATTTAGAAGTTTTACAGTCAATTATTAAAGATTTTAGTTTGATTTCATCTGCTAAAGTAAATTGGGCAAAAAGTGAAGCAATTGCATTTGGAGATTGGGAAAAAGGTCTACCCACATTACCTGCTGGGTTATCATGGAATAAAAAAGGTTTTAAATACCTTGGAGTTTATTTAGGTAACAATGAAATGTTGCAGAAAAACTGGGAAGGTTCTTTGGAGAAAATGCAAGGTCGACTTGAAAAATGGAGGTGGCTCCTTCCAAAATTGTCTTACAGAGGAAGAACTTTAATAATAAACAATTTAGTAGCTTCTGCTCTGTGGCATCGTCTGGCTTGCGTTGATCCCCCTGCTGTTTTTTTTGGAAAATTGCAGTCAATTCTGGTGAACTTCTTTTGGGACAAATTACACTGGGTTCCACAAAGTGTGTTATTCCTCCAAAAGGAAGAAGGAGGACAAGGGCTTGTTCACCTGGCAAGTAGAGGTGCAGCATTTCGTCTACAATACATCCAAAGGTATTTAACTGGACCAAAAAACCTTGTCTGGAGAGATGTAACCAGCATAATTTTAAAGCAGGCTGGAGGACTAGGACTGGATTCTACATTGTTTTTAATGGACTGTAACAAAGTGCCAGTAAATGGACTACCTCCTTTTTACAAAGGACTTTTTAAAGTCTGGAGTTTTTTTACAAAACAAAGGTTGGAATCAAATGACTCACTTTTTTGGTTATTAGAAGAGCCTTTAATAGGTGGTGCTCGTTTTGATGTGTCTTGTGAATCCATGCCTGGAATAAGTTACATGTTGAGGGCTAAACATATTATGAAGTTAAGACAACTTGTGGATATTAGTGGAGTTGATTTTATTTTATTTTATTTTAGTTCAATGTTAAAGAATTGGCCTCACATGTGGGTATGGTGTCTCTTCGAAAGGTCAATATGTTTGTGGATCTGATTAAACAGAGATTGACTGTTGAGGAAAGAGCATTTCTTAGAGATTATTGGAGTGGACAAAGTACTCCTATAGAGATTGACTCATACCCTGATATGTATCTCACACCTGATTTTCAAGGATTTTCTGGACCTTTGTTAATGTTGAATGGACTACATGATTTAACTTTATTTGGAGTGAAAGGGAAACAATTATATAAATGTTTTGTCAAGGTTCTAAATAAAAAGGTGTTAAATGGAAGAGTGGATAATGTATGGAAAGACAAATTGGGAGTGGAAGAAGATTGTAAACCAAATTGGAGAGTGATATACAAACCACCATTAACAAAAAAAGTAGGAGATATTCAGTGGAAGATTTTACATGGCACAGTTGCTGTTAATGCCTTTGTTTCTGTCATTAATCATAATGTGCAGAGTGGTTGTCCTTTTTGTGATATGAGAGAAACTGTTTTTCATTGTTTTATGGAATGTGACAGATTGGTCGACTTATTTAGTGTACTTACGGGGTTGTTTTTTAAATTTGGAGAAGTGTTCTCATTTAAGAGCTTTATTTTTGGACCAAAATACTACTTTTCGATTAGAAAGAAAAGTCAGCTTTTAAATTTTTTGGTGGGTCAAGCTAAACTGGCTATTTATATTAGCAGAAAGAATAAGATCGAAAGTATGACAGGGCAAGAAGCATTATTCATGTTTAAAGAGTTTGTGAAGGCCAGAATTTTGGTTGATTATAAATTCTATAAAGCTATGAATAATTGTGAGTTTTTTCTGGATCAGTGGTGTTATAATGAGACTCTTTGTACACTATTTGAAGACAACCTAATCTTTACACCAACGTTGGAATGATCTGTATGTTTTAGTATAATAGTTTTTCTGTAATTGCTGTAATGTGAATTTTATACTGTTTTTATTTTTTGTATAACTGTATATTTTTTGTGGATGATTGAATGAACAAATACAGTTCTGTTGAAAATCAAAAATCTCTCTCTCTCTCTCTCTCTCTCTGTTTGTCCCCTCTCTCTCTCTCTCTCTCTCTGTTTATATTGCATGTTAGTGTGGTTTTGTGTGTGGGAGGGTGTGAGAGAGCACTTGATTTGCAAGCATATTTTCTCTACATGTATGATGATATTCTTGTGTTTTTCTCACACATTACAGTTTTATACAGTCGCCAGGACCTGTTTCTCAATGCATATGTCACTATTTCAAAACTCTTCACACAGTGATCACAGCATCAGTGTATGTGTGTGTGTGTGGTGGGTTCACCCCGTGTATTAACTGAAGCGGCTCAGATCTGGGAATAGCAGAGGGGACTCCTCCTCTGTCGAGATACTGGAGTCTCGATCTCAGCATCGCTATGGTCATCTTCCCACAGTGGGTTCATGACTCCTCCATGAACACTACCTCATCATGCTTATGGCCCAGACACACGAGGCAGTGATCGAGACTGGCAGACAGGGACGTGCACAGGAATTTTGAGGGGCAGTTGCTCTGACCTGAAAAAAGGGCACCCCTTTGCTCGTATTCAGTTCTGATGGTACGTATGGTAACTGGACAACTACGCATGATTTGTAGTATGATTGCGTAAAGGGAACAGGAATTCCGGTAGGGAACAGAATCGACTGCTACACTGGTCGCGTGCAGCGCTGCAGCCGTGTAAACAGAGTTTGCCCTTCCCCTACTGACTTTCACCTTTGGTGCCCGAATGGAAGTGAATGAGGCTTTGCGTTTTTTTTTTTTTTTATCTAGGCCTACGTGAAATTCTGCATCCATTGTACGATTTTTTAATTTTTTTTTCTCGGAAGGGCAACGTGAGTCGAGAAGGGCATATGGGCAGTTGGGCATATGGGCAACCTGAGCAACCCCCCTGTGCACGTCCCTGCTGTCAGATGGGCCAGTTTGATCTGTATGTCAGCATCGGGGAATAACATTATAATCTTGTTCACGGTAGAGAAAGCTGCTTACATGTACAAAAGTAACAGTGAAGACTTATACGTAAACACAGCTTTTGTGTCTTTATCGATTTCCACACATATATACTGGCCCTGATAATCATCACAAAAACTGACGCTGGCTCCATTTCTGTAAATCCGTTTTAATGAATGAATGACTGACTGACCCAGCAACATAGTGTCGGCCCAGATCCGGCCCACATCTGGACCGTTTGGACTCCACGTGTACCGGATCTGGGCCGGATCTGGGCCGAAACCATGTTGCTGTCTGGGGACTGATGCTCTGGGGTCTCATTTATAAAACTGTGCATAGGAACTTTACTAAAGTGTACGTGCGCCCGAAAGCCAAAAATGGCGTAGGCAAAAAAATATTCAGACTTATAAAACCGTTCGTACGCCAGAACCTGCGCAGAATTCACTATATAAATCCCAATCAGCGGAAGATTGTGCGCATGTGCGTCTCCACCCCGAAATAACCATATATGGAGCTTACAACGCCTCGTTTTTGTTTTGTTTTTTGTTGAGTAATAAAGTGTACAATAAAGTACAATCAAAACCTTATATTATAATCACATTGCATTTGAATAAAGTTAAAGGTGTAATCTGCCGGTTGTCCTGGAGGTGACCTCATAACTCTGTCTTCTTACGACGCACTTGGGGATTTACGATTACTCCAGAGCACTCGTAGATCTACGATGATTTTTAAGTGCTACTTAAGTTACATGCTTTTGGGAAACAGACCATAATATTAAGATCAGTCATACGATCGTTTTTACGATCTACTTAGGCTTACGATGCTTTTGGGAAACGCAGCCCAGATCGAGGGGCATATTTAATGAGCATCATTACTCGACATCAGAGTAACTGGCTGAGCAAATTCAACTTGTGCTCTTGTGAGAACTCTGGATTACCAGGGCACCCCTTCCCCGCCCTCTGACGATAACTCAACGTTTGAGTGAGCGCGCACTGTTTGAACTCTCTCCAGTCCAGAAGAGTTCTCTCTTCTCAGCGTCGCAGAATTGGTGCATTTCCTCCTTGAAATTCAGGTTTGTGTATGTTTTATTTTATCTATAAAATCATTACTGTGCTTTAAATCATTTTGTGATGAGGTTCAGTGTGTGTGAGAAGGAAGAAGACAGGGTCGGCGTGACTGGGACTCGTACAGCTCTTTATTTAAAGTAAAAGAAAAATAAACAAAAGGTTTACTGCGCGTTCACCGTAGCTCTTCACTACAGCACAGAAAATTCATTGACAGTTCACACAAGCTCTTCCCGCTGCATCAGCTTTCTCTGGTTCACATAACTCTTCCCGCTGTCATCAGCTTTCACTTGCCACTGTCACGCTGCATACGAGTCCTCAGTCCTCCTCTCTCTCTCTCTCTCACTCCCCGTCGGCTTAAATCTGGTCTCTCCACGCCGATTACTGCAACAAGACACAGGTGTTCGTCATTTGCACTTGACCTACTTACGCGCCGCTCGTCTCCCTTCTCTCTCTCCCGCTACAGACCTCGCGGAACCACGCCCCCCTCGGCACACATTTTATTTAATGCAAAACAACATACAGAGGCGCAATGTGACACGCGTCTGTGACACGAGAGTCGCGTCTGTCTTTTCGCGTGATTGAAATTTAATTGCTGGTAGCACCACCTCCTCCCCGAGTGTATGTGGCATCCCTTTTTTCACTATGATTTGGGACACCCGGTACGAGACTTCCACTGCTTTAGCAGTAGCGCCACCTGCAGATGTCGATTCTATTACTTTTTTGCTTGTACGGTATTCCTGGAGCTTGCTTTTGAAAAACTCGACTGGCTTGGACTTAAATTCACCATGCTTGGTTTCCAGATGCCGGCGAAGATTTGATGGTTTCATGCTCTCGTTAGCCAGTGCCTCGTAGCAACAAACGCAAATGGGCAACGGCTCGTCTTCGGGGCTGATGCAGCTGAAACCTAATGCTAAGTAGCTTTCATAGTATTTTCTCTTCACCCTCCTTTTCTTTGTTTTTTTTATGAGGAATCTGGCTCGTAGATGCCTCCGACTCACTGTCAATCTGTTCATTATTGGTAACCTCTGCCTCTGCCTCTTTTCTCTTCAGAGAACCTGTTGCTATCCACGATCCATGTTGTACGGCACTGAACTTGAACGTCACGGCCGAGCGCCACTAGCCTATTTTAGTAATCACACAATAACTTGACAATTTAATTTAAAATTTATAGCAATATAGGCCTACATATTCTTTTTACTTTTTTATGGGAATTTCCTGGTAAAATGAAGGTAAAAAAAAATATTATTTTATATTTTATTTTGCCTTTCCACGGACCACCTGCAGTACCCTCGCGGACCACTAGTGGGAATGGCCGGGTTAGGCAACTAAATGTAATGCATGCCCCTAAGTTTTTTTTTTTCTTCTTCTAATAGTTATCATGAAACGAGGAAGGGACATTGCGTCCTTTTTTGCCCCAGTAAACAAAAAAGTGAGAGAAACAAATCAAGGTATTGAGAGAGTTGAGGAGCAGGAAGAGGGAGAGCCAGAGGAGTCGGTGGAGGTTGGAGAGAGGGCATGTGATGAAAGTGAGGGCTCTGACACAGAGAGGGAAATTCCAGAGTGTGAGGAGGATAAAGAAGAGGGTGAGGAGCATGTAGAAGAGTGTGAGGAGCATGTAGAAGAGGGTGAGGAGCATGAAGAAGAGGGTGAGGAGCATGATGAAGAGGGTGAAGAGGATGAAGAAGAGGGTGAGGAGCATGTAGAAGAGTGTGAGGAGCATGATGAAGAGTGTGAGGAGCATGTAGAAGAGGGTGAGGAGCATGTAGAAGAGGGTGAGGAGCATGTAGAAGAGTGTGAGGAGCATGTAGAAGAGGGTGAGGAGCATGAAGAAGAGGGTGAGGAGCATGATGAAGAGGGTGAAGAGGATGAAGAAGAGGGTGAGGAGCATGTAGAAGAGGGTGAGGAGGATGAAGAAGAGGGTGAGGAGGATGAAGAAGAGGGTGAGGAGCATGTAGAAGAAGGTGAGGAGCATGTAGAAGAGGGTGAGGAGGATAAAGAATAGGGTGAGGAGCATGTAGAAGAATGTGAGGAGCATGTAGAAGAGGGTGAGGAGCATGATGAAGAGTGTGAGGAGCATGTAGAAGAGTGTGAGGAGCATGTAGAAGAGGGTGAGGAGAATGTAGAAGAGTGTGAGGAGCATGTAGAAGAGTGTGAGGAGCATGTAGAAGAGTGTGAGGAGCATGTAGAAGAGGGTGAAGAGCATGTAGAAGAGTGTGAGGAGCATGTAGAAGAGTGTGAGGAGCATGTAGAAGAGGGTGAGGAGCACGTAGAAGAGTGTGAGGAGCATGTAGAAGAGGGTGAGGAGCATGTAGAAGAGTGTGAGGAGCATGATGAAGAGTGTGAGGAGCATGTAGAAGAGGGTGAGGAGCATGTAGAAGAGTGTGAGGAGCATGTAGAAGAGTGTGAGGAGCATGTAGAATAGGGTGAGGAGCATGTAGAAGAGTGTGAGGAGCATGTAGAAGAGGGTGAGGAGCATGTAGAAGAGTGTGAGGAGCATGATGAAGAGTGTGAGGAGCATGTAGAAGAGGGTGAGGAGCATGTAGAAGAGTGTGAGGAGCATGTAGAAGAGTGTGAGGAGCATGTAGAAGAGTGTGAGGAGCATGTAGAAGAGTGTGAGGAGCATGTAGAAGAGGGTGAGGAGCATGTAGAAGAGGGTGAGGAGCATGTAGAAGAGTGTGAGGAGCATGTAGAAGAGGGTGAGGAGCATGTAGAAGAGGGTGAGGAGCATGTAGAAGAGGGTGAGGAGCATGATGAAGAGTGTGAGGAGCATGTAGAAGAGGGTGAGGAGCATGTAGAAGAGTGTGAGGAGCATGTAGAAGAGTGTGAGGAGCATGTAGAAGAGGGTGAGGAGCATGTAGAAGAGTGTGAGGAGCATGTAGAAGAGTGTGAGGAGCATGTAGAAGAGGGTGAGGAGCATGTAGAAGAGTGTGAGGAGCATGTAGAAGAGTGTGAGGAGCATGTAGAAGAGGGTGAGGAGCATGTAGAAGAGGGTGAGGAGCATGATGAAGAGTGTGAGGAGCATGTAGAAGAGTGTGAGGAGCATGTAGAAGAGGGTGAGGAGCATGTAGAAGAGTGTGAGGAGCATGTAGAAGAGGGTGAGGAGCATGATGAAGAGTGTGAGGAGCATGATGAAGAGTGTGAGGAGCATGTAGAAGAGTGTGAGGAGCATGTAGAAGAGGGTGAGGAGCATGTAGAAGAGTGTGAGGAGCATGTAGAAGAGGGTGAGGAGCATGTAGAAGAGTGTGAGGAGCATGATGAAGAGGGTGAAGAGGATGAAGAAGAGGGTGAGGAGCATGTAGAAGAGGGTGAGGAGGATAAAGAAGAGGGTGAGGAGCATGTAGAAGAGTGTGAGGAGGATAAAGAAGAGGGTGAGGAGCATGTAGAAGAGTGTGAGGAGGATGAAGAAGAGGGTGAGGAGCATGTAGAAGAGTGTGAGGAGGATGAAGAAGAGAGTGAGGAGCATGTAGAAGAGGGTGAGGAGGATGAAGAAGAGGGTGAGGAGCATGTAGAAGAGGGTGAGGAGCATGTAGAAGAGGGTGAGGAGCATGAAGAAGAGGGTGAGGAGGAAGAAAACATTCAGGGACAGAGAGAGGAACAGCCAGAGGGACAGAACGTGGATCCATGTGGATGAAGTACTGCACCACCAGGTTTGTGATGAAAAAGGTTCTTACTATTTGCAAAGCAGCGCAATTATAATTTCATTGTAGGCCTACTGTGTGTCCTTAAATTCTGACACGTCTCGGGAGGGAAACTCAGTATATACTCTTAAAGGGTACATAACATGCACAGTTTCACCTAATCTCATGTTAATCTTGAGTACCTATAGAGTAGTAGTGCATCCTTAATATCTCCAAAAAGTGTTTAGTTTTATTATATTTATAAAAGAAAAATACAGCTTTCCGATTCTCTCCGTAAAAAGCCGAGCTCCTGAAGGCGGAGCTATAGAGTCAAGCGGTAGCTTTCCAGCAAAAGACAGAAATCCGATCCAGTTGTACTTACATGAATGGGGTCTTTTATCACTGGGACCGCTCCACGTTTTAATAGCAAACGATGTGCAAATCCAGCGTCGACCTGAGCCTTGTTAATAAAACATTCGTCATCGTCACTGAAATGAACAGAACACATAACCGCACTTCCTACACTTGCTGCCCCGGAAAAACAAACTGCATCCACTGTTCCTGTAACACTGGGTTATTTGGAAAGCTGAACATGGTAAGCTTTCCCTCACATCCAAATACACACTTTTTTGGAGACATTCTTGAACAACTTCTATGCAGCGCTGCCGATGATTTCCTGTTGAAGCGCGTTGATGTGCGCGGTCTCGCTCTCCTCTGGTCGACGTGTGCGCGGGCGCGCTTTTCCGAGAGAAATGCTCATATAAGGAGTTCCACTCTGATCTACGTCATTAGATCCACGATCGAAAAAAACCCAGCCGAAACTTGTACCAATCCGGAAGTAAGATTTTCGGCACAGAAATTCTCCGTTATTCGTCCAAAATATATTTTTTTAACTTTGCCCATGTTTAGCATGAGAATCCATCTCTTTAACAGTGTAAACAACTCTGAAAACATGAAACCCCATTGTACCCCCCCTTTAAGCATTTGGTGTTTTGATTGAGGGAAGTTTCATGGAGTATTACATGGTTGTCTTCTTTTAATTGTTTATATTATTGAACTATTGTGAAATAAATTTATATTTTTGATACACCAGCTTCTACCTGCGTCCTTTAATTAGGGTGGCTTGCGTGAAACCAGGTAGGCCTTTTTGGGCTGACTATTTATTCAGGATCCATTTAATTAGTAGTTTAGAGGGTGTGTAACTGAACCCTGGTGACCACACCTGCATAGAGTTCCTGTTGATCTGTAGATGGTTAAGGCCAAGCTAACACTAACGAAACTAATCGTGGTTCATCTGGTGTAACCTGGAAGAGAGACAAATGAACAAGAACAGTTCATTTACAGAGGAATCGGTGAGTTGAATGTTTATTTTGATAAATGGGGTTAACTGTGTCTATGTACAGTATTAATGTGAGACTAAGCAAAAAAAGCAATGTGTTTCACTATGTGTTAATTGTAGTTCAGAAATTTGCTGAATGATGCTAATGTAAAGAGAACTCACTAAAGACTGTTGTGTGCAGGCCAGTTTTTGCATGTATGTATTTTGAAGTTGGATTTTCGTACTGTGAACTGCGTTCTTTGGTGTGGATGCATCGAGTCGCGTGACGAGTGAAGGAAATAGATGGTGAGCCACCCGTAAACAAACCGAACTTGGATCTACTTTTCTCATTTTCCATCGGATTTGCATCATTCCTGCAGTTCGTTCATCTGTAAGAGTTCTTTCTCTTTTGAACTTAAGGATTGAGGTATTCAAATTATTTTTTGTTGTTTGGACTGAAATCTTTGAACTGAAAATGATGATTTGATCTGATAAGAGAAATCTCCTACATATTTTCTTTAATTGTTAATGTGTTAATAAAATGTATTGTACATTTAATTTGTTGGTTTATATTTTGTTGGGAAATTGTAATTTAATATTGTTTGTGAAAAAGTATTTTTTTCAAACTACAAAATACACTGAAATTAGAAAACGAAAGAGATATATCCAAAACTAGTAAATAACTACTAAAACCTGTTAATTAGGTGTAAATAAATTTGGTCAAAAGCCAATAAAGCAAACTCTAAATTTAAAGGAAACTCAAAACAGAAACAAATTAGCTAAAAGGGAAAAAGAAAGGAACTAAAACTTTGTCTTTTGTTGAGATTGTTTGTAATTAATTTGGGTAATTGTTTTTATTTGTAACTAAATTTAAGTCGTGAATCGTGTACACATTTTTTTTAAAGGGTATTGTTGATTCATATCTATTTTTTTTTTTGTCTTTATTGTTTAATTATTTCATTCCATTGTTTATTTTTTATATTAAAAAAGTCTGTGTGTGTGTACCTCTGCCTGTGTCTTCTGATTGGCCCATTGATCTGGTAATTCACAATTTCTGAGTGATCAAAAATTAATTCACTTTTTGAAGCCTTGAACTGACCCTGATAGCAAGGGTTATTAACACAAATTTTGCAAAGCAGGTGTTACACAAGGATATGGGGAAAATCATCCTTCTGCAGCTGTCAGAAGGCCTGTCCAAGATTGACACAAGCCAGCTACCTGGAAAGTACAAGGTGTGGTGTTATCACTTCAACCTGTACCCAAGGGTGATGTGGCCTCTGAAGCTGTGCAATGTCACATCATCAGCCATAAGCCGGATGAAGGCAAAAGCCAACTCCTTCATCCGCAAATGGCTTGGCCTACCACGGTGCTTCTCAGCTGCTGGCCTGTATGGATGGAACTCACTCCAGCTACCCCTGAAATCCATCACCCTGGGCTATAGGCAGGAGAAGGCAACGGTCACGGAGTGCAGAGAAAGTGGATGGAGTGTGAGGCTGTACCCGGTGGAGGTGGGAACCAGAGGCTTTGTGGGCAGATCAATATCACGTCTGCTCAAGGACCTGGGACTATGGGGAGCCACACTGAGCAGATCCACCAAAGAGCTCTCTGAGGAAGCTGAGAAAGCAAGCTACTGGCTCTGGCTGAAACGACGAGACAAGGCTTGGGCAGTAACATCTAATTAGGTTTTGCTGCAAGGGGTGTCAGGGAGACATCCCTGTTCACTGCCCCACCACCAGGAGACGTTCTGGGTTAACCCTCTGGGGTCTGAGGTGTTTTCTGGCCCTGGAGGTGTTCTGACATGCTCTGACATTTGTGCTTATTTCTGTTACTTGTGACATTTCATCATGGCTAAAGTCTGATTACACTGTATTTAGCACAAACTCTGCTACAATAATATGTCAGCAGCATGTATGTAAAAGTTTGTAGTTTTGAGATAATGACATTTATGTGTGGTTTGTGAGAAAACTAGTGGTGGGCATAGATTAATTTTTTTAATCTAGATTAATCTCACTGTAATCTTGGAATTAATATAGATTAATCTAGATTAAAATGGCTCACTTGAATTCTGCCGAAGGCATTCAGAATATGTGTGTGCTACCCAAATAATGACTAAAGGGCACGTGTTTCTTAAATACAAAGTGACATTTAAAAGAACTTGTGAAGAAATGCCAGAGATTTTTTTATATATATATTAAAACTAACATAATAAAGTATGATTTTTAATTTATTTATTTATTTTTTACTTTGAACAATGATGGAGCTATAATAGACTCTTCTTATGAGCATATAAAACAAAACAGCTCCTTGGAAAAAATGAAATGTAGCCTAATATTGTAGTAGCCTAGTTATAAACAAAGGTCTATTTTTAGTTCAGATTAACATTTGAGGGCAGCAATTTTATTCATAATGTCAAAATAAAACCAACGTAATGTTACTTGAAAGCATTATAGCCTACTATTCCTGCCAAACTTCCATGGTTGCAGTTAGTGTTACTACAGTAAATCCATGGTGAATGTTGCAGATCTGTGGACACTGGATAGTTCATTCATGGCACAATGTTTCTTCCTGGCTTCTACGCACTGTTTGATCCGTTAATAACGGAGAAATGTGATTGTTTCTCACTAGATCTTGCAGCGATGTTATTACTTCTGTGGCGAATTCAAATGATTTATTTACTGGATCTCTTAGCGCTGTGTAGTAACAGTGTCGCTTGATCAAGATCGGCTCGCGCTGCACTGGTCCAAACTGATGAACAGTCCTTCAACCACACAATAATGAGCAGTTTCGTTCCGCTTGCATTACGTTTGCCATTTGATGTCGGACAATGTTGTGGTCGCGCCGGCGTCTCTTAACATTATGAGCGCGCTTGCCACGCGCGACCTGCCTACATTTGAAATAACTAAATTTTGGTCGGCAGGAAAAATGGTCCAAGTCTCACGTTAACGCAGCACTTTAACGCCGATAATGGCCCACCACTAGATAAATCAAAAATAAATTGTCACTGAAATAAGGTCATGAAACCCATACTGATTATTTATTCATAAGACTTTTGAAAATTGTATGACGAAGCCTAGAATATTTGCTCCAAAACTATGTGAAAATCATCCTGCATACTCATTCAGATAAGACAATATATTGATTTAAAATTTGCAATACATGTCTCCTGTGAGAAAGCTTTATGCGAAGAGGCGTGAACATCATGAATATTTAATTTCTTTCACACCTGAGAAAGACAAAGAACCTCACCTAATGGCCCTATCTGGTGCTAACAGGCCCTATCATTCTGAGCAACCTTGCACAAAGAATGAGGAGATTTAAAAAAGAATGGCTTTTTGATTGTTTGGATTTATTTACAACACAACATAATCCAAATATACACAACAAATGACAAAAAAAGCACATTATTTAACACACTGAACTAAAGACAGAGACTTAACCAGTCACACACATTTGTGCCATTCCTGAAACATGGTACATACTTTTCATTTCCATGGTGTTTGATTTTTCACTTTACCATGTTCATGTACGGAGACTCATGTGAATGTTGAAGTCAGCAGGACTCCTCAGTGGGGCATCTGGTCCCTGAAAAAAAAAAAAAAAAACGCTGATGTAATTTAGATATATTTTTAAGATGAAAAAAAAATTGGTTTTACAGATACTAGACACGTGACTTTCAAATGAAAGATTGGTATCAAAGAGCACACCCAGGTTCCTAACCGACGACGAAGACTTAACAGAGCAGCCATCAAGTGTTAGACAGTATTCTAGATTATTACGTGAGGAAGTTTTTTGTCCAATAATTAGAATCTCTGTTTTTTCAGAATTAAGTAGTTGGAAATTACTAGTCATCCAGTTTTTTATATCAGCTATGCATTCCGTTAATTTTGTGAATTGGTAAGTTTCATCAGGGCGTGAAGAAATATAGAGCTGAGTATCATCAGCATAACAGTGAAAACTAATGCCATGCTTCCTAATGATATCTCCCAAGGTTAGCATGTACAGAGTGAAAAGCAACGGTCCTAGTACTGAGCCTTGTGGTACGCCATACTGACTTGTGATCGATAAGACATCTCTTCATGTACTGCTACAAACTGAGTCAAATGCAGCACTAAGATCGAGTAACACTAATATCGAGGAGTGAGGATCGAGGAGTCGAGAATCGAGGAGTGAGGATGAAGGAGTGAGGAGCTCCTGAGGAGTCATAAGCGAGGATACACGGGTGTATCCTTTGCGGAAGTGTTTTATCGACTAAACGTGACACACGTATCAATTCTCCTCCCCCTTCACATTGGTCACAATAATTTAAATTTATTCTTTACCTTTAATTTATCCTTTACCTTTGTAGTTTAAATAAACCACACATTTCACATATTTCAACAGGGTATCTTGCTTTATTATTATTTATTATGAATTCCTTAACCCTCTGAGGTCGGCAAACGTACTCGGTTACTAACGTAACCTCGGTTCTCTCTAGAAGAGGGAACGAGTACTGCGTAAGAGTATCTTACGCTAGGGGAAAATCCTTTTTCCGCGAGATATTGAAGCCAAAAATTATCCTTAATTTTTCAATAATGCAAAACGCGTTGCGGCAGCATACAGACATAGGCGAGGCAGCTCGCGCGCCTATTGGCTGTTCTGCGGCAACTGCAGCAGCCTATCGAGCGAGGCCTGGCGTGACGCCAGACCAAATGAGGGTGCTTCGCGCCCGCTGCGTCACATCCCGCCGAAACGGGCGTGGTCTAGGCCTATAAATACCGTTAGCAGGCAGCTATTATCTGGTTTTTCATCACCGAAGCAACCAGAGCGTGTGCATGCACGTCAAGATACGCAGTACTCGTTCCCTCTTCTAGAGAGAACCGAGGTTACGTTAGTAACCGAGTACGTTCTCTTACGAGAGTTCTCTCGTACTGCGTAAGAGTATCTTACGCTAGGGGACCCAATGCAAAACGCCGTGCGTGCAGGGATCTGACACCATAGACCCAAGGGCGAAAGCCCGGGGTTCATATAGTGCACAACCACCCAGGAAACTCACAGGGAGTCCGGGAAGAGGGAGGGCAAAACCGCACTCTTCCACACATAGCAGCGTCGCTTGGACGCTAATTACATCATACAGACAGGGCGGGGTACGGCCTGAACTGAT
Organism: Squalius cephalus; assembly: GCF_949319135.1. NCBI lineage: Eukaryota > Metazoa > Chordata > Actinopteri > Cypriniformes > Leuciscidae > Squalius > Squalius cephalus. Next base: position 4,205,223 of record NC_137128.1, on the reverse strand, counting down.
GGGGAAATGTGGGTCTTACACAATTTGCCCAAACACATTTTGTGCTATTATCTTACACTGTCGATCATTGAGTTGTGCTCAGCAGACACAGCATTCTGAGCTGATAGCATCAGGACAGACAATACTGGTTAACTAGACTGACAGCAGCCTGGCCTGCAGGGCGGGAACCTCTAGGTTGTAGAACCTTATAAATGTAGACGGGGAGGCCCAGCCCGCCGTCGTACAAATATCTTGCAAGGCAATCCCACTCGACCAGGCCCACGAAGAGGCCATGCCTCTCGTGGAGTGCGCTCTGACACCCAACGGGCACTGCATGCCCTTAGAAGCGTATGCTAGCGCAATAGCATCAACTATCCATCTGGATAGGCTCTGTTTCGACGCGGCTAGTCCTTTAGAGCGCCCACTGAACGAAACAAAGAGCTGCTCTGTCTGCCTGAAAGCAGACGAGCGAGACACATAAGCTCGCAACGCCCTGACTGGGCAAAGGAGGCTCGCGTCTCTTTCCTCATCAGTGACCGGTAGGGCTGACAGGGAAATGACCTGCGTCCTAAACGGTGTGTTGAGGGATTTTGGAACATAACCGTGCTTAGGTTTGAGTATAACCCTTGAGTCATTCGGCCCAAATTCCATGCACGTCGCGCTCACTGAGAGCGCGTGTAAGTCCCCTATGCGCTTCACTGTAGCGAGAGCCAGCAGAAACACGGTCTTGAAAGACAGATGTTTCAGATCAATCGTCTGCAAAGGCTCGAATGGGCCACCTTTCGTGGCTTCCAGTACCGTAGAAAGGTCCCATACAGGGACTGAGGGAAGTCTGGGAGGATTCAGTCTCTTAGCCCCTTTAAGGAAGCGGATGACTAAATCGTTCCTTCCTATCGACTGACCAAGTGTTGTTCTTGAGAACGCTGCTATAGCCGCCACATAAACTTTGAGCGTGGAAGGGGTTCTACCTTTATCCAACAGCTCTTGTAGGAAGGAAAGCACCTCCGTCACTCCACAGTCTGTGGGTGACACGCCACGGGCTGTGCACCAGCCCGAAAACACTGACCATTTCGAGGAGTAGAGACATCTTGTAGAAGGAGCTCTAGCCTGCGTGATCATGTTTATCACTCCCTTAGGGAGCTCAGCATGTACCCGTTGATGGCCCAGACATGAAGGGACCACAATTCTGGGTGAGGATGCCAGATCGAGCCGTAAGCCTGAGAGAGGAGGTCTCTCCTCACTGGCACTGGCCACAGGACAGTGCTCGCTAGCTGCATCACAGCTGGGAACCAGGGCTGGTTCTTCCAGAGCGGTGCCACGAGCAGTACTGAGCATCCTTCTTCCCTGATCCGCTCTATCACCTGAGGCAGGAGAGAGAAGGGGGGGAAAGCATAGAGCGGGCGGCGGGGCCATACATGCGCCAGCGCGTCCCTGCTCTTGGAGAAAAACTCCGGGCAGTGAGCGTTTTCTTGAGACGCGAACAGGTCTACTTCCGCTCTGCCAAATTTCCTCCACAGCAGTTGGACTGTCTGTGGGTGTAGAGACCATTCGCCTGCCGGAACATTGTTCCTGGACAGTCTGTCTGGTCCTATGTTTAGGAGTCCTGGCACGTGTGCTGCCTTCAGCGAGCGCAGGTTGCACTGAGCCCACACCAGGAGGCGTTCCGCTAGCCTGTGCAGGTTCTTGGACCTGAGGCCGCCCTGGCGATTTATGTAGGACACCACAGACATGTTGTCCGAGCGGACCAGGACGTGGCGTCCTTTTATTTGGGGACAAAAACGCGTCAGCGCGTTGTCTACTGCCAGCATTTCGAGGCAGTTTATGTGCAGGAGCTTCTCCCGTTCTGACCACTGGCCGAAGAACGGTCTGCCCTCGAGCAGCGCTCCCCATCCCGAGGTGGATGCGTCCGTAGACACCACCTTCACCCTCAAGGAAGTCCCCAGGCTTACACCTGATCGGTACCAGTCGTCCGCTTTCCAAGGTTTCAGAGCTGCAACGCACTTCTGATTGACCTTGAGACGAAGCAAACCGGACGTCCACGCTCGGCGTGGGACTCGCGCTTTCAGCCAGAACTGCAGTGGGCGCATGCGGAGCAGGCCCAGCTGGAGCACTGAGGATGCTGAGGCCATGAGACCCAGCATCTTTTGAAATTTCTTGAGCGGGACAGATGCGCCGCAGCGGAAAGAGTTCGCTGAACGTCCACCGCGCGCTGTGGTGATAGTCGCGCTATCATAGACAGCGAGTTGAGCTCTGTGCCCAGGAAAGATATTGTCTGACTGGGGGACAGAGAGCTCTTCGCCCAATTGACTCTGAGACCCAAATTCTCGAGGTGATCGAGTAAAATGGTCGTGTGCTCTATGAGCACTGAGCGAGATTGCGCTAGAATCAGCCAATCATCCAAATAGTTCAGTACTCGCAAGCCCTTCATTCTGAGGGGTGCGAGCGCCACGTCCATGCACTTCGTAAATGTACGGGGTGCCAGGGACAAACCGAACGGCAGGACTGTGTACTGATATGCCTGGCCCTCGAAGGCGAATCTCAAAAATCGCCTGTGACGTGACGCTATTTGTATTTGAAAATGCGCGTCCTTTAGATCTATTGATACGAACCAGTCTCCTCGGCGAATCAGTCTTTACAAGCACTTTGTTCAGTTGCCATAGATCTAGTATGGGTCTGAGACCCCCGTCTTTTTTCGGTACCAGGAAGTATCTGCTGTATAGCCCCCCTTCGCTCTGAACTTGAGAGAGAGGCTCTATGGCCCCTTTGCTCAATAGTTTTGCCACTTCGGCTCGAAGTAAATGTGCCACTTCTGTTTTTTACCGTGGTCTCGACGCGCGCCGTATAGCGGCGAGGGCACCGGCGAAACTGAGAATAGCCTCTTTTTATAATGTCTAGCACCCACTTCGAAACCCCGGGCAGCTTTGCCCATGCATCTGCATGAATAGCTAGGGGTTGAAGACGAAGCGCGCTCCGTTCGCTCAGCGATGGAGAGGCTTCGGTGTGCTGTAACACAAGCGTCGCGCTCGTGACATTTGAGGCAGGGGGCACGCTGATAACAGCGGGCAGATTGCCCGCGCTCGACTCCTCTGTAGGGGTCAACCGAGAGGGGGAGGGCTGGGCGAGTCCCGTAGGAACTTTCATGTCTGTGTGTGGATGTGGGCGCGGGATAGCGGGCACATTCATCACACCGAAAGCATTTTTCGCTTGAGTGAAGCGAATGCCTGTTGGTTTCGTTTTTACAGAAACCGTGAGACATGCATAACGTAGTGTGTGTGGGCACTGGGTAGTGGGCACATTTACCACGTTTGATGCGCAATCGATCTGAGTGGCCGGGACACAAGAAAATACACTCTCTTGGGGATTTATCTGGGTAGCCGTGAAAACAGCTTTTGTGTGCAGGCAAGCGGGCGACAGAACCGGCTTGTTGGCTGCAGAAAACACTGAACCAGTCACATTTGCTGGAACTGGACGAGCGAATAGCTTTGGTGGAAGTCCGGCCGCAGCGGGACTCGAACACCGTCGTTTTTCCTAGGCGTGCTAGGACGACTTCGGGGCCTCGGGCTTTATCACAATCCTAGGCCGCGGGCCGCGCATGGTGGGGCGGCGGCCGGAATGAGCGGGAGCGCGGTCTCGCGCCTCGGGCCTGGCGGCGCTGCGAAGTGGCGGCAGTGGGCGGTGGCTGGGGCTGTGAGCTCTGTGCAGACGGTTTCGCACGGCCTGCTGCAGCGCTGGAGCGCTTCAGGAGGAAGTGCTTCATAGCCTGTGACGCTTTCTGTACCTCGGCGAATCTCTCCGCAAAGTCCTTCACGGAGGATCCGAAGAGGCCGGCGGGAGAAAGCGGGGCATCGAGGAACGTGGTGCGCTCTGACTCGGCCATCTCCGAGAGCGTCAGCCAGAGGTGCCTCTCAGTCACAGTGAGAGAGGCCATAGTTCGCCCAATGGCCTGTGCCGCGGACTTAGTGGCACGGAGAGCGAGGTCCGTGGCGCTCCTCAAGTCCGGCACGCAGATCGCTTCAGGTCCCTTCTCATCCAGCTTTCGGAGGAGATCGGCCTGGAAGATCTGAAGTGTGGCCATGGTGTGCAGCGCTGACGCAGCTTGCCCGGTGGCGGAGAAAGCGCGGCGGAGCAGGCTTGACGTCGTGCGGCAAGCTTTGGAGGGTAGGGCCAGCTTAGCGCGCCGTCCAGCGGAGGGCGGGCATAAGTGGGCCGCTATCGCCTCTTCGACCGGTGGCAGCGAATGGTATCCCCTGTTTTTGGCATCGCCAACTGCAGAGAATGCCAGAGAAACAGAGAATGCGCGAGATCCTCAGAGCTCGCCCAATCCTCACTGCCTGACGACAGGATAGAGCAGGAATCCTCTTCTCCCAGCAGGGCTTCCTCGTCAGCAATGTCGACGGAAGCGGCGGCAGATAGCGGCCGCTGTCCGTCAGGAAGAGAGGCTGACGAAGCCGGTGAAGCAGGCGGGCGAACCGGCGAGCTTTGGCGGCTGGGGGAAGGTTCCGGGACCCGCTGGGCACGGCGCTTTTTACGGCGCGACACCGCTGCTGGCGGGGGAGCAGTCTCGGCGAAGAAGGCCAGGCGAGTCCTCAGAGTCGCCATGGGCAGTAGCTCGCAGTGAGGGCAGCCACCGTCAGCGAGCGCGAGAGCTGCATGTTCCTCACCCAGGCAGGAAACGAAGATCACATGGCGGTCCCCGTCGCTGAGTGTGGCTCTGCACGAGCCGCAGGAAGGCATCTTTAAAAAGACACTGCTCTTTTAGAATGTGTGTAGCGGTAGCGACACACACACACACAATACAGAGATAGAAAAGGATATAGGCGCCGGATAGCACAGCAGGAAGGCAAGGAAGGCGGCGCGGCCAGCGACTTCAGTGACTCGTCCCGCTGAAGGTGCTCTCTCTCAACGGCGCGGCTGCTTCGCTTGGCTCAACGGTATGCTTCGCTTGAAGGATGAAAAAATCGGATTATAGCTGCCTGCGAGCGGTATTTATAGGCCTAGACCACGCCCGTTTCGGCGGGATGTGACGCAGCGGGCGCGAAGCACCCTCATTTGGTCTGGCGTCACGCCAGGCCTCGCTCGATAGGCTGCTGCAGTTGCCGCAGAACAGCCAATAGGCGCGCGAGCTGCCTTGCCTATGTCTGTATGCTGCCGCAACGCGTTTTGCATTATTGAAAAATTAAGGATAATTTTTGGGTTCAATATCTCGCGGAAAAAGGATTTTCCCCTAGCGTAAGATACTCTTACGCAGTACGAGAGACCTCTCGTAAGAGAACGCGCCGGCGCGTTTTGCTGGATTTTCTTCACATAGTAGCACAATAAACTTCAATTACTCTGTCATTTATGGCCATACAGAAAAAAGAAATATGAAAAAAGAATCTGTGATATTTCTACTTTTGTATGTGTCCACTTACAATCAAATCAAAACATTGTGCTTTTGTAAAATAAAGAAAATAAACAGGGTGTGCTTTCTGCCTCTCCGTCGCGGTGAACTTTTTTTTCTTGAGCACGTCTATAAACTGAAACAAAACTCAGCGAATACTTGTCACACATTTATGAGCCATATACCTTTATAAACATTTAAATGTGTACTTTTAAATAATCGGATTCAAACTGAAAACAAATATTCTCTGTTTAAGTAATTTGTATAAAACCAACAAAATGTCCAGTATCTCAAACGCTTGCTCATTATTTTTTATTTGACCACGCCCACGCGCTCAAAAGAGATTCACATGCAAATCTCCACATGGAACACAAACGCGCTCATTACCTCAAAAATAAAGCACGAAAAAACTTCACAAGTCTCTGCTTTTCGTCGAGTTTGGAAGACGCACCTGAGCTTACATTGGATTTACCTCAGAAGAAGAAGAACGTGATTTGAAGACAAGAAAGATGTAAGGTAAGAAATTCTTAATTATTAGTTAGTTATTGTTGCATAAACTTCACATTGCAGTTGAACTGTTGCTAGATATATGGTGAATATTATAATATTTAGACCCTTGTTTACTGTTACTGTGTTTGTGGATATCTGCTCAAACGTAGATATGTATAATATGGTAACCATAATGTTTCATATTTTGGAGCATGCTGTGCGTTTGAATGTATCATATTTTTGGAGCGCGATCAAAACGCAAAACGTACCAAACATTAGGCTTTATGTTTTTACTATTATCTCATTTCATATCATCATAACGAATGGAAACATTTGAAGTAACATATGATAATCAATATATTTTTCTCTAGCGTAGTTGTTACTGAATACTTTTGGAAGATTTATAGGCTGCTATAGGTTATTGTTATTATTATTTTATGCAGCACTGCGCATAGCCTATGCCTACAAGGCACAACAAACCTGGTGTTCATTATATTATATATTGTTGGAAACATTTGTGTGTGTGTGTGTGTGTGTGTGTGTGTATTCTGTGAATTTTAAAAAGCAATTTTAACCAGAAAAATCTAAAATTTATTCCCAAAATCGTGCAGGCCTATAGTGTCTCTTGATATCAGTATGTTCACTCTTGTTCATCAGTATGTTTTTTTTTTTTTTTTTCAGGAACCAGATGCCACTGAGTCCTGCTGACTTCAACATTCACATGAGTCTCTGTATATGAACATGGTAAAGTGAAAATCAAACACCTTGGAAATGAAAGGTATGTACAATGTTTTTAGGAATGGCACAAAGGTCTCTGTCTTTGGATAATTGTTTTCAATAATTTGTTTTTTTTTTGTCATTTGTTGTGTATCTTTGGATTATGTTGTGTTGTAAATAAATCCAAACAATCAAAAAGCCATTCTTTTTTAAATCTCCTCATTCTTTGTGCAAGGTTGCTCAGAATGACAGGGTCTGATAGCTCCTAATAGGGCTATTAGGGAGGGTCTTTGTCTTTCTCAGGTGTGAAAACCATACATATTAATGATGTGATCACGCCTCCTCGCATAAAGCTTTCTTACACAAAACACGTCTTACAAATTTTAAATCAATATATTATCTTATCTGAATGAGCAATCAGGATGATTTTCACATAGTTTTGGAGCAAATATTCTAGGCTACGTGATACAATTTTCAAAAGTCTTGTGAAGAAATAATCAGTATGGGTTTCATGGCCTTATTTCAGTGACAATTTTTTTTTGTATTTTCACAAACCACGCATAAATGTCATTATCTCAAAACTGCAAACTTTTACATACATGCTGCTGACATATTATTGTAGCAGAGTTTGTGCTAAATACAGTGTAATCAGACTTTAGCCATGAAAATGTCACAAGTAACAGAAATAAGCACAAATGTCAGAGCATGTCAGAACACCTCCAGGGCCAGAAAACCCCTCAGACCCCAGAGGGTTAAATAACCAAACTTTAAAAACATAAGGGCAGATCTTTTGAGTGCAGCTGATGACGCTGTGAAGTGACGCTCCAGTGATCAAGTATTCCAATGTATAAAAAAGCTTTCATTCGATTCCTCCATCCTCCTTTTCTTTCCTTGCAGCCTTCCCTCGCATCCTACAGTGGTGGAGCTGAGACACGAGGAAAGGAAACGAGGATGCACAAATAAGAATTAAGAAGCACCCCCTGTCCTCTGTTTCTGACGTGCATTCGATGCGAAGCCGAAGCCTGCTGCTGGTTTCATGTTTTAAAGGGGACTGAAGCGATCACGAATTAGTGTACAGTTAATCACAATTTTTTTTAGGGGGGCTAGGCAGAAGTTTAGGGCTAGTGACGCTCATACACCTGTGCATCCTTGCTCATTACTCCTCAGGAAGCATCCTCAGTCCTTGATCCTTAGTCCTCGATCCTCAGTCCTCGTTCCTCTGTCCTCTGTCCTCTGTCCTCGATCCTCACTCCTCGTTCCTCACTCCTCGATCCTCACTCCTCGATCCTCACTCCTCGTTCCTCATTCCTCACTCCTCACTCCTCGATCCTCACTCAATTAGAGAATTGAGATGTCCTTCAAGATGGCTGAGCTCGATCAGTTTCCGGGTCATAGGATGGAGGACGGAGGAGCGAGGAAACGAGGAAGGATATTCAGATTCAGATTCTTGTTATTGTCATTGTAAGAGAGTACAACGAAATTCCGTTTGCACCAAGTGAGAACGGATCTCAAGCAATAAGTAAAAAAATTAAAAAATATCAATAACATTTTTACATTTCACTTCCATGCACACATCCAACACTCACACTATCAGCTGGTACCCAGCCAACATATTCTGTAAACATAAATAGATACAATTTATTGCACAATCTCAGTTAGCTGGTTGATTTCATGGTAGTGTTTAGTGTAGTGATGGCCTTTGGGTAAAAACTGTTCAACAATCTAGTGGAGCGTGTTTTAAGTGTTCTGTATCATCTGCCTGAGGGCAGAAGGTCAAAGAGATGGTGGACAGGGTGGGAAGAGTCTTTCAGTATATTTGTTCTTTTCTGAAGGCAACGGGAGGTGAAGATGTCTTCCAAAGCTGGTAGGTGTGTGTTGGTTATTTTCTGGGCAGCTTTGATTACCCTCTGCAGTGCCTTTTTGTCAGTTGCAGAGCTGCTGCTGTACCACACCAGAATGTTGTAGGTCAGGACACTCTCTATGGAACAACGATAGAAGGATATTAGCAGATGTTGTGATAGATTGACCTTACTGAGAACTCCCAGGAAGTGTAGTCGCTGCTGTGCCTTCCTGATCAAGCAGTTGGAGTTGTGTTTCCATGTGAGGTTCTCCGAGATGTATGTGCCCTGTAAATTAAATGTTGACACCCTCTCCACAACACCCCCATTTATCACCAGAGGCTGGTACCCCTCCTTCTTCCTCCTAAAGTCAACAATGAGCTCTTTTGTCTTTTTGGTGTTTAGAGCAAAGTTATTAACTGCACAACAGTCTGTTAACCTCTGGATCTCCTCCCTGTAAGCCATCTTGTCTCCCCTGCTGATCAGATCAACCACTGTTGTGTCATCAGCAAATTTGATGATGACATTGGTGTTGTGGGTGGGTGTGCAGTCATGGGTATTTAGAGAGTACAGGAAGGGACTCAAAACATAGCCTTGTGGAGCACCTGTACTGAGGGACAGGGAAGAGGAGTGGTGGGGGCCCATCTTGACTGACTGTGGTCGGTTTGTTAAAAAGTCCCTTATCCATAGGCAGATGTTATGATCAAGGCCTAGGTTGGTCATCTTGTGGAACAGTCTGCTTGGAAGGATGGTATTGAATGCAGAACTGTAGTTCACAAATAACAGCCCTGCATATGTTCCGAGTTGTTCCAGATGTTGCAGGACAGAGTGGAGATGGCATCGTCCCTAGATCTGTTGGCTCTATAAGCATATTGATAAGTGTCCAGAATGATTGGTAGAGCAGCCTTGATGTTCTTCAGCACCAGTCTCTCCAAACACTTCATGATAATGGGTGTCAATGCCACAGGTCTGTAGTCATTGAGGCCCGTTATTACAGTCTGTTTGGGTAGTGGCACAATTTAGAAGCACCCATGGTAAAAACGAACCATTAAAAGAACCAGTATTAAAAAATACTTTTAAATATTAAAGGGGTCATGAACTGGATTGTTTTATTATTTTATAATGTTGCCTGGGGTGCCCTTATAATGTTAGTATGATTTTTACATCAAAAATTGTCATAATTTATAAATAAAAGCCATTTTTCCAAGCCTGATTTCAGCTTCAGATTTGAACGCTCTGTTTTAAGGGGCGTGTCTGCTGTGAGACTGCAGTGCAAACGCCCACTGCTGTGATTGGCTGACATGCTTGCATATGAAATAGCTAGTATTACATGAACTCTCTCGAAAACTTTTACGTTTTTACTATTACAGCTATCGAGATTAACAAATCGTGAAAAGTATCGTTTAAAGCATTATATTTAAATCTATTCCATCACATGAAAGGTTGCAGCATGATGAGCACTGAGCAGATGACAGACTGTTGATCGTGTGAATAAAGATCTTATCATTGCAACGCAATTTTTGCACTCTCACAAATGCTTACACCAAATCACAATGCAAACACGATGTGAATACACAGTAAGAGCTTCGTTGTGTAGTGTAACAGTGTCATTATTTCATCACGAGTTTGGTAAGTGTCCAGATAAGCTCTCGCGGCTCGCGCTGTGCTGTTTGATTGACAGCTTGGGCGATTGAAAGGGATCGTTCTTTGATCGCTTTCTGTATATAATTTAATAACAGTTTAAAAAAGATTATTTTCATAATACTATGAGAAATTATGTGAAGTTGATCGTTTAGTCACTGATGCATAAACAGTATTGAACGATTTTAAGAGAAATATCTAATTACACAGAAATCACTGATCGCAGATCAGGCATTAGAATACACATGGTTACTTACATGTTGCTGGCAGATCTGTGTCGGGAAATTGTGATTGACTGATTTAATAAAGTTTAACCATGCTGGAATCCGAAGGAAGCTTATGCAGACTGTCTTCTTCCACAAACAGGCACTGCACAACATTTAGTAAACAGCATGTTTATTGCTTGGAAGTAGCTCGATCCTGTTTAGCAATTATCATGTCCTATGTTATTTAGCATGTTTGGGCGAATCGGTGGGCGGGGCTAAACAGGCCGTGTTGAAGTAGGAGTTGATCTTCTTTTGTGGAGGCGGTGTTTTATCCTCTTTGACGTCATAGTTCCCCACTTTGAAAAACGAGTCGTTTGCTGAGCCTGATGTCTATAAAAGCTTTTATTGGACTAGCAAGGTAGTTTTCAGTTCTGAAACTTACAGGATATTATTATAGTATGATGATCTCTTATATGTCAAAAGCTCAAGGAAATTGACCTTTCGCCGAGCCCCGCCCCCCTTAGTTACTGTTGCTACGTCCGACAAACAAATGGTCAAACACGACCAGCGCGACAGATTGCCATGACGGAAAAAGGTATACCCGTGCGTGTTTTTGGAGCAATACCTCCGCGATATCCTCCAGATTGAGGCAAAAAGGGTTACAGTATTCAGTAGAGGGATATATTATAATATAAAAATACGCAATGAAGGAGACACGACTACTATCTACGTCTCTATCGAGGCTAACTTAATGCTTACCGGTGTTCATACACATAATTTGTGATTATGACAAAGAACAAGGAAACAAGTGTTTAAAAGCATTGTAAGACACTTACTGTTGTGTTTTTGTGTGAAAGAAAAAACTGTCTCTGAAAATAAAAGTGCTGTCAGCAATAATTTCTTATGTGTGTTTTTTCGCATAACACAATGACTAACATTTTAAATGCTGCAAAACACATGGGAGTTAACGTATATTCCCGATGCTGTAGTTTATTTGATCAGTCACTATATCATTAATCAAGCTTAATTTGACTTTTCAACTACAATTAGGCAGTGAACTGAAAGCTTTTACAATATTTTAGCTATAACTTAGGCCAATATCATGACAAAAGTATGTGGTGCATTTTCTTCAAAAAATGATTTTCTTTCTCAAATTCATGCTTCAAGTTGACAAAGCACAATAAACGAAATCACACAATAACTGTTTAACCAGACATAGCCTTAATTTGCATCTAAATAACTTTCATTGCTTGTCTTTCATAATGCACTTACCATAATAACTTATTTATTAGGGGGACAACAGATCACAAAAATCGCGGTTGAGACCATAATATTTATTAGTGGGGCAACGGATCATAAAACTCGCGGTTCAGACAATATTATGTTTTTTGAGTTACAGATAGGATAGTTTTTCAGATCAGAAAAACAAGAAAAAAACTTTAAGTAGCCATCGATACCACAGCCAGCAGACAGCCAGCAAACGTATTTATGCTTCGTAATGTTCAACACATTTAACTGGGAGTGGGGCCGTCCACACTGTTTTATCCATTGTAGGCACCGCTCACGTTGTGTTTTCGGCTTTGGGAATGGAAAGAACATAACTCCTCCAGACAATCTCTCGGGGTATGTAGTGTCCGATTTACAAACGCCATGGGCGCACGCTTCATCATCTTGCATATGTTTGTCGGACCTGCTCACATAGTAACGGTTGCTATGATGTGTGATTGGACAATGGCCGTTTTGGGGGAGGGGCCGGCGAAAGGTCAATTTTGATTTCTCAGTTCATCACCCCTTTAAATTAAAATCGACAGTTGGTGGCGGTGAGTCACTCTCTTTAAGAGTGAGCATTCAGTTGCGTTCTAGACGGTGGGACTAAACACAAGTGTTTTCCACATACCATTCAGATTAAAAAGAAGAACTTGTTAGAGGCACGAAACATCTTTTAGCATTAGATAAGTACCTATTACCAACATAATCCAATCTGAATTTAATTAATACATTGTTCGACCAGACCTAAATGTTTTATATATATAATTATAGGTTATATGTGTTTGCGCACATGATGGGCCCTATTTTAACGATCTGAAACGCAAGTGTCAAAGCACAAAGCGCAAGTAACTTTGTGGGCGGGTCTTGGCGCTGTTGCTATTTTCCCGGCGGGATAAATGACTCTTGCGCCAGGCGCAAATCTAAAATGGGTTGGTCTGAAGTAGCTTCATTATTCATAGGTGTGGTTTGGGCGTAACGTGAAATAAACCAATCAGAGCGTCATCTCACATTCCCTTTAAGAGCAGGCGCGCTTGTTCTAAAGCGGATTCCTATTATAACGGCGGATTTGCCAGACGCACGCCAGGAGCGGTTCACAGCCGAGGAGAGCAACGCTCTCGTCAGGGACGTTGGGGATGGAGAAACCCACCCAAATTAACTTCTGTTAAAAAGGCGTATGATAATTTGGGTAAATGTGTAAGCTAGATTAGAGCTGAAGATCTTTGCCCGAACCCGACGGGACCCGACGGGTTTGGTCGGGTTCGGTCTTAATTTCTATTATTTTACACGGGCTCGGGCCGGGCTCGGGCTCGCGCTTCGGGTTGCGTGGTAAATGAGCGGTCAGGTGATGTGTTTAGATTAGCGTGAAAATGGATCTTGAGGAGGTGAAATGGAGGCTGGTCTCTGAAGGACTTATTTTATTTCTTTGTTACAACTTCCAAGTGGCCTCTAGCTCCGTTAGTCATGAATAAATGATGTTAAAAAATGTATAAATTACTCTTTTTTTTACGAAAGACAAAGGTGCTGCTGTGTGCGTGCGGCGCAGTCTCTTTTTTTCTTTCTCTCCCTTTTCCGCCGAGTGGTGCGTGTGCCGGCTCGCGGTGTGAAGCGCGTGTCCGCGCTTTTCTCCGACACTCTTATCACTGCTGATAGACGGCCTTTTGGACAGTCGGGCTGTAAACGGGTTCGGGCTTTTAAAAAGCTGTCAATCAAAATGTACTTGTCGGGCTCGGGCCAAACTCTGTCGGGCTCGGGCCTTTTCGGGCCGAACTTTTAAGGCCCGATTATAGCTCTAAGCTAGATGTATGCTTTTATAATAAATTGTATATCTATCTATCTATCTATCTATCTATCGATCGTAATAATGTATGATTTGCAAAAATGAAAACTGCTGCTTCTGTGTAGATGAGAGAATCAAAGTGTATGCGCGTTGTGCACACGCTACATTGATTATGGCCAAGCATGCGCCCTTAAAATAGCATATGAATAACATGCGCAACGCGCCACGGACTTTAAACCATTTTTTCCTGGTTAGTGGCGCAACTGTTTTCTAAACCTGCAAAATAGCATGAAGGAACGTTTGCGCTGGAACACGCCTCCTTTTTTGCGCTGAACCGCCCAGGGAGCGCAAGTTCATTCCCTAGTTTAGCGACGTGCTTCTGTGGAGGGAAAATCGCGCTTTGCGCAGGTGCAAAATAGGAATGATACATGCGTCGGTGTAAAAAGTCAATTGCGCTGGGTGCAAGATAGGGCCCGATATCAGGAAGCAACTTAATACACACATAATGACAGGAGGGTGACGGGGTGTGTAAATCGTGTTACTCCTCCCACTTCTGATAGTTTTACTGAGATATCTTATCTCGTGCTAATTGGCCATTATTATTACAGACATCCTGTGGTAAAATTACATTACTCCATCTACCCTTGTAAAGCTAATCCTGACTGAATAGGGCTTTAGTCAGGGAAAAAGGTTGTCACTGAAAAAATTTTTGTCATAGTTTTCGTTAACGAAATTAACACTGCTACTGAATCTCTTACTAAAAAGCTTTCCGGCATCAGGCTTTTGAAAATTGAGGAAATCACCCTCATCCACTCAATCAGAGTGTTTTCTAATGGCAGAAACCAAATCAATTATGATACTCAGTAGATGTGCTTCAAGTTAAATCCTTCGTGACTGAAACTTTAAAGAATGCATGAAAACTGTATTGTTTATCATTTTAGCTATTACAATCTTCTAAATCATTATATGTGAAATATATGCATCACATCACTTTTGTGTTCACTATCAACATGTGGATGAAAGTGTTCATTACTGTCATTATTTACATTAAGCTAAGATGCTGTTTGATTGTTCCTCAAGTGTACCGTACTGTAAAAAAGTCTAATGTTCACAATATCTGAACATGAATTAGCTTTTCACCAATATTAACACAACATAATTTAACATGTGGAATGCACATTTTGTAATTATTTATAAATATTTATCAGAAATGCCCATTTCTCGTGTGGATACAGTGTCAATAATAAGAATCAGACACAGACTAGTGGAACATTATTAAAGCGTAGTGCAGAATCAAACTAACTCAACGTTTACTGACAGATTGATGTGGAGATTCACACACATCAGTGTCTGGAATGACACTGCAAATAAACATGTAGTGATTTTGTTCCCTTACGAGAACGTTCTCTCGTACTGCGTTGCAAACGCTGTGGGAAAACTCATTTTCTCAAGAATATTGAAGCCTTTATTTTAAAATGCATTGCAGCTGCACAGCGAGAGCATCATAGCTCGCACAAGAGAGCTGTTTGGCTGTCCTGCAGCAACTGCACGAACCTATGGCGAGTGAGCAGGAGCGCGCGATCCAATGGGAGCGCTTGGCACCCCGGCCAGACTCGAGAGCGCCAACATGGACGCGGCAGGAGAGTATAAATTGAGAGAAAACTCGCCATTTGACAGATCTTTTCTCCTTCAGCTCTGAGACTTACCTCGTCGCTGATTTCTCCGGATTAGGAAGCCGCTCGCCGTAGAACAGCCCCTAGCGGAACAGCTTCAGCGCCCAGCTAAGCGTTTCCCTGTGGCATTCGGTGAGTATCCTTTACATACGCTTTTCTAAAAGAGCAGAGCACGTTGTTGCAAATGCCGCTCCCCATCTGCGAATCCTGCGGGATTCCCCTGCATGTGTCAGAACGACACACCCAGTGCGCTGTCTATCTCGGCCCTGAGCACGCCGAGGCAGCGCTCACTAAATGCGGCTGTCATCATTGTGATAGCATGCCTGTTGCAGTCCTCCGATCCAGACTCACTCTCGTTACTACAGAGAGTGAACCCGCCCATCTTCCGTCTTCGGCACCCCACGAGCCCTGTAGGAAGAAGCGGCGCGATCAGAGGATCCCTGAACACGGTGATTTCAGCGCGTGCACGCCGGGTCCTTCCTCGCGTGCCTCGCCTACACCTGGATCTGACTCATCTCCGGTTCTGTTCACAAGAAGCAACCAACGCACCTCTCTTGAAGCGGCGGGACTCGTTTCTGTTGGCGGATCTGCTGAGGAACTGGATGACGCAGTTTCAGTGGCGGCATCTGAGGGTGAGGATTGGTCGGGCTCCGCGGACCCCACCCCTCCCTCTCAGTGTGATCGTTTCGACACCAGAGCGAGCATTGATGCCTAGCTTCTCCGTGTCATGTCTCGCGCTGTCGACGAGCTGGGTCTTGACTGGCTTTCCCCAGCTGAACCCGCTAGAAGCCGCCTCGACAAGTGGTACCTGCCGGGGCGCCAACAGGCCCCTCGCCAGCGCACCACTCCATTTCTCCCCGAGGTCCACGAGGTCGTGCCCTTTTCAGGGCGAACGCGCTCTTCTTCCTCTACTACACTCTCCACTGTTGACGGCACTGAGGAAAAGGGCTATGTGACGTTCCCGTCACTTGAAGAAGCGGTCGCCGCGCATTTGTGCCCTCCCACTGCAGGAAGTTGGAGGACAAAAGCGACGCACATGTCCAAGCCGTGCAGGACTACTTCGGCTATGGCCAGCCGCGCATATTCCGCCGCCAGTCAAGCCGCATCTGCACTTCACGCCATGGCGATCCTCCAGGTGTTCCAGGCTAAGCTCCTCCGTGCTATGGATGAGTCAGGACTGACCCGGACGCCTTCAAGGACCTCCGCAGTACTACAGACTTGGCGCTACGGGCGACTAAGACCACTGCTCAGGCCATCGGCCGCAACATGGCCAGCCTAGTAGTATTGGAGCGCCACTTAAGGCTTAAGCTGACTGAGATCAGGGACGCGGATAAGACCGCCTTCCTCGACTCACCGGTCTCCACAACTGGTCTCTTCAGCCCATCCGTCAGCGGCTTCGCAGAGCGCTTCACTGAAGCGCAGAAGGCTTCCAGTGCGATGAAGCACTTCCTTCCGAAGCGCTCCAGTTTAGCTTCACGGCGCCCCGAGAGCACGCTGCAGCCAGAAAAGACAGCGGCTGAAACCAGCTCGAGTGCTTCTCACAGCCCCCTCTTCAGCTCAGGTGGCTGGAGCAGTATTAAATGCAGAACATGGGCCCGTCATCTGTCACGCACCCCTGCACCCAAACGCTGTTTTAACAGCGACCTACAAAAAACACAAATCGAGCAAAACCTCTCACATAAACCCATGTCGGTTCGGGCCCCCGAGTCTGGGCATTCCACCGTCAGATATGATCTTACCTCTGGCTCATCGGGCTCTGGCTTGGCAGGCCATTCCCGGAGTTTCATATTGGGTAATGAACATTATAAAGCGTGGCTACTTGCTTCAGTTCGCCCGCAGACCACCGCGCTTTCGCGCTGTTATCCAAAACTCGGTAAGGAGCGCCATAGCTCATGTCCTCCACACCGAAATATCATGTCTGCTAGCGAAAGGGGCTATCGAGATAGTCCCCGCATCACAAAGCGAGTCGGGGTTTTACAGCCGTTATTTTCTCATTCCGAAGAAAGACGGCTGGTTGAGACCCATTTTAGATCTCAGACATCTGAACAAGGCCCTCATGACACGGCCATTCAGAATGCTTACAACCAGACACATCCTAGCGCAAATTCGTCCTGCAACCTGTTCGCCATAGCCACACAGCTACTGCTATGGGCTCAAACCAACCTGCGCTCACTCAGGGCAGCTCTCGTGTCCCGGGCACGATGAACATAGGAGCAGACATGCTTTCTCGGGGCATTGTTCCCCCAGAAGAATGGTCACTCCACCCCCAGACGGTTCTCCTGTTATGGGAGGTCTTCGGGAAAGCAGAAGTAGACCTCTTTGCCTTAGAAGACCACTGTCACTGCCCAATCTTCTTTTCAAAGAGCAGGGATGTGCTGGCCCACGAGTGGCCCAGCCTCCCCCTTTATACTTTTCCCCCAGTCTCGATGCTCCCCCAAGTCATCGAACGGATCAGGAACACCAATTGAGCAGTCCTCCTTGTAGCCCCCCTCTGGCGAACCCAGATTTGGTTCCCAGAGCTGATGTCTGCGATAGCTCCGTGGCCAATCCCGCTGAGGAGCGACCTCCTTGCGCAGGCAAACAGGACCATCCGGCACCCCCATCCCGACTTGTGGGCCCTCCATGCATGGCCACTCAACGGGTACCCCAGGACCTCCCAGAAGGTGTCCTAAATACCATTATGGAGGCTAGAGCTCCGTCTACTAGACGCCTCTACCACCTTAAATGGTCAGTGTTCTCCAGCTGGTGTTTAGCTCGGAACCTCGACCCACACACTTGCGAAGTACCAACAGTACTTTCCTTTCTCCAAGAGCTGCTGGACGCGGGACGCTCCCCCTCCACGCTCAAAGTGTATGTGGCAGCTATCTCAGCCTTCCATGTGCAGGTGGCCGGCTCTTCTTTAGGTAAAAGCAACCTCATCGTTCGCTTCCTTAAAGGAGCCAGAAGGCTTAACCCGCCCCGGCCACGTTCAGTGCCGGCCTGGGACCTTTCTCTGGTTCTACGAGCTCTTAAGGGCCCCCCCTTCGAGACACTTCAGTCGGCTGATCTAAGACCCCTCTCTCTCAAAACCGCTCTGCTGTTAGCACTGGCGTCAGTAAAAGAGTGGGGGACTAACAAGCGCTCTCCACGAGCGCTTCCGGTCTTGAGTTTGGACCTAATGACTCCAAAGTCTTCCTTAAACCAAGACACGGATATGTACCAAAGGTGCTCTCAACACCGTTCAGAGCCCAAGTTATCTCTCTATCAGCTCTCCCAGTTTCGGGAGAAGATAGTGATGCTCTCACGCTCTGCCCCGTCAGAGCTCTGAGAATATATTTGGAGCGTTCAGCCTCTTTCAGACAGTCTGAACAGCTCTTTGTCTGTTTCGGGGGCCGCACCAAAGGGCTGCCGGTCACGAAACTCATATTATCCAGATGGATAGTGGATGCTATCGCTCTGGCCTACACCTCACTGGGCCTCCTGTGTCCCATAGGTGTAAGAGCTCACGCCACATGAGGCATGGCTTCCTCTTGGGCATGGTCCAGTGGAGTCCCTATTGAAGACATTTGTATGGCGGCCGGCTGGTCCGCTCCGTCCACATTTTCAAGATTGTATAACCTAGAGGTCCATGCTCTGCAGGCACGAGATCTCTCCATCTAGGCCCTTGCTCTACGGACCCAGGCCAGTGTATAACTCAGACACACTGTTGTGACTTCACAATTCTATGTGGGAATAATATTCTAGGTCCCTGGCTCTTTCGACCCAGCCCTACACATATAACTGAGTGGCCCTTGTGCTTCACTATATACTTGCATATAATTTTAGACCTGATGTTCTGGTCTGTGATATTCAGATTACTCTGTTATAGTCCCGGGGCTCCCCGGACTCTCAGAGGAGTCACAGGCGAATAGCACGGCGTTTTAAATTGGGTTCCCACAGCGTTTGCAACGCAGTACAAGAGAACGTTCTCGTAAGGGAACGTACTTGGTTACTTGCGTAACCTCGGTTCTCTTAGAGATAAGGGAACGAGTACTGCATTGCCTTGCCGTGCTGTTTCGCTCATATCAGGTGTTTCGCTTCAGTCGATATAGACCTGTCATATGGCGAGTTTTCTCTCAATTTATACTCTCCTGCCGCGTCCATTTTGGCGCGCTCGAGTCTGGCAGGGCGCCAAGTGCTCCCATTGGATCGCGCGCTCCTGCTCACTCGCCATAGGTTCGAGCAGTTGCCGAAGAACAGCCAATCAGCTCGCTCGTGCGAGCTATGATGCTCTCGCTGTGCAGCTGCAATGCGTTTTAAAATAAAGGCTTCAATATTCCCGAGAAAAGGAGTTTTCCTACAGTGTTTGCAACGCAGTACTCGTTCCCTTATCTCTAAGGGAACCGAGGATACGTAAGTAACCAAGTACGTTTTCAGTAGTAAAAGCTATAAGATTTTATTTTGCTCTTTCTGCATAAACATATTTTGAAATATTTAAAGTATGAAAAAATCTTAGTATTATATCACTGTATTTCTGGCTGTGTCTTGTGTCTTATTTTAAATGGTTTTATTTTGTGGAGTTTGGTTTGGTTTGCTGAGTGCTGATGCGGTTGCATGTGCATTAACTGTAAATGATGTTTAATGCATCTTTGTTTGGTGTTTCTGGGGTTAATTCAGGCTATAAAAGAACGCTGAGCAGCTCATAAACACCATCATCTCCTGATGAGCAGCGTCTTCAGTCTTCAGTCTGATTCCCGGTAAGATCATGTCCTCTCATGTGGGAATTATTGTGTCATTGTGTTTCAGCCTTTATTCAAACGTTAGCACATGTTGTTCAGCTTGTTGTAACTGTAGCTTTAAGATGTGTGTTTTTACAGTGTGTGCAGTGAATGAAGAGCTCTTTAAACACGGCAGTGGAAACTTGTGAAACATCTGTCTGTCTGTGTGTTGCTCCACAAACTTCTGCTTTGACCTGCAGACGAAACACACAATCCTGTCAGTAACGTAAGTTCTTCAAGATTTATTCCTAGTTTAATAAACCATTGTACACTTGCAGCTGTGCTGGACTGAATATTCAGAACAACAGCATTCTTGCTTCTGTGATATTGTTCAAATGGAGGATTTCCAAACTTTAATCTTATATTTCACGTATTTCAAGCTTTCTAACATTACACACATCTCCTCTAAAGAACATGTGAAGCAAACTGAGGAAACTTTATTTCAACAATCACACAGAAAACAGAAAGTTATGTCATATATTTCCCCTAATGTTTTTAATAAAGTAGTAAATAGTAAATGAATGCATGTTTTTTAAACTAATGACTGGTTTGTTATTTAGTGTTGCCTGTCAAGATTTCATGAAACAATGGCAGAACAAAATGCCAGCAGCACCGGATCAAGTGGAGTAAATTATTATATCAACGCCAGCAGCAACAGATCAAGTGGAGTAGATTATGATGATCAGATGAGGGAATTTCTCAGTAAACTTGAGTCTGCAGACTCATTAATTATCATGATAATTGCAGCCATTGAGATTCCAATCATGATCTTAACTCTGTTTGCGTTGTGTGCTCTTATCAAATCTCATCGCTCCACTCCAGTGTTTGTTATTCATTTGATTCTTTCAGATCTCATTCAGATCATTTGTAGATTAACACACACAATAACAGAGTCAGAGGATGCCAAAATTACATATATGTATAGTTTGATTGTGGGTCTGTATTTTATGGCATGTGTTGCTTTTGAACGATATCTTCTGGTTTCTCATCCTATCTGGTACAGATCTCATCATTCACTAAAAGTCTGCTGTGTCGTTTCTGTGATCATCTGGTTTGTTCCTCTGATCATTGCAGTCATACTAAGCCCTCTGTTCCTACCGATCGCCTGTTTAATCCTCTATCTGATAATCATTCTGTGTTTTGTTGGCACTTGTCATGGTCTTTCACGCGCAATATCACTTACTTCTCTAAAGCGCAAGAAAATTTTGGGCAGTTTGTTCCTGGTGCTTCTGACTTACACTTTTCTCATTCTCCCCTTCATAATCAGTTTTACTGTAGGTTTTTTTTCCAGTCACAACAGTTTTACATTGTTTGGTATATTTAAATATTTGTGTAGTTATCTCCTGTATCTGAACCCACTGGCTGACTGTGTATTGTACATGTTCTTGAGGCCTGATGTTGGAGGGTTAATGAAGTCTGTTCACTGCTGTTGTAGAACTGACACACATCAGAGTTCGACACACAGCCGGGACGAACACTCTCGAGACAGTAGTGCAGCGTTTGCCTGCTGTGTTTCAATGCAAAAGCCTGCGTCTCATTCACAGACCGCCTGCAGTTCAGTTTAAACATCTGCACTCAATAAATGAAGTCAATGTCATTCTTTTCACTGCACACACCCTTCCTTTCTGTGACATTTAGGGTTATTAGAGAGAACTCTTGACTCATAAAACTCAAAACTCAATTGCTCTGTTTGCGCTCCATTAAACACATACGGTAAACAGAGTTTTATTAAAGATGTATTGATGTGCCGTTGATGCTTCTGCTGGCGTTCTGTATCAGCAGGACTTTATCATACGATGGAGAGGAGGGTTGTATAAAGCACGGTTTATTCTCATTAATTCCCCCGATAGACTGACAGATCAACAACATCAAGTAGTTTAATGTCATAGTCTTGCTTGTGTTCCTAATGCATGTACATTATACTCTTTTACCAAATAACTACTATTCACGCTATTATTCACAGCACTTGAATATTGCTAGTTTAACTTCTATTGTTCTCCTCATTTGTAAATCGCTTTGGATTAAAGCATCTGCTAAATGATTCAATGTAAATGTATTAAAAAGATGGTTCACTCAAAAATGTAAATTGACATAATGTACATATGCCCTCATGTCTACCAAAAGCTGGATAACTTTCTTTCTTCTGTGGAACATAAAAGACAATATTTAGAGATTTCTTTGTCCATACATTAGAAGTCAGTGGACAGTTTCGGGTGAACTATCCCTAAAAAGACTTGATTTAAAGTGCACAGAATATATTAGAAGAGTACTAAGTTTATATAAAATATTAACCAGAGCTTCATGGAAATCAGAAGAGAGTTATTTGTAATATTGTTGTGTCTTTATAGAAGTGTTTCATATCGAGTCAGAGACTGTCCTGTATTCTCTCTCTTCTATCATTAATATAATTAAAGAGCTCTCAGTTCTCCTGTATGAGGATATCATTGGATTCACACTCATATGCTGTGTTGATGATATACTGGGAGTAATTTAAGTTCTGTTGCTTGTATATGAAAATAAATATGATGAACAATACACCCAAAGTACTTATTTAATTCCATTCAAAAACTTGTTTATAAATTTTTTATACTTTAAAGGGGTCATGAACTGGATTATTTTATTGTTTTATGATGTTTCCTGGGGTGCCCTTATATGTTCGTATGATTTTTACATCAAAAATTGTCATAATTTAGAAATATAAGTCATTCTTCCTAGCCTGATTTTAGCTTCTGATTTGAACGCTCTGTTTGAAAGGGCGTGTCTGTCTGAGACTTAAGTGTAAGCGCCCACTGCTGTGATTGGCTGTGAGACTTCAGTGTAAGCGCCCACTGATCTGATTGGTTGTGAGACTTCAGTGTAAGCGTCTACTGCTGTGATTGGCTGACATGTTTGCATATGAAATTGCTAGTATTAAAGGAGTAGTTCACTTTAAAATGAAAATTAGCCCATGATTTACTCACCCTCAAGCCACCCTAGGTGCATATAACTTTATTTTTTCAGACGAATACAATCAGAGTTATATTAATAAACACCCTCATGCTTCTGAACTTTATAATGGAGTGGATTGCAAAAGTCTGAGGCTCAAACAAGTGCATCCATTCATCATAAATTAACTCCAAATGGCACCGGTGGGTTAATAAAGACCTTCTGAAGCAAAGAGATGAGTTTGTGTAAGAAAAGTATTCATATTTAAAACTTTATAAAGTAAAATAACTAGCTTTTGGCCAATCTCCGCTCTAATTCACACACACCTCTCTCTCTTTCCGTGGGTCTATGGCATTGTCAGTAAGCAGTCAATAAAGCTGACTTCATTCCAGCCTTTGCATCTCAGTCTACTCTAAGTATCTTCAGCTTGACTGAGACCTGGATTCGTCCAGAAGACTCAGCATCCCATGCTGCTCTCTAACAACTTATCTTTCTCTCACACACCTCGCCAGTCTGGGAGGGGTGGGGGTACAGGGCTTCTCATTTCTAACAATTGGAAATACGCATACTTCTCTAAGCATTAACAACTCATTTGAATATCATGCTCTCTTCATTTTCTGTTGATGTTCATGCTGCAAAATCTTCATTTTCCACAACAAGATCAACAGCGCCTTTAACACACGATCACTTTTCAAGACATTCAACTCTTTCCTCTGTCTCCACCACCACCCGCCTCATCTTTAACTGCTGGTGATTTTCCTAACTTCTTCACCAACAAAACAACAACTATCAGCAGTCAGTTCTCAGCTCCACACACACAGGAACCCAGACCGACACCTTCCACAGCCAATAACCCTCTCTCCTCCTTCTCTCCGCTAACCGAGGAAGAAGTAACTACACTTCTCCTCTCCAGTCATCCTACCACTGCATCACTGTCGGTCACAGAAGCCCTATGGATCGCAAAAGCTCCTTCCAAATCTTCAGTTCTCATTCTCCTGAATCTGTCTGCTGCCTTCGACACTTTGAATCATCAGATCCTTCTGTCCACTCTCTCAGCACTGGGCATCACAGGAACTCCTCTCCACTGGTTTGAGTCCTACCTCACAGGTAGGTCCTTCAGGGTCGCATGGAGAGGCGAGGTATCCAGAGCACATCAGCTGACCACAGGGGTTCCTCAGGGTTCAGTTCTTGGACCCTTGCTCTTCTCCATCTACACCACATCAATGGGACACATCATACAGGCACATCGTTTCTCTTACCACTGCTATGCTGATGACACACAGCTCTTCCTCACATTTCAACCAGATGATCCCACAGTAGCTGCACTGATTTCAAGCTGTCTGGCGGACATCTCCGCATGGATGAAGGAGCATCACCTGCAGCTCAATTTAAGCTATCCAGCTAGATTCACCATCAATCACCCCATCAAGGTCGGTCAGAAATCTTGGAGTGATACTGGAATGCCCAGCTGACCTTCACAGACCACATTTCAAAGACAGCTAGATCATGCAGGTTTGCACTGCACAACATCAGGAAGATCAGGCCTTTCCTAACTGAGCATGCAACACAACTTCTCGTCCAGGCCCTGGTCATCTTTAGGTTTGTCTACTACAGTGCTCTTCTGGCTGGACTTCCATCATGTGCAACTAAACCTCTACAGATGATCCAGAATGCTGCAGCTCATCTTGTCTTCAACGAGCCCAAAAGGGCCCACGTCACTCCTCTGTTCATCACTTTGCACTGGCTACCTCTCGCTGCTCGCATCAAGTTCAAGGCATTGACGCTTGCTTACAGATCACAGGCTCAGCTCCCTCCTACTTTCACTCACTCCTACGAGTCTACATCCCTACCAGAAGCCTTACGATCGGTCAACGAGCGACATCTCGTGGTTCCATCACAGAGAGCCACAAAATCACTTTCCAGAACATTCTCATTCACAGTTCCCTGCTGGTGGAATGCTCTCCCCACCCTCATCCGGAATGCAGAATCCCTGACAACATTCAAAAGACAGCTGAAAACCCATCTCTTCCGTGAGCACTTAAAGGGATACTCCACTTTTTAAAAAAAATAGGCTCATTTTACAACTCCCCCAGAGTTAAACAGTTGAGTTTTACCGTTTTCGAATCCATTCAGCCGAACTCCGGGTCTGGCGGTACCACTTTTAGCATAGCTTAGCATAGATCATTGAATCGGACAGGACCATTAGCATCTCTCAAAAAAATGACCAAAGAGTTTCGATATTTTTCCTATTTAAAACTTGACTCTTCTGTAGTTACATCGTGTACTAAGACCGACGGAAAATGAAAAGTGGGGGAGTTGTAAAATGAGTCTATTTCCAAAAAAAGTGGAGTATCCCTTTAACCTTATATAAACAAGTAATAAAAACTCGGTGAGTGTTTTAGCGCAATTTTCTCACCTCATGGGATCACAACACTAAGAGATAGTAAATCTTTTCCTGGATTTTTTTTGTGCGTTCCCGAGATTAGACCTTCCTTAACATAATGCCGAAAACCCGAAGTCTCTAGGTGGTCTGGTTGAGGAGTAGATAGAAGTGCAGGATTGGTGCGCACAGACGCACAGAACAGAAATCATGAGTTAACAATCGCAATTTGTCCGGTGGAAAATTGCGCTAAAAACTTTTCTTTTAATCCTCCTTTGTCTGGCTTATGCTACTTTGAGCAATGCCTGAACTTTGTATTTCTTGCGTTGTTTTAGCCTCTTCTCAATGACTCGCTTAATTTAGTCCTCATTTGTAAGTCGCTTTGGATAAAGGCGTCTGCTAAATGACTATGTAAATGTGTAAATGTAATTCATCCCAAAGTTGTTCTATCAGGTTGAAGTCAGGACTCTGTGCAGGCCAGTCCAGTTCCTCCATACCAAACTCCTCATCCATGTCTATATGGTCCTGCTTTGTGCACTGGTGCGCAGTCATGTTGGATCAGGAACATCTCCAAACTCTTCCCACGAAGTTGGGAGCATGAAATTGTCCAAAATGTCTTGGTATGCTATTTCTTTCACTGGATCTAAGGGCTCAAGCCCAACCCCTGAAAAACAACCCTACACCATAATCCATAATCCCTTCACCAAATTTTACACTTGGCACAATGCAGTCAGGCAAGTACCATTCTCCTGGAAACCGCCAAACCCAGACTTGTCCATCGGATTGCCAGGCAGAGAAGCGTGAATCGTCACTCCAGAGAACGCGTCTCCACTGCTCTAGAGTCCAGTGGCTGTGTGCTTTACACCACTGCATCCCACGCTTTTCATTGCACTTGGTGATGTAAGGCTTGGATGCAGCGGCTCGGCCATGGAAACCCATACCATGAAGCTCTACATGTTCTTGAGCTAATCTATAAGGCCACACGAAGTTTGGAGGTTTGTAGCAGTTGACTCTGAAGAAAGTTGGTGACTTCATGCGCTGACCCCGCTCTGTGATTTTACGTGGCCTACCATTTCGTGGCTGAGTTGCTGTTGCTCCCAATTGCTTCCACTTTGTTATAATACCACTAACAGTTGTCCGTGGAATATGTTGTAACGAATACGACTCTGGGTAAATATGAATTAGCTCAAGAATATGGGGAATTTTGAGATATTAATATTTATGACTCATGGTCATAATTCATAAGTCGCATGTACATTTATTTTATCAATTTCCGAGATTACCTGGTTCTGTAACTGATCTGACCAACATTTAATTCGTCCAGCGAAATAAATATAAAATCATTACAGTCAAGAAGAGATATTCACAAACTTCAAGAGAGTTTCATGTCCTGGCCACGGACATCAACTTCCTGAGTTTATTAATTGAAACTACTCAAGTAGTCTATATTTCGAGCTTGTAGCTTAAGGTCTTTTAAAGTTTCATTGACTTATAAGGTGGATTTCCAAACACAGAGGCAGTGAAAAGTATTTATGAATTTTAATAAATGCAAAACTAGAGATTATGAGCTACGAATATACACGTACGTAAAAATGCAAACAATAAACAAACAACATATAACCAAACAATAACATAAGTGATCAGAATGAAATGAAAGAAAGAAAGAAAGAAAAGAGAAGAGGAAGAAGGGGAACTTAATTCACAGTCCTAAGAGATAGACACCAGGAAAACAGCTTTTATCAACTCAATATACTTGCAGTATTCTGTGCTCTTTCAGTGCGATGCTGTAAAAGAGGCGCGCGTGTCCGGCTGGTTTGCGTCTGGCTTCGTCTTCTGGGTCGTTTTGCAAGACGATGTAAAGGCTTACTTGAATTTAAGTTACCGCGAAAATTAGGTTCGTCTTCCGTGCGGAAGAGGCCAGAAATCTTGGTTTCTAAGGCAGCAGGCTTTTACATGGCGCGGGGGTTTGTGTCCCAGAGGCCACGGCGAGGCCTGTTCAGCTGGTTGCCATGGAGCTGCGCTACACGTGGATGAGGTCCGGGATGAGAGCGACCGGAGAAGAGAGGAAGTGGAATCAACGGGGTCGAAGAAGGAAGAGCGGTGAGCGAAGAAGGAAGAGAGTGTGATGAGGGGGTTTCTGCCTTTTAACAAACATCTGTTTACGCCTTCTCTTGGAACGACAGCGAATCAGATTGTCTTTTCTGAGGCGGGAAAATTCTCTTTGTGTGAAGAAGAAAACGCCTACTTTCACCATATGTCTTATGAGAGAAAGAATTCATATTTCTTCTTAAGATTGTACACCTGGAACAATACATCTTACTGTAATTTACTATGTGTGACGGGTTGAATTAAAACAGGACGGTCAGACAGATACTAATTATGACAGATAAAAGTCGGGGCAACATGATGTTACATCTATATGCATAATTACACACACATAAAGTTTGATTAAACACACAATAAAATTGTCATCGTTTCCGTTATGGCAAGTGAAGGCACCTGGGAAATAAAGGAATATGTATCAAACATTTGAAGAGTTTTCTCTGAAGAGTTCCATGAAAAGTAAATGTGTTGGAATGTTGGTTTGCCAAGGAACTGGATGAGCTGCAGCTTTGGAGCCATAAAAGTTTATGACCAGGTTCGAGTTACAAGACACTATGGAGTGATTTCCTTTCAATGAATCTTCGGAATTAAAGATTTTACTCTAGCAAACCACACCTCTATTATAAATTTGTAATGAATGGTAAAATGAAATTTTACTATGTGGAAGTCCATATATGGAAATGTGCTTCAGTTGCATCTCGTGGTGGGTTTCTGGTTGAAAGTCCACGAGTGTGTGTGTGTGTGTGTGTGTGTGTGTGTCTTCTGGAATGTCACGAGGCCAGCCGAACTGGCGCTGGCAAATTGCTCCTCGTGGGGCAATTATTAACCAGTACGGACACAAGACGATGTGTCTTCCCATATGATCACTTAATTTGAAAAGCAGATGCCATTGTTGCTACATAATCCCCCCTGTTGTTAGACGAAATCCGGGATGGACTTCGTCGAACAACAAGTAGGCACAATGGATGGCAGGTGGCTCATGACGATCAAATAGCAGGTGGTTGCTAGGCTGATGATTCAGCTCAAGTGAGGTTGAGGTGGTCGATGTCGTGGGACCCCCCCCCCCCCCTTTTCACGGTTCGTAGGAACTCGCCAGACACGGCTTTGTGAGCTTGGCTGTGGATGCTCACGTCTTGTTGAGTCTGGTACAGGATGAAAGCCAAGACGAGTGTCGGGGCGTGGTCGGTGACCGTGGAGATGCCCATCACAGTGTTAGACTTCCTGGGTGTCAGTCTTGCCTTGGTGATCAGGAGTCGGGCTGCTCTCTCTCCATGCGATGCCGGATGCCGGATCTGGTGATGTCCGATTGCGGCTGCTTTCTAGCGAACCACCACAGCATCCTGTTAGAGGAAAAAGGGAGAGAGAGAGAAAGGGAGGAAAACTTTCAGCAACGGATGTCCTTGGTTGGCTAGGACA
Source organism: Squalius cephalus (assembly GCF_949319135.1). NCBI lineage: Eukaryota > Metazoa > Chordata > Actinopteri > Cypriniformes > Leuciscidae > Squalius > Squalius cephalus. The sequence goes on along the minus strand of NC_137128.1, from coordinate 4,176,694 downwards.
GTCTTGTTGCTTCGCTGAGGTTGGTATGCCACATGCTTTGATGTCTCATGCGTGGCTTTTGTGCTGCGATGTTCAACACATGAGGCGTCTTGGTGGCATAGGAAAGGTCTGTTCATCAGAGGTCCGCATGACCTTTCTTTGTACACAGCGGAGGTGGCGTAAGCGGCTCTGAGGCGTGCAGTGTAGTTGGTAAAGTTTGTTCGTGCTGTGTAATCACTGCAATCGTGATGGTGGTATGTATGTGGCGCAGACATCAGTCTGGTTGCACAGCTGCAGGTCAGAGATGACCTTGAAGCAGCAGGTGTCAGTGTTCGTTTTCTGTGTCGGTGTCAGACGTGGCTGCACTGTCTTCATCTGTTGTGTAAGAAGACTCGGGCTCATCAGGGTTCTGGAGAGAGTGGCTATAGGTTTGACGGTCAGGGCTTGGAGTTCTGGACGGCGGGTGATGCTGGTTCCAGAATCTTTCTGAGCGCTCGGTCCGACGCTTTGGATGAGCACCGTCACAGTCGTGCTGCCACCTGCTGTCTGGCTCTGAGCAGTGCTCAGAGACGGAGTAAATTGTGTGTGTTTCGACAGTCTTTTCATCCATAGCCCTTTGCTTGGTGTAAGCCTTGTGGGCTAAGTCTCTGAGTTTTCGAGTAGACATGGTTCGTGGGCAGACGAGCACACCGAGATGTTTACTCACGCTGCTATGTAGATTCCGCAGAAATAACGTTCTAAAGTTCACATCTTCTTCCATACCTGGGGTGTCGGTTGCTCCGAAAAACGTTTGTCGGAGTCGGCCATAATAGGAGTTTGGGTGTTCAAGTCGGGCCTGTTTCACGTCGAGGGCCGTGATAAACCCTTGGTCAGATTCTGGGTCAGAGAATTCATGGATCAAAGCTTGTCGCAGTTGCTTGTAATCTGCTTTGACAGCCTCTGGTTGTCGATCCAGGAAGCTACGCACTTCTCTATTTGCGGTGATTCGTAACAAGTAGAACTTGTCCCAAGCTGTCACGTTAGCGACAGTTTGCAGGTGAAAATCAATGTCTTGAAGGTAAGAATGAACACTGTGGTCTCCGGCAAACGTAGGAATGTTTCTGGCCAGCTTGTCAAGGCTGGTAGGACGAGAGCTGTTGCTGGGGGCCCAATCCGTCTGGAGAGGATTCTGACCCTTTACAGCTCTTGGTATTTGGCTGACAGGCGAGGCGTTGTGCAGTGGGCTTTCGCCCCCCTCTTCAGCTCTGGGTGTGTGGCTGAAAGGTGCGGACTCGCTGGAAGGGGGAAACGGTGTGAGATGTTCTTCCCCTTCCCTGTCACTGTTAAGTCTGTAAGCATGTCTCAGTTCTCTGCGAACCATGTCTAGTTCGTCTTCGAGATCGTGTCTCTGTTGAGCGAGCTCATGGATTTTAGTCTCTGCTCTCTCAAGGAGGGCTTCAGCCTGTTGGAGCCTTTCGTTGAGTTCCTTCCGGGTGAGTTCCTCCGACTGTTGTCTTTGGTCTGTGTGTCGATGAAGATCGTCTAGAGCATTTTGAAGTCTTTCAACTTCCTGTTGTAGCGTTGTGTCCGTCTCGTCCTCTTCCTCGGTCAGGGAGAGTAGCTGGTCTAGACGGCTCTGTGTGTGTGCTCGGTCCTCCAGGGCCTCTGTGGCCTGGAGCTGTAGTGCGGCTGTCTTTTGCTGCAGGTCGGCGTTGCTCCTTTCGCTGTCCCGGGCCCTGGCGACGAGTTTGAGTGCAAGGTTTCCGAAGATTTTGGACAGCTGCTCGTGGCTGTATGTCTGGGCTGGATCATGGGACTCGAACTGGCTCAGGTCTGTGTCCCGTTGCTCTTGGCTCGAGCGATGTGGGTCCTGGGGCAGCACGGTCTTTGTTATGTCCCTCAGCCATGCCTCAAGGTCGTCCCAGCGGACTGCAGGACAGGGTGAGCTCGACATCTCGGCTTACTGTTGGCGAGAGAAGCACAGCACACACAAAAAGAGACAAAATGCAAGTTTGTTTTAGGGTCAACTGAGCTATACTCATACGGGCTAGGCCGTTTATGAGAATTTCGGGCTAACTGATGCCGACAGTTAGCGGAGCCAATTTCGTGGGTATGGCTAAACCCACAATAGAGATTTTGACAGGCGGTAGCCTGGGAGTCGTCTAAAGACGCCCGCTTGGATTGTTTACTCTATTATTCAGCTTTCCTGGGGTCTCTCTTAGGTTCTGTATGTAATGAAATGAGAGAAACAAATCACAACAGAATAGAGAAAGACAAAGTTAGAGGTAGGGAAGAAAAGGGGAAACACAACACAAGGAAGTGAATTGATCTGCAATGAAACGTCACAAACAATAACACGGAGAGTGTTATATAGCAAAGTAAAAAAAATTAAAGAGGCCTAAGCCTATTAACACTGCTAGAGTTATCGGGACAGGACCTCGAAAGAAGGTGTGTCTTAGAGAGAAAAAGGTGGGCCAAGCACTTAAAATACACCAGGAGGAATATCTAGTATTCTGTGGTTCATAATAAGTGGATGGGTTCTATCAAATTTTAGTTACCTGAGGTGAATAGAGGTCATCCAGGTGGAAACCAGTGATGACGTCTCAATCACCACAGTGCACTGACTGAGTCCTGCCCATAGATACACAATAAGGGATTAAGAGGTTGGACTTAATGTGAATTAAGGCTTTCTGGTTTCATCAAATTGGGTAAATATGTATGCAGGAGTCAGAGGCAAAGGCTTTACTAAAATAGTGATACAACAAAAAATTATGATAACTGATGGTGATTTATCAGAATAACCTACCCCACCCCCCCCTTTGGAGAAAAGAGGGAAGAGAAAAAAAAATTATCAATGAAATAAAATGTGAATAACAACACAGGCTTGAGACGCAGGCAGAGGGATAGGCCCCGGCAGTGGGTTTGTGCCACTAGGGTGAGGGCCGTATGTCTTCTCAGTGGTCTTCCCTGGCTGATTAGACACAATTTTGAATTAAAATTCAAACTAGTTTGAATTGAAATTCAACTAAGCATGCAAGGGGAGGTTCAAAATAATAAAAATAAGGAAGGAAAGAAAATTAGAATGATGACAGTGACGTATCAATACTAAAATTAATTAAACTGAAATTCAGAATGACTTCCCATAATCCTTACAATAACACTGAAGTTATTAGTATTGATTATAAAAATAATCAAACGAAAAGGGTAGCAATGAGACACTTCAATTGCAGACTGGGTTAAACAGATATTGATAAGTCGACCCAAGATGGCCACACGGTGGCGTGCTTCTTCCTAGGTGGACCTATCAATGAACTGAGTGAAACAAATCCAAGTTTTTAATTCGAAAAGTTTCTTTTTTTTCGAACTTAACTTAAAGTGTGACAGTCGAAAACAGAAAAAGGAATTGTCTAACTCCAAATAATATCAGCATAAGCTAAGCTTGAATGCAGTTAAGTATTTGAGAGAGAAACTGAATGCAGAGAGGAAAAGAACTTGAAAGCAGGTGTTATCTTAGAACGCCACCAGAGGGCGTAATTGCGCTCGCGCAGGCTGACGTCAGTGGGAGGCGACGCTCACGTAGGATGACGTCGGTGGGGCGCGCGTGATTTGAGAACTGCCACGCACCTAGAGGCTGCCCTCTAGTGTCGGTGACGTGATTCAGCAATTTAGACAGCAGATTTTTATCTGTGGAAATCACGAGTATTTCGCGCTCTGTTGCATGCGGAAAATGCGAGTTTCACAACATGTAACTACAGGGATTACACATTTATATTACACATTTACATTACACATTGAGACGGTTTTAGCATAAGAAAAGGGACTATCATCTTTTCTTAATTCATAAAACTGGTCTTCAATTACACATTAGATATAAAACGGTTTACATAAAAACAGGTATTAAAACTTCTTGTTTTAATCACTAGAAACTGTGAGCAAACAGGCATTAAACATCTGTTTACTTAAGCTGTGAGCACAACGGGCATCAAAACAGCTGTGAGCATTAATTATCATTTGCTCATCTCCCATAAGCATTAATCAAAATAGCAATTTTATGATTTTTGCGTAGGTTTACGAAATTGGATCGCGAGGCCAATTTCTGACCAGGAGTTTAACGTTAACGTATTATCATAAGGCCTATTACGACTGAAACTGAGGCACTGCCCAGGTCAGATTTACGCCTTCGTCCTAAAAGAGATCCTTCGTCTTCATTTAGTCGGTTTAAATCATATTACATGTACTAACTGTAAAGAGTTTTGCTTCGTCTTTACAGAGACACAATGTAATGTCATGAACTGCAGTTTTAGCTCTTAACAGTGATTAAAAATGCTTAGACATTTTTTTGGAACTGTTACTTTGAAGAGCTGAGCTGGCTTTGTGCCTACTGTCAGCTGAGTGAGTTCGCCTTAGCGACTTACCTCACAATTCAAAACGCGCGTGTAACGTTACAATTATTAATACCAATAATACACATTCACTGAAACTGAATTTGTTCCACCAAATAAAGTTTGAAACTGCCTAAAATAACTCCACCAAAACATGTAACGAATACGACTCTGGGTAAATATGAATTAGCTCAAGAATATGGGGAATTTTGAGATATTAATATTTATGACTCATGGTCATAATTCATAAGTCGCATGTACATTTATTTTATCAATTTCCGAGATTACCTGGTTCTGTAACTGATCTGACCAACATTTAATTCGTCCAGCGAAATAAATATAAAATCATTACAGTCAAGAAGAGATATTCACAAACTTCAAGAGAGTTTCATGTCCTGGCCACGGACATCAACTTCCTGAGTTTATTAATTGAAACTACTCAAGTAGTCTATATTTCGAGCTTGTAGCTTAAGGTCTTTTAAAGTTTCATTGACTTATAAGGTGGATTTCCAAACACAGAGGCAGTGAAAAGTATTTATGAATTTTAATAAATGCAAAACTAGAGATTATGAGCTACGAATATACACGTACGTAAAAATGCAAACAATAAACAAACAACATATAACCAAACAATAACATAAGTGATCAGAATGAAATGAAAGAAAGAAAGAAAGAAAAGAGAAGAGGAAGAAGGGGAACTTAATTCACAGTCCTAAGAGATAGACACCAGGAAAACAGCTTTTATCAACTCAATATACTTGCAGTATTCTGTGCTCTTTCAGTGCGATGCTGTAAAAGAGGCGCGCGTGTCCGGCTGGTTTGCGTCTGGCTTCGTCTTCTGGGTCGTTTTGCAAGACGATGTAAAGGCTTACTTGAATTTAAGTTACCGCGAAAATTAGGTTCGTCTTCCGTGCGGAAGAGGCCAGAAATCTTGGTTTCTAAGGCAGCAGGCTTTTACATGGCGCGGGGGTTTGTGTCCCAGAGGCCACGGCGAGGCCTGTTCAGCTGGTTGCCATGGAGCTGCGCTACACGTGGATGAGGTCCGGGATGAGAGCGACCGGAGAAGAGAGGAAGTGGAATCAGCGGGGTCGAAGAAGGAAGAGCGGTGAGCGAAGAAGGAAGAGAGTGTGATGAGGGGGTTTCTGCCTTTTAACAAACATCTGTTTACGCCTTCTCTTGGAACGACAGCGAATCAGATTGTCTTTTCTGAGGCGGGAAAATTCTCTTTGTGTGAAGAAGAAAACGCCTACTTTCACCATATGTCTTATGAGAGAAAGAATTCATATTTCTTCTTAAGATTGTACACCTGGAACAATACATCTTACTGTAATTTACTATGTGTGACGGGTTGAATTAAAACAGGACGGTCAGACAGATACTAATTATGACAGATAAAAGTCGGGGCAACATGATGTTACATCTATATGCATAATTACACACACATAAAGTTTGATTAAACACACAATAAAATTGTCATCGTTTCCGTTATGGCAAGTGAAGGCACCTGGGAAATAAAGGAATATGTATCAAACATTTGAAGAGTTTTCTCTGAAGAGTTCCATGAAAAGTAAATGTGTTGGAATGTTGGTTTGCCAAGGAACTGGATGAGCTGCAGCTTTGGAGCCATAAAAGTTTATGACCAGGTTCGAGTTACAAGACACTATGGAGTGATTTCCTTTCAATGAATCTTCGGAATTAAAGATTTTACTCTAGCAAACCACACCTCTATTATAAATTTGTAATGAATGGTAAAATGAAATTTTACTATGTGGAAGTCCATATATGGAAATGTGCTTCAGTTGCATCTCGTGGTGGGTTTCTGGTTGAAAGTCCACGAGTGTGTGTGTGTGTGTGTGTGTGTGTGTGTCTTCTGGAATGTCACGAGGCCAGCCGAACTGGCGCTGGCAAATTGCTCCTCGTGGGGCAATTATTAACCAGTACGGACACAAGACGATGTGTCTTCCCATATGATCACTTAATTTGAAAAGCAGATGCCATTGTTGCTACAATGTAGTAGAGAGGAAATTTCACGAATGGACTTATTGCAACCGATCACGGTCCCACGCTTGAGTTCACTGAGCTCCTGAGAGCGACCCGTTCTTTCACAGATGTGTGTAGAAGCGTCTGCATGCCTCGTGCTTGATTTATACAACTGTAGCCATGGAAGTGATTGGAACACCTGAACTCAATGATTTGAAGGGGTGTCCCAATGAACGAACTGGATAAACACAACCACCAGGTGTGGAAGCACACATGTGCTAATTTGAAAACGCAGCACTCAGGTGTGCTATAAAAGGCAGCAGGTGAGTTCACCTGTCTTCAACAAAAATGGAAGGAGCTAGAAGTAAAAGAAGAAGAGTGAGAATGAGAGGGGGAGCTCAAAGAGGAGATGAAGGAGGTAGAGGAAGAGGAGAAGGAGGTAGAGGAAGAGGCCCAGGTAGAGGAAGAGGAGAAGAAGGAGATAGAGGAAGAGGCCTAGGTAGAGGAAGAGGAGAAGGAGGTAGAGGAAGAGGCCCAGGTAGAGGAAGAGGAGAAGAAGGAGATAGAGGAAGAGGCCTAGGTAGAGGAAGAGGAGAAGGAGGTAGAGGAAGAGGCCTAGGTAGAGGAAGAGGAGAAGAAGGAGATAGAGGAAGAGGAGAAGAAGGAGATAGAGGAGGAGGCCTAGGTAGAGGAAGAGGAGAAGGAGGTAGAGGAAGAGGCCTAGGTAGAGGAAGAGGTAGGGAAGAACTTATGCCATTGAAGACATAGCCTGTGATGTGGATGAAATCTTATGGCCTGATCCAGCCAGACGGAGAGATGATGAATAGTTACAGTATTCTTGTTGCTTTTACAGTAGTATTTCTTCAGAGTCAAAGTGTATGTACTTCATGCAGTAATTTTTATTTGTCTACAGATTTTATTTGTTTCATTGATTTCATTGTTGGCTGATTACTGTAACTGATTATGGTAAGAAATACTGTGCAAGTATTGAAATAAATACTTGAAATATTCAGTCTGCAGCATCAGTGTTGTGCAGTGCTTGGTAAGTTTATAGTAGGCCTATTTGTGTACATTCTCCCTATATCTCAAACTAATCATGAAGAATGTTGTGGGTATGTCACTATTTTTTTTTTTTTTTTTTTTGTCATCTAAATTATCCCTTACATAACAATGTCTGGCCAAAAATCTAGCACATGCTATTTCCTAAAATTAGTTTTTTTACAAATGTGTTTTATATTTATCACAGCTGTGATAGAGGAAGAGGTAGGGAAGCAACTGGCTACAATAGTGTCTGATCATTGAGGACTGTGTTGGTTAAATGAAAACTAATAGCATTTTCACAAATATGTGTATATGTTTTGACTGAAGTGTGTCATTTTGCAAACAATCTAGGAATTATGCAAATTGAGTGTGGTGTTTGGATAATTGTGATTCTGTTATAAAAAAAAGAACCCGGTTTTCAAAATTGCGTGTAAACAATTGAAAAAAACTGTAAAACAGCTGTTTTCTATGTGAATATATAGTAAAGTGTAATTTATTCCTGTGATCAAAGCTGAATTACAGCATCATTACTCCAGTCTTCAGTGTCACATGATCCTTCAGAAATCACTCTAATATGAGGATTTGATGATCAAGAAATATTTATGATTATTATCAGTGTTTAAAACAGTTATTTACATTTTTATTTCATGATGCTATAATGAATAGAAAGTTCAAAAGAACAGCATTTATCTGAAATGGAAAGCTTTTGTAACATTAAACACTACCGTTCAAAAGTTTGGGGTCAGTAAGAATTTTAATTTTATTTTTGGGGAAAAGAAATAAAATAAATCAATACTTTTATTCATCAAGGATGAGTTAAACTGATCAAAAGTTACAATAAAGACATTTATAATGTTAGAAAACATTCTATTTTAAATAAATGCTGTTCTTTTGAACTTTATATTCATCAAATCATTTTGAAAAAAAAAATTGTACACAACTGTTTTCAACATTGAAAATAATAGTGAATGTTTTTTTGAGCATAAAATCATCAATCTATATATCTATATCTATAAAGGCATCAATCTATATATCTATATCTATCTATCTATCTATCTATCTATATATATATATCTATCTATATCCCATAGCCCTGTGGAGGAGCTATCAATCTCTGGTTAGAGACTGTGGTCAGGTTCATTTTTCAAAAACACAGGTTGTTGGCTTCAGCTGATAAAGTAGGACAGCCTCCTGGTACAGGGGTTGACACTGGTCCCCCTGGAAGTAGCAGGCTAGGGCCCAACGGGTCTGGGCCACACTCCCTGAAAGACTCCTCTGAGTCGGGCTGTGGTGTCCAGGCCTTGAGCTGGTGTCCAAGTCCTTCGTGTAAAACCACAAAGGTGCTTCCTCACTGACCATGAAGCTCGGACAGCAGCCGTGGGGTGTAGTGCTACTGACAGCCTGATGTGTACCAGCAGGGGGATTTAACTCTGAGTTTTGTGTTTTGTGCTTGTGCGTCCCATGCCTCCGGGCTGCTGTCCCTTCAGACGAAGAAGAGGATGACTTGTTCTCTAGGTGTCCCTCTTTTACCTCCTGGTCGCACTAGCGGTCACGCTGAGGCGTTCCCCAGAGTCATCGACAGTGTCTCGTTCCCTGTTCTCAGGGAACAAGGGTTACAGTCGTAACCCGAGACGTTTTGTGTGGTTTTAAGAAATGGAGCTATAGTTTCAGAAATTGTAAGCAATTTGAAAAAACTGTAATAGATCTCAAGACTCATATGGCTCATAACCTGTGTTTTTATCAAAACATCAAGACTTGAACTTCAAGTTGATGTTGTCGTAGGGTAACTTTGGTGAACTTTGGAAAAGAGTTGGTTACAAAAAGCTTTGAAGAGCAAACAGTGCATAACTTTATTTTTAATTTTTAAATTGAATTTCAAAAATACAAATGGTTAACATGGTTTTATTTGTAGAGCATTTACAATAGGGGTTTTTAGGCTTGTTTCTGGTAAGCCAGGAAAGTTTTCTCAACAGAAATGGAACATTAATATTTGTTATCTAATATTAATGTTATCTAACGTTTCTCACACATTATAGTAACAAAATGACTGCTAATTGTAAATTGCGATCGTCTGCAGCTTTCTGTGTGAAGACGGGAGATCAGATGTGCTGTATTAAACTAATTAGAGCTCTTTATAGGTCATTACACTAAAACATCTGCAAGGTTTTAACTAGAAGGTTAGTTTACATGGTCAATAGCGAACGTTCTGTACACGTTCTTTTGAGGTTATTTACAACGTTATTTATTTATAAAATAACCAAATGCTAACGCTAGGGAATGTTCTCTCTTGGAAATTGGCTGATTCTGACATTTTCAGGAGGCAATAATCAAATCAGTCATGACTGAAGTGAATGAAACCCCAGACACATGTCTGTCTCTTGAAAGTGCTGTTTGGAGTAAGACTTCAGACGGGTTATGATCAGGCAAGAGCTTCAGCGATAGAAAGCTGTTGTTGAGATGTTGGCTCCAGTAACAGGACAGTTTACTTCACTTCACTTCAGCTTCATAGACATGTTGGGGTGATTTCAAACATCAACAGTGTTTCTCAGAAACCACTTACTGCTTTTGTTTTTATTCAAATCAAGATTTATTTTTTAATCAAATGTTAAATGTAGTTATTTTTTATTTAAATCAAATTTTATTTTTGAAATTTATTATTTGTTTAAACTAAAATGTATTTACACCAATTTAATTCATTTTAATGTTGCATTTAAACAATGCTAATTTAAATAATTTTTATTATAATAAAATGTACAGTATTTAATCTTTTTTTTTTTACAATTTCACACTTTTTCCCTCAACCTTCCCCCAGACTCCAGTCTGAAAGTCGTATCAGTCTTCTTTTAAATTACTGAATGAGACTGTAAGAGATTCTCTTCAATTTCTTTCCATCTTGAGTTAAATGTTCATTCAGTTCATTCAGACTCTTAAGCTGTGCTGCACCAGTTCACAAGGAACTCATGAGGTTTATTCAGAGATATAAAACACTGAGATGTCCTGAACTTACATACAAAAACTAGACTTGAGAACAAATATTTACAAAATCACATTTACTGCCTTTCAACATATTAATGCCCAGAAATATTGAAAATCCAGCGTCTCGTGTCAGTCTGTGCTCATGTGAAGGACAGACCCAACTCTCTTTCTCTCTCTCTCTCTCACACACACACACACACACACACACACACACACACACACACTCTCTCTCTCTCTCTCTCTTCTGGTCACTGCTGTACATGGTACAGACGTTCTCACACACACACACACACACTCGTGTCTCAGCTGAGCATGGTGAGGTGCTGGCGGTGGATGTGGTCCTGCTCCAGCTCCACACACACACACACACACACTCGTGTCTCAGCTGAGCATGGTGAGGTGCTGGCGGTGGATGTGGTCCTGCTCCAGCTCCACACACACACACACACACACACACACACACACAGACACACACACACACTCGTGTCTCAGCTGAGCATGGTGAGGTGCTGGCGGTGGATGTGGTCCTGCTCCAGCTCCACACACACACACACACACACACACACACACACACACACACACACACACACACACACACACACACACACACACACACTCGTGTCTCAGCTGAGCATGGTGAGGTGCTGGCGGTGGATGTGGTCCTGCTCCAGCTCCTCGTGACTGGGATGCCAGAGTCGGGTCAGGATCCGCTCCATGTTGAGCGCGTACATGCTGTGAGACGGCATCACCCTGCGCTGGACCTGCACACACACACACACACACACACACAATATCACTCTAACTACACACACCCAGTCTGAAAGCTCGACTCGCCACAGAAACCAGGCGTCTGTGAAGAACAACAGCGGAAAACCTGAGCAAAGTCACAGTCACTGAAGGTCCGCTGGACGGATGCAGAAATACATCGTCGCCTTCATTTATACAGTGATAACAGGAGATTACAGTAACAGAGATTGTTCGGCTTTAATAAAGTTATTGTCCAGCTAAAGTTAGTTTTGATCGAACCACTTCCGTCGCAACGATCATTAGTTATTAACTTAGGGGCCGCTAACACGACACCGTTCTCCCAGAAAACAGAAACTTTTAATGTGTTCTGGCCGTTCACTTGCACAACAACCATGTTTGGTGATCGAGAACACACACCTTGAAACAGGTTCAACGGTGCAAGTTTAGGAAAAGTGATAAAACGTTATCATCTCCATGTAAACTTACAAAAACACGAATCTGTGAAAATGATGATGGCGTGCACATGCATATTACGCATTTAGTCTACAGATGAAAGCCTATATTATAAGGCGACATTTCTCAGCTAAAACTCAGTTCAGAAGGGTTTGGAATATGGCATAAAACATTTGTGAATAAAGCAGTGTTTCCATCCCATGTGTTCAAGAGAACAAAATCATCACTTCCTGGGAAACTGGCTCAAAATATCAGTAATAACAGTGTAAGTTTCTGTAATGTGGCTGTTTTTCCCTCCATCATAAACGAGTGTGTCTCGAGTGTCAGGCGAAACACAGTCATGTTCTCCTGCGTTCGGATGCTGGTGTTCGGGAACACACTCGTGTGTGAGACGCTTCTGGAGGGAATTACACCAGATCATTCTGATCACACACTTCGACTCCGGCGTTTCAGAAACACCAAACCAACATCTGAGACGCTGAGATGCCATTGGTCCACTGGTTAGATCAGTTATCCAATCACAGCTCACGCTAAGTCATGTGAGTTTGAGGAATTTATTCAGCAAATGTGTTTCCATCTTAGTTTATGTGTGTGTTATCGGATAAAACAAGTATCAGCTTTAATTGCAGACGTTTGTATGTGCATGTTCAGAACTGATGCAGATCTTGGCAGGGTTTTTTTTTTAATGCGATATCCCAAAATGCTCATAAAAGCAGTTGTCTGGAAACACAGCTAGTGACATCAGTCCCTGGTTTACTGTGGCACAGAGGTACAGTATGAATAAAGCACACACTGACCACAGTATGAATTAGAGTTATGAACTACTGGTGTGTGTTCGGCGCACCTGAAGGGCTTCCAGCAGGTCGTATCCGCTGATGGGCGGCAGTGGAGGCGGGACACGGTCTCCTGAACACGCCAGCAGGAGAGCGGCCTGTTGCTCCGCATCATCCGGAGACACCTGAGGAGGAGGGCCGGCAGGAAGTGATGCGCTCGGGGGAGGCCTGCCACACACACACACACGTTTACATCACGAGCTGCAGTGACGGGGGTAGCTCATTACAAGTAACTCGAGTTACGTAATCCGATTACTTTTTCTAGTAACTAGTAAAGTAACGCATTATTTTTTCAGTTTACAACAAAATATCCAAGTTACTTTCCCACACATTTATTGACTGACAGCTCTCTTGCTGAGAGAAACAAAGTGAGGAGCTGTTGTGTGTAAATATGATGTTATTGTAGCTCTAGACTAAATGTGAACATGCATTTACTCGTCTCACTCGCACAGAAACATTCAGTGTTCCTCAAAATGAATAAAAACAGTAAAATGCAAACTCAGAATTTTACTCAAATCTTTTATAATTAACTATATTAAATTACACAAATATACTTTAAGTATTTAATCTCACTTTATTAACCAATGTCTTTGCTGCTGACCTTCAATGATCTAATTCCACCATGCCATACTAATAAGCAAAAATTACTTTAGATTAGATTTAGAAATAAGAGTGTTGAACTTCCTTCTCCTGTATCCTATTGATCTTTAATCCAGAACAGAAGCTGAAAGGTTTGTTTGAGTGGCGCCCTCTACTGTCCTATACTGTACACTACTGTACCCTACCTCTACTATATACTGTACACTACTGTACTATACCTCTACTGTACACTACTGTACTCCACCTCTACTGCCCTCTACTGTCCTATACTGTACACTACTGTACCCTACCTCTACTATATACTGTACACTACTGTACTATACCTCTACTGTACACTACTGTACTCCACCTCTACTGCCCTCTACTGTCCTATACTGTACACTACTGTACCCTACCTCTACTATATACTGTACACTACTGTACTATACCTCTACTGTACACTACTGTACTATACTGTACTCTACTGTACTCCACCTCTACTGTACACTACTGTACTATACTGTACTCTACTGTACTCCACCTCTACTGTACTCTACTGTACTGGAGTAAATATGCATTTCCTTCAGCCTGAGGATTATTCATTTCACTTTTGGTGTGAAAGGGCCTTAACATTCGCCAAAATTAGAACTTTTTTTGGGAGTAAGGCACCATATTGTAATGAAGTAAGGCCCTATTGTAATGAAGTAAGGCACTATTGTAATGAAGTAAGGCCCTATTGTAATGAAGTAAGGCCCTATTGTAATGAAGTAAGGCACTATTGTAATGAAGTAAGGCCCTATTGTAATGAAGTAAGGCCCTATTGTAATGAAGTAAGGCACTATTGTAATGAAGTAAGGCACTATTGTAATGAAGTAAGGCCCTATTGTAATGAAGTAAGGCCCTATTGTAATGAAGTAAGGCCCTATTGTAATGAAGTAAGGCACTATTGTAATGAAGTAAGGCCCTATTGTAATGAAGTAAGGCACTATTGTAATGAAGTAAGGCACTATTGTAATGAAGTAAGGCCCTATTGTAATGAAGTAAGGCACTATTGTAATGAAGTAAGGCCCTATTGTAATGAAGTAAGGCACTATTGTAATGAAGTAAGGCCCTATTGTAATGAAGTAAGGCCCTATTGTAATGAAGTAAGGCACTATTGTAATGAAGTAAGGCACTATTGTAATGAAGTAAGGCACTATTGTAATGAAGTAAGGCACTATTGTAATGAAGTAAGGCACTATTGTAATGAAGTAAGGCCCTATTGTAATGAAGTAAGGCACTATTGTAATGAAGTAAGGCACTATTGTAATGAAGTAAGGCACTATTGTAATGAAGTAAGGCCCTATTGTAATGAAGTAAGGCACTATTGTAATGAAGTAAGGCACTATTGTAATGAAGTAAGGCCCTATTGTAATGAAGTAAGGCACTATTGTAATGAAGTAAGGCACTATTGTAATGAAGTAAGGCACTATTGTAATGAAGTAAGGCACTATTGTAATGAAGTAAGGCCCTATTGTAATGAAGTAAGGCACTATTGTAATGAAGTAAGGCACTATTGTAATGAAGTAAGGCCCTATTGTAATGAAGTAAGGCCCTATTGTAATGAAGTAAGGCACTATTGTAATGAAGTAAGGCCCTATTGTAATGAAGTAAGGCCCTATTGTAATGAAGTAAGGCCCTATTGTAATGAAGTAAGGCCCTATTGTAATGAAGTAAGGCACTATTGTAATGAAGTAAGGCACTATTGTAATGAAGTAAGGCCCTATTGTAATGAAGTAAGGCCCTATTGTAATGAAGTAAGGCACTATTGTAATGAAGTAAGGCACTATTGTAATGAAGTAAGGCACTATTGTAATGAAGTAAGGCCCTATTGTAATGAAGTAAGGCACTATTGTAATGAAGTAAGGCCCTATTGTAATGAAGTAAGGCCCTATTGTAATGAAGTAAGGCCCTATTGTAATGAAGTAAGGCCCTATTGTAATGAAGTAAGGCCCTATTGTAATGAAGTAAGGCACTATTGTAATGAAGTAAGGCACTATTGTAATGAAGTAAGGCCCTATTGTAATGAAGTAAGGCACTATTGTAATGAAGTAAGGCCCTATTGTAATGAAGTAAGGCCCTATTGTAATGAAGTAAGGCCCTATTGTAATGAAGTAAGGCCCTATTGTAATGAAGTAAGGCACTATTGTAATGAAGTAAGGCACTATTGTAATGAAGTAAGGCACTATTGTAATGAAGTAAGGCCCTATTGTAATGAAGTAAGGCACCATATTGTAATGAAGTAAGGCCCTATTGTAATGAAGTAAGGCCCTATTGTAATGAAGTAAGGCACTATTGTAATGAAGTAAGGCCCTATTGTAATGAAGTAAGGCCCTATTGTAATGAAGTAAGGCACTATTGTAATGAAGTAAGGCACTATTGTAATGAAGTAAGGCACTATTGTAATGAAGTAAGGCACTATTGTAATGAAGTAAGGCACTATTGTAATGAAGTAAGGCACTATTGTAATGAAGTAAGGCACTATTGTAATGAAGTAAGGCACTATTGTAATGAAGTAAGGCCCTATTGTAATGAAGTAAGGCACTATTGTAATGAAGTAAGGCACTATTGTAATGAAGTAAGGCACTATTGTAATGAAGTAAGGCACTATTGTAATGAAGTAAGGCCCTATTGTAATGAAGTAAGGCACTATTGTAATGAAGTAAGGCCCTATTGTAATGAAGTAAGGCACTATTGTAATGAAGTAAGGCACTATTGTAATGAAGTAAGGCACTATTGTAATGAAGTAAGGCCCTATTGTAATGAAGTAAGGCCCTATTGTAATGAAGTTAGGCACTATTGTAATGAAGTTAGGCACTATTGTAATGCATGACTGTTAAAGTAAGTGTCCTGAACACTGGTGCTGAGTGAGAGCTAAGAGGAGGAGGAGGACGTGCCGCTCTGTGACGCTGAGGTAGGCCGGCAGACTGTTCTTCAGGTACGGCCGCGGCGTGACGTCACTGCCGAACGCGTACTGGAAGTGTCCGTCGCGCAGACGATAGGCTTTCCTCCGCGAGACCAGCGCTGTCAGGATATCCTTCAGATGGACCTGCACAAGACAGCCAGAACAACATTGAAAATGCTTGGGTTGTTTTACTATTTTCATGACAAGTCGGCACAATTCCTCCCTAAACAAAACATGCAAATCACAATGGGGCTAAAAGAGGCTTTATTTTCTGTATGCAAAGTATATATATATTTTTTAAGTCCATGAGACGTTTTAGCAAGATCGACCCATGAAGAGCATGAGTTATGAATGCAGGAGCTGTTATGAATGCATGAGTTATGAATAGATGAGTTATGACTCACGAGCTGTTATGAACCTACGAGTTATGAATGCATGAGTTACAAATGTACGAGCCCTAATGAATCACTGAGTTGTTATGAATGTACAAGTTGTAATGAATCCACAAGCTGTGATGAATGTAGTTGTTATTGAATGCATGAGCTGTTATGAATCTACGAGTTATGAACGCACAAGCTGTGATGAATGTTTGAGCTGTTATGAATCAACGAGTTGTTATGCATGTAGTTATGAATGCATGAGTTATGTATCTAAGAGTTATGAATGTACGAGCTG
Source organism: Squalius cephalus (assembly GCF_949319135.1). Taxonomy (NCBI): domain Eukaryota; kingdom Metazoa; phylum Chordata; class Actinopteri; order Cypriniformes; family Leuciscidae; genus Squalius; species Squalius cephalus. Next base: position 4,160,126 of record NC_137128.1, on the reverse strand, counting down.
TTATGAATGTATGAGTTATGAATGTATGAGCTGTTCTGAATGCACAAGTTGTTATGAATGCATGAGCTGTTATGAATCTACGAGTTATAAATGCACAAGCATGCTGTTATGAATGCACAGGCTGTTATTGAATGCAGGAGCTGTTATGAATGCATGAGTTATGAGTGCAGGAGCTGTTACGACTGCTGACCTCCAGAGCACACAGCAGGCTGCTGACGGCGTCCTCGCTCACGTTGTCCAGGCCCATCTCGAAGGCGCTGACCATCATGCGCGCCTCCATCTGTCCTCTAGTGGGCAGCAGCAGCGTCTGTGCGCTGAGCCGTAGCTCATCGTCCTCCGCCTCCCGAGGGCTGAACGCCTGCGCCGCCTGCAGGGGGTTCTGGGGCTGGAAGCGGTGCTGCGACACACACACACAGACCACGCTTACAGCGACACACACACAGACCACGCTTACTACGACAAGACTACTCTAGACCAGCAACAATTCTCGTCCTCATGACTATAACGCCAAAGCACATCATGATACGTATATACAGTACAGTAATACACCACTGTGATAACATCTGCTGCTTTAAGACACACTTCAGTAATATCAGTTTGACAGCACTGACACTCTGGAAGCTCGTTTCTGACACAGAACAAAAAAATAAAGTTTATAGATCTAGTTTATATCTAGCCATTGCGACTTTTTTCCTCATGGTTCCGATTTTATATCCCGTTATTCCGACTTTTTTCTCGTGATTCCGAGTTTATATCTCGTTATTCCGACTTTTTTCCTCATGGTTCCGATTTTATATCTCGCTATTCCGACTTTTTTCTCGTGATTCCGAGTTTATATCTCGTTATTCCGACTTTTTTCCTCAAGGTTCCGATTTTATATCTCGCTATTCCGACTTTTTTCTCGTGATTCCGAGTTTATATCTCGCTATTCCGACTTTTTTCTCGTGATTCCGAGTTTATATCTCGCTATTCCGACTTTTTCTCGTGATTCCGAGTTTATATCTAGCCATTGCGACTTTTTTCCTCATGGTTCCGATTTTATATCTCACTATTCCGACTTTTTTCTCGTGATTCCGAGTTTATATCTCGTTATTCCGACTTTTTTCCTCATGGTTTCCGATTTTATATCTCGCTTTTCCGACTTTTTTCTCGTGATTCCGAATTTATATCTCGTTATTCCAACTTTTTTCCTCATGGTTCCAATTTTATATCCCGTTATTCCGACTTTTTTCTGGTGATTCCGAGTTTTTATCTCGTAATTCCGACTTTTTCTTGTGATTCCGAGTTTATATCTCGTTATTCCGACTTTTCTCCTCATGGTTCCGATTTGATACCTCGTTATTACGACTTTTTTCCTCATGATTCCAAGTTTCTCTCACAATTCCTACTTTTCTCTCGATTGCGAGTTTATATCTCGCAATTCTGCCTTTACACCTCGCAAATATGGCAGAAACAAGCTTCCATAGCTCTCAGATGAGAACAAAACTTGATCTGAATAATAACACAATCATCTTCTGTAGAGCTGCTTTACAGCTGAAATAGAATTTGTCTCAAAAGCCGGGTTTGCACCGCAGGAACTTTCCCCAGGAACTAGGGACTTTGGGCTGGGACTCGGTGTAAAGGGTCTAAATGAAGTTCCGGGTAAATATTTCCCCCTCTCAAAGTCCCTGCTTGTGAGGTAGTACTTTTTCAAAGTTCAGGACATTTCAGGGGTGGGACTTGCTAACTGGTTGCGTTCATGCCGTATTTTGATTGGTTAACTCCACGCAGCATTTCATCTGTGGCGGTGCGTGCAGTAAGAGTTGTTTGCTATCCGAATCCACAATGGAGTTTAAAAAATACGACCGATGGGCCGACGATGAGGTTCAGGCTTTATTAAGCTTATATGAGGAGGACGAAATCCAGCGGGAACTGGAAAGTCACACACAGTCCTACGTCACCGGACTAATTGCCTAATCTTCACGGTACATTAGACCACGGTGGAAACACAGACAGCGACAGGTCTGGGGGAAAAAGATCCTGGGACAGATTATTCTGGGTAATATAGGTGGAAATGCGGCAATGTTTGATGAAGTTTGCATCATTAACACTGTTATTTTCATATTTATCACTGTGAAGCTGCTTTGAAACAATCTGTATTGTATAAAGCGCTAAAGAAATAACTTAATTAAAATTATCTGTAAGAGTAGTTTTATAAAGTTACAGTAACTTTAGTACTACAGGCAATAAAAGACAGAATCATCGAAAATAAGAGGAAATAAAGCCACATTACGTTCAGGCAGATATTAGTAAATATGAGCTTAACTGTCATGAGAATAAACTCACATTGCACCAAATCATGAGGGTTCAACTCCTTTATGCACAGTACCATTTCTTTTTAACTAAGTGAGACCTATATTTGTGAATATGGTAATGATGTGAGTGAGAAAACAGAACTAACATCGAATTTCTGCCGAACGGAGGGGAACTTCTTCTTGCCTCGGTTGGGTTTGCCTGGTTTAGATGCGGATCCACCAGTCCACTGCAGCGCCCCCGCGCCCTCTGCACACACACACACACATCAGCCACACACACACACACAGTAAACCCCTGCTGAGCCAGCAGATGTGCGAGTGCCGGAGTACCTGAGGTGGAGACGATGATCTGGCAGCGCGTGAGAATGGCCAGGAGGAAGTCATTGTGCACATGGACTGTGGAGGGAAACACACGAGCGTGAGCTGAGGTCAGCACGAGCCCTGCAGGCGTGACACACGCGTGACCTTACCGTGGTCCTGCGTGACCTTACCGTGGTCCTGGGCCAGCAGACGCCGGGCCTCCGTGTCAAACTCCTCCTTGCTGATCTTCTGCTTGAACCACAGCTTCAGATTGGCCCAGTAACTGTGAACGAGAGCAGCTCATGAACACACACGCAGAGAAACATCAGTGTGAATGGACAATCACACACACACGCACAGATAAATCAGCAGCAGCAGAACGCACATGATCACATGAGAAAATAACCAGGCTTCTATAAATCATAACTGTGACACGCATCAAAAATATGACATTGTGGACATTAATTTCAATATTTCAATCTCATAACTTATTATGTCAATTTGGAATTTATCATATTTCGACACTTTATCTCATAATTATGACTCTTTGTCAATTATGACTTAGTGTGTCAATTTCAAATCTTTATCTCATAATTATTAGTAAGAAAAATGTAGGCCTATTTTGTCTTTTTATCTCATAATTATGACCTAAAAGTATATCATAAATTCAGCTTTTTGTCAATTATGACTGTCAAAACGTTTTTTAGCTTATAGTTATGACTTAGAATATCATGATTTTCTCTTTATATCTCATAATTTTGACTAGTACGTTAGAAATTCAACTAGTCATAATTGAGTTAAGTCGCAATTTCAATGTGTTATATCTTCATTTTTAATTAGTTATGATTTGCCAAAACATGATTTAATTCACTTTATTTGAACACATTAATAAAAGAATATACGTGAAATATTGATGTTTTAATAGTATTATTCTGTGCTGTGACTCAAAACCAGCACTGCGATCACAGTCAGTCTGACAGATTCAGAACTGAGGATAATGACAATGTTTTTTAAAAACTAGATTACCATCAAATGAAGCAGTGAAATTACATTTCTATTTGAGTTATATTAAAACCCAAACAATATAGAGTCAAACTGAGATTTACAGATTTTTTATTTGAAATGTCATAAAAGTGCTAAAATGATCTTCAAAACAAAGTTTGCAGCTCAATATTCTGCAAAACATATAGCAGAAAAGCTCATATTCACCGAATATTCAAATGCTGTCATTAAAATAACTCTGAAGCATCTGAAGACACAAAAGAAAAGTGTTAATAAACCTTATAACAGTTACTCGGTCAGTGTTTACAGTCATCGCTCATTCTGAACAGCTCACATGTTAGTATTGCTGAGCCAGCGACCGCTCATAAACACTCACTGTTTGATCGCTCATAAACACTCACTGTTTGATCGCTCATAAACACTCACTGTTTGACATTATTTACCGCTCACAAACACTCACTGTTTGACATTATCTCCGATAGCATCGGTTAAATTCTTCTTGGCGATCTCTAGTTCACTCGCGTGAGCGGCCATTGTTGCACCGGAAGCTGCGATGACGCGTTCTTCTTCTTCCGCTGTTCGTTTCTTGGCGCGTTACAGACCATCGCAAGGTTCACACCGCCACCTACTGTATTCATGTGTGTAAAAGCATGGCTTTATTAATCCCTAGTTTTATTCTCCAGTTTCATGTAAACATTCAACTAATGCTCTTATAACTTCCAAATGATTTTTTTTTTTTTTTTTTTTGTCAGTTATTTGAACTTATTTTAATCTTTTTTTTTCTTCTTTTTTATTTAGTCAGTTCAAATACAAAAACATTTCAGTACAATGCAAAAAAAAAAAAAAAAAAAAAAAAAAAAGGTTACAAAGTATTAACAATACAGCTCAAAATATTTTACCAGATAAAAAAAAAATAAAAATAAATAAACATAAACTTAAGAGCAAATACAAAAATATAAGTATAAAATATCAGGGCAGTTATATGTATTTGAAAAGCTTTAATATTTGTATTGTTTTTATAAGCTTTTTATTTTGTGATCTCATGTTTGAAAGAGTTTCAAAATATATTGTTAGATCAGTGTTATAGAAGGCAATATAGGAGGGTTTCTTTTGAGTTATTTTTGTCTTATGAATATAAAATTTCGCCAAAATGATAAAAAGATTAATTATATAATTTTGTTTTTCAGAAAAATATGGGTTTTGGAAACAAAGTAAAATGTCATGAGGGTCTAAATTTAGACATCTGTTCAATTTTTTTGTCATATCTATTTTAAAGTCAGTCCAAAAAGAAATAGAAAAAGGGCAATATAAAAATAAATGTTCAATGTCTTCAAGTGATGTGTTACAAAAAGTGCACTTATCACAAACAGCGTGAATATATCTACTAATGGTTGCATTTACAGGATAGCATCTATGGATAATTTTGTACATTACTTCTTTGACTTTATTAGAAATAATAAACTTATAGGGCATAGTCCAAATGTTGCGCCAAGATATACAATAAGGTTTAAGCCACTTTGATTTACATGGAGGACTGGATCCAACATTAAAGGAGTTTCTTATAAAGTTGTTATTAAAACCTTTATCAAATAAAGAGAGACCATTTACAAAGAGTTGAGGATTTTGTAAAGATGTATTATTGATATCTACATCTGAAAATTTGTTTAATATTAGTATGCCATTAGGAATAGCCTTAATTACTTTGTTAAATTCTTTTTCATTTACAAAAAAAACATATTTTGAAATAAAATTAGGGTAGGTGTAAAATTGCCCATTTTTGTCAATTAGTTGGCTAACAATTAAAATGTTGTGTTGGACCCAATTCTACATGTACAAAGATTTTTTATTATGAATGATATTACTATTGTTCCATATAAAACACCTACTGGGAGAAAAATTGTGTTTGTACAAAAGGGACCAGAAAAGTAATGTTTGTTTGTGATAGTTAGCTAAAGCAATTGGAAGTTTACCGGTCATATAAGGACACTGCAACAACAAGTTTAATCCCCCAAGTCTCTTGAACAAAAAATAAGGGACTATATTAAATATACCAACTGATTTCTTGTTTCTAGTATCTAGTCTTTAAAATCCCATTTCCTTCCGGTTTTGATAAACCACTCTTCTCTTTCTTCCCTAAATTTCCCACGATTTATTTGTACATTTGTAAATAGCATATGTGTTTCTCCCCCTTCTCTTTTGATTGACATGGTGCTGGCGCTGCTTGTGTGTGTTTACTCGTCAGCTTGACAGTAATTTAACAAGCCTAATGTATGAAAGCAGCTCATAAAAATGATATATTATAATGGAAAACAAATAGCAAAAGTTGGATGTCGTTAAACATAAACATGTTTTTTAACTACACCTGCATGACACAATATAACCTGAAGATTTGCAGTTACAGAACTACAGATTTGTAGGCTTAAACTGAAGGTGTCAGAGTAACCAGCTTGTAGGAGGGCATTGCTCATCTGTGCCAGCGGAGGGCGCACTGCTCCTGAGTGACTGATGAGGGCTGTCTGAACAGACATATCAACATGGTTGTTAATTAAAAATGTGTGTATTTGTGCACATATCTATCATTTCGGAAAGCAGAATGAGTTGTAAGTCTGAGCTGTTCAGTGTTGAAGCTCTTGTGCTGTAAAAGCGGCTCAGTGGCCTCAGCTGAAGCATCTTTTAGGATTTCGTGATCTGGTGAAGTCTGTATTAAAGAAGCTTCTGTGAGGTGAGCTAATCCTGAAGTTAATTTGCTGTGACATGAAGATTTTGTGAGAGGAATGATGTCAGACACATGAGTTTGCAGAAAGTTCACTGTTTGCAGAAACCCACTAAGCAAAATTATGTTCAAAAGACGTCTTTGTCACAAAAGCAGACGTCCACTGAGGAGCCAGAATTACAGTTTTTATGTTTTTACTTTTTTTTTACGTGTTCTGCACATCTGATCAGGGGCGGTTTCTTCATTAGGGCGATCGGGCGACGCACCACCAAAGTGTGAAAGGGACATTCACAATCTCATTCAACCACAGAGTTACGCTAGCCGTCACTGTATGTTCTGCCTCTGGATATAGTCCAATCAGCGCCAAGTCACGTTCTGTGGGGTACCGCCTCTTTTTGGGCGATTTCACTCTGGCTGAGAATCGCCCAGAGTCTTCCCATAGACTTACATTCAAAGATGTTTTTTTCGAACTGCAGGCACTGCAATGCATTCTCTATGGGTTCCGGGAGGGCTCGCACTAACGTGCTTACGTCATCATACGTACCCTTGTGCAGCGATTGGTGGGAACAAACATACACTATTAAAATCTTTAAGATTAAGTGACAAATAATATTTGAAAACAATTTTGAATTTGAACAACAAGAAAAAATGAAACACTACTTTAATATCTTTATCAAATGTGATTAAAAAAATAAAAAAGAGAACGAGAGCGAGAGCGAGAGCGAGAGAGACTGTTAGGACATCTCGCGAGTTGAGGCCAGTTGAACTTGAACATGGCGTACGCAGTTAGTTCTATTGTCTGCACTGGCTATGCTTTCCATGGAGAGGGAACTAGTCAGGAACATGCCTGTTTTCAACGAGAGAGTAATTGATCACTTTGCTACTTTGAAAGAGAGAAGAGCAAATTTTCAGTAAGTAAGCAGTGTATTAAGCGAGTAATGTGATGTAAGCAGTGTAATAATAGTGAGTAACAGTTAGTGTAACTAGTGAGTAATGTGCAGGGTTCGTACGGGTGCTTGAAATCCTTGAAAGTGCTTGAATTTTGATGTGTTTAAGGTTTGAAAAGTGCTTAAATTTTGGATAAAATGCTTGAAAATGTAACTATTTCTTTCACAACAAATATTTATCTGACGGAATAGTTTGTTTATTAAATGGAGAAATAAAATGTAGCCCTTCACATTCAGAGCGATTAGCGCTACGCTGGCCAGAGCAAGTAGCGTAAATAGTGAGTTATGTGATTTCAGGTGTTTCTTATTAAATTGAAATTGGAGTAAATGTTTTTGGAAATTCGCATCCTGGCTGGGCTTTGTTTGAATTGATTTTGACTTGCTGCTGAATTGTTAACACTCATATAGAAACAAACAAGGAGATTTATTTATTGTAAATAAAGATTTATTTATTTGTAAGAGTCACTTTATTTTTCATTAATATTAAAGTAGTGAAGTTGCCTTTACATGCTTAAGCTGTTAATTTATCCATTGCATGGGTGAACCTTATCCTTATCAATCATCCAAACATTTGCCCCCCCGAGAGATTTTGCAGGAGCCGCCACTGCATCTGATATAGATGTTCATGGACCCTCTGTACAAGGTTAAAAGGTTACTCTTGTAGGTTACAAGGTTACTCTTGGTCCCTATACTTCTTGTGTTTGCTTTTCTTTGGCTGCTGTAACTGTGTGTTTGTAAAACACAATTGCTGTGGCAAAGAAAGCCAAGATCAAGTGAGATCAGGTGTTCACAACAATCATGTGACGAAATCATCACAACAAGAGCATCAAATGTTGTGGTTTTATTTTTGTGATTATATTTGGAATTTATAGCTGCCAACCTTGTGAAACTGATCATTTTAATGCTATTAGTGCCAATACTGCACTTATCTGAAGGTGGATATAAAGTTTTGAGCAAGTGTACCATGTAGTCACACACAGACATCAAGATTTTGCATATAAATCACAACAACGGTGACAATCAAAACAAAAAAGCGTCATGCTACAATGTATGATGGGTGGCTTTATAGTACAAAACTCATCCCTGATTCCAATGCTTTTTTGTTTTGATTGTCACTGTTGTAATTCATATGCATAATCTTGCTATAAATGCCAATTATAAAACACATTGGATGCTCGTTTTGTGATTATTTTGTCATCATCAACAAGGAGCTGATAACAGCTATAGCAGCCAAAGAAAAGCTAACAAAGAAGTACAGGGACCAACTAAAGCAAACACTTCCCACTACAATGGTGATTTCAAAATAGATGCTAAGTTGTCTAAAGGGGTGTGTGGTTTATTTTATTTTCCTGATTTTTGAACAAACACACACTGTCTCGGAGTTGCTTTGCAATTACAGATGGGAATTACATTGAAATAAACGTGAGTTTTAATTGAATGCATCCTGAGAGTGTTTATTTGGTCCAGAAACAGTATAAATTGTCTAAATGAGACCTTAAATGACCCTGTAAATATGTCCACAATGACCACATTTGAACTAGTTTTTAACCTTGTATGGAGGTTCCGTGAATGCCTGTATCTGATGTGCAGAACACGGAAAAAAAAAGACTTTCATTTTTTAAAAAACTTTCATTCTGGCCCCTCAGTGGACGTTTTTTCAACGTATGCTTTTGTGACAAAGACAGTGTTTGGAAAATATTGTAATTCCTCAGTGTACAAAATTGATTTAAAAAAAAAAAAAAAAATCGCTAAATAAATTATCTAAATGGTCTGAAATATCAGGATGAAAAAGAAGAAGCAGGATCGTACTTAACTTAATTGCAAATTTTTATCTCACAATTTGAGCGACCGAGGTGGAGCCAGTCGGAGTGAGGACTGAGGAGAAGCCGGAGAGACGAAGGAGTCTGGTGAAGCCAGAAGGACGACGGTCCCCGGTGGAGCCAGTCAGAGTGAGGACTGAGGAGAAGCTGGAGAGACGAGGGAGTCTGGTGGAGCCAGAAGGACGACGGTCCCCGGTGGAGCCAGTCAGAGTGAGGACTGAGGAGAAGCTGGAGAGACGAGGGAGTCTGGTGGAGCCAGAAGGACGACGGTCCCCGGTGGAGCCAGTCAGAGTGAGGACTGAGGAGAAGCTGGAGAGACGAGGGAGTCTGGTGGAGCCAGAAGGACGACGGTCCCCGGTGGAGCCAGTCGGAGTGAGGACTGAGGAGAAGCCGGAGAGACGAGGGAGCCTGGTGGAGCCAGAAGGACGACGGTCCCCGGTGGAGCCAGTCGGAGTGAGGACTGAGGAGAAGCCGGAGAGACAAGGGAGTCTGGTAGAGCCAGAAGGACGACGGCCCCCGGTGGAGCCGAAGGAGCAAGGAGCCAAAGTGGAGCCGACTGATGCAGTAATGAGGTGACGAAGGTGACTTAGAAACTTGGGCAAACCAGCGGAGACGAAGAGACTTGGAAGTTTGACAAGACTGGTGCCGATGAAGGAGACTTGGAGCTTGGTTAAATCCACCAGAGACGAAGAGTCTTGGAAGCTGGGAGGGAATGGCAGACACAAGGAGACTTGGAGGCCAGATGGAAGCAGTGGAGGAGGAAGGGTTTGGGAACAGGAGGAAATCACTGGGATGGACATTGGTACTGGCTCACACAGCTGGTCAGACGTGGCAGTGGGCATTGACTCCGGTACGGACGTGGCTCCAGGCTCTGGCTCTGTGTCTGCAGTCGGCTCATGCTCATGATCATGTCGGGTTCAGGGAAGGGCTGGATTGGCTCAGAGGAGTGCACTGGGTAGACTGCAGATATTGGTGGATTTAGATCCTCCTCGCTCTCACCAATGGCATCTACGCTAATATTAGACTCTCTGTTTATCCAGAGGTTTACCGCAGTCCGCCCGGATCCAGATCTGATGAAGGACCTGCTCCTGGACACGACGACAGCGCAGTCCTGAAGTGTCACTAGTCTCCCCCTTGTGAAGGCCTCCTTCCTTCCCTTCACCTCTTTACAGATAAAATGTTGTCAAAATGATTCCAGTTCACAAGGATACGTGGAAGTTCTGGAAATTCTGTATTATGAATTATTAAGGCCAGGCAAGTCATTTGCTGAGGTCAATATGTAAAGAAACATATATATTCAAACGCACATACCTATAGACTACACACATAATATGCGTGTGCACGCCATCAGCGTTTTCATAGTTTACGTTTTAAAGTTTACGCGAAGATGATAACGTTTTTTTTAATTTCTCAACGCTTGTGCCTTGGAACCTATTTCAAAGTTTGCGCTCTCGAGCCGCCAGGCACTGTTGTTGTGCAGATGGGCGGATGATTTCACTCAGCCCTGTCCTCGGTTCGTCCCCTACATCTCCGCTGGGCTCTGCCCACTTTTCCAGCATTTTTCAAATGGGTGGAGTCAGGCTCTGACCAGGGTTTCTCAAACTCGGTCCTGGAGGGCCACTGTCCTGCACAGTTCCAACCCTGATCAAACACACCTGAGCAATGTCTTCAGGATCACTAGAAACTCACAGCTAGGTGTGTTTGAGTAGGGTTGGAGCTAAACTGTGCAGAACAGTGGCCCTTCAGGACCGAGTTTGAGAAACTCACTTAAAGTTAAGTGATTACAAGAACTGATAACAATGTAAAAAGTCACAATTACCTTTTTTATGTTTTTATTCCATGGCAGAAACAAGCTTTCATAGATTACATCGCATAGTACATCATTTCTTTCCCACTTTTGTGGGCAGGTTCTTGTCAGTGGTCTGAATTCACAGAGGTGAGCCTCACACACACACACACACACACACACACACATCTCACACACAAACACACACACACACACACACACACACACACACACACATCTCACACACAATCACACACACACACACACACACACACACACACAATCATACACACACACACTCACACACACACACAATCACACACACACACACACACGCACTCACCACAGGTTTGTGGATTTTTATCTTGTAAGTGACTCAAGCACAATTTTTATGAATTCGATTGGATTCCTCATGATAAATCCCGTCCCGCTCTCCATATTGTGTGATGCATCAGTCCACTGACAGCAGTAACAGGGGTGTCCGATGCAGCTGTGACTGACTAATCCTGTGATGATCATGCTGAGGAGGAACTGGACTGATCTCTACACTGTTTCCATCAGTTATAAACTGCTGTGGGATCAGTTCAGGAGTGAGTGACTTCATTATCATCTCCTCATCTGTGTGTTAACACACGTCTTCCACAGACTCCAGAGAGACCACGAGTGTTTCCACAGCATCTCTCAGCTCTTACACACACAAAGGCTCTCTTCAGCCCGTTCAGAAGCGTGTGTGTGTGTGTGTGGTCTCTGCATACGGGCCAAAGATGTCACCTTGCTCGCAGCATCAGCTCCCGAGAGTCCAGCGTCTGCCACCGGCTCTCCTGAAAGAGGCTTTTCCTCTCGGACACACTGGATCTCACTGTGTGCTGAGGCTCAACACGGCTATGCTAATCTGAGGTTAGCACTTCTGCATGCGGACGCTCTCAGGTGTGTGTGTACATGACTGCGAGCGTCACTCGTGTGCTGCGGACAGACAGGAGAACCATTGAGACGGACAGTAGTGAAGAAACAGTGTGTGATGTTGTCCTCAGGTCAGGTGTGTTGATCAGAAGAACACTTTCACCGGCGGATACTGAGAAACACAGAGAAACGCCACAGACAGAAGAAGATCAGGAGCAACTCTTTCACTCCGGACACACAGGAATAACACACACACACACACACACGGCACTGCTTATTACAGTTTTTCAACTTTTACACACAAATCCAAGAATTGCACACACAAAATGCAAAATGCCTCACAACTCTTGCAAAATGAAGCACTGCATTCAGAATAATCGCAAACACATCTCAGAAGCAAACACTTGTGTTACGTTTCAAACACCTTTGCCATAATATTATATTTCTGGATATATCATATACACACAGTTATTCAGAACATAAAGCTCTTCTTTCATGAGCTCCTCTGTACATTTCTGGACAAGACTGACAGTAATTGGCAGAGAGATGTTGAAAAATTCCTGGTAAAAACGAAAGCAAGATTGAAACCAGAGTATTTACTTCTTTACTGTAGCGTTTGTGGTTGTGAATAGAGTAATACACAGTCCGAAGGAAAAGAGAAATACATCAGCCATGTTTAGTTGGACAGAAACCAAACATAATGTATAAACCTATTCTAAAGTCACGATTGGTTGGTGTTCAGTAAAGCAATGAGTGTTTGCACATGTGAGGAGTGTGTGTGTGTGTGTGAGGCTCTGATTAGTGTGGTGTTTTGATAGGTTGTGTTTGAAAAAGGAAATCAAGAGACTGTCTGTTAAATTGTTGTGTGTTACATAGAGAAGTGTGTGTTGTGGTTTTGCAGATTTGGTGTGTGGTTCTGGTGTTTGAGTGTCAGGTTTCAGAAATTGTGTGACAAGTGAGGATTTTGTGTGTAAGCAGTTAAAAAAAGCAAGAAAAAAAAGCTCCAGTTTAATAAAAACGCAGAATATAACCTATAAACCCTATTGTGGGATTTCTCTCCACCATTTATACTGCAATAAACACTCTGTAAAGGCGTGTTGAAGTTTCCGTGGTGTGTGTTATTGGTCTCTTGGCTGTTTCTTCGTCCATGTGATTGTCAGTGTGAGAAGAAGCTGTTAAAATGCTCAAGTTTCCTTTAGTTTAAAGTGTCTGTACTCTTCCCAGATGGTCTGTGACTGTAAATCAGCTGTGATGGACTGGCCGAGTGTTTCCCCGTCGAGGCGCTGGGATGATGGTCATCTTTCTACGAGATAAACCCTCTGACAGCACGTATGACTCCTTCTCCTTCAGTGTTTCTCACGCCGAGAACAACACTGCTCTGGATCCCTCAGGGCGTCAGCTTTCCTGCCAAGCTATCGAGAGTGTCTTTGCGTTTCTGAGAGCCAGAGAATGAAAAAGAATGTCAAGATCTAATCAAAAGCCTCTTGTAACGTGTGATTATGGCAGCGGTGAAACCGAGCCAACTCTCGTCATGTGAATGTGTGCGGTTGGGAAGCACAGACACTAATACGGTAGCGAGGGTCACATGACAGGAACAGGATGGGGTTTTAGACGATACATTAACATTATCAGCTTGTCTGCATTTACAAAGTATGGAAGCTTGAAAAATATGGTAAAGAATATGATAAATGTGACTTTATACCTCATATTATATGTGTTTTTTTCTCACAATTCTGAGAAAAAAGTCTGAATTGTGAGATTAAACGTCGCAGTTGCCTCTTCTGTGTTTTATTGGGTGGTTGCGGTCGATGGATCTGACACTGAGTTAGTGAGGTAAAGCAGGGAACGTGTGCTTTAGCCAGTCCTGGACTGATGGAGCAGAAGGAAAACACACACAACAACCACAGACATTTGGCCCATTTCCCTGCCAGCGGTTCCCCTTACACACACTCCCCTGCGGCGACTGGGTCTCAGCAATATGTTTCTCATTGTGCTTGATCTGTTCTTCTGCTCACCTGAAGAACCTCTGACTCCTCCAGACGGGAGAAACCAACGCTTTATTTCACCTGTATGTGTATTAAAGCTGTGTGTGTATTAAAGCTGTATGTGTTAAAGCTGTGTGTGTATTAAAGCTGTGTGTGTATTAAAGCTGTGTGTCGTCTGCACGTCTGGACGTTCCCTGAGTCTGAATGAACAGCTTGACACAATGCTGACGCAGAGAGGAACCTCAAGACACATGAGTTATGATGTGTTCAGAAATCAAGGGTAACCAAGCCTACAAAACTATAATTTGAGAACATTCCCATTGAGCTATTATTTCTGAACGTTCTGTGAACATTCAAAACGTCCAGTTTATTAATGTTTTAAAAATGTTTTCTCTTGCTCACGTGATCGTCAAGAGGACATTCCACTGTATCATTCTTCAATCTGGATGATGTTCTAAAACAACTTGCATTTAAAACATTAGATGAACATCCATCTAAAAAATTTCAGAAAAAAGTTCCAACAACAATGTTTTTTTCCTAACGTTTTGAGAACATTATTAAAAACGGGATAACTTTGAATGAACGTTTTATTAATGTTGCTGGAAGAGTGTTTGATCATAACTCTCAGAAGACGTTCCCTGTTTTCCGGGAATGCTTCATAAGCAGCGGGATATATGTAGGTGTACTGTAGCAATAAGAACATTTACATGACAGGTTCCCATGTGAAGTCCAAGTCTTCTACTTGTTCTTCTGGATGGAAAGCTCATAATAGTTGTAACAGATGTTAGAAATCTCTTTTATTTTATTTCAGTTTCATTACAAAAACTCTTCTTTCATCAATCTTTCATCTCAAGTTAACCTCAAACATTCCTAACACAGACTGGTTGAGACCGGAGGCACGAGGACAGATGAATTCATCACTGGTGTTTCCCGCTGGACCCTGATGAAGATGAAGTACGACCTGTGTGAGCTTCAGTCAACGGGCCTGATCATCATACGCACAGACTTCATGGAGTAAAACCCCCCTCCGTAATCGGCCCAGAAGATGCCGTCCTGAAACCTGCTGCGATACACTCCTCCTGAATACCACACGCCGTTCAGGTTGGTCTGACCGCAGGCGCTGAACCACCAGCCGGCCTTGTGGAAATGAGCACAGTTCCCTGGAAGACAAGACGACAGGGTTTCACATCAACACCTGCCAAATGCGGATAAAGATCACCTGTGGCGGGAAACGCTGTCGAATCACGGGCCAAGTTGGCACGCTATTATATTTACTCACTGTGCTGGGGAAGTTCGTGTGAGCCAAATCTGTGCAGATTTAGCGCAAATAGTCGTCATGATATATTAAATACAGCGTATTGTGCAGAATCTGCTCATATCTGGCTTACTTGAACACACACGTCACTACACAACACATAACGGCGCGCTTGTTCATTTGCACTGAAGCAATAGCGGAGATTAAAAAGAGTTTGGTTCACAGAAAAGACATTGATATCCTACATTTTTTGTTGTTCTATTGATCTGTCCATCTAAACACATTTATGGTGAGAGGATGAAAGAAGAAGAGAGGAGATGCTGTAATGACAGGGTTTAGTTTGAATAAGAAATGAATGTATGAAATCCAAAACTTTATATATATATACAGGTGCTGGTCATAAAATTAGAATATCATCAAAAAGTTGATTTATTTCAAGAATTCAACTTAACAGGTGAAACTAATATATTATATAGACTCATTACATGCAAAGTGAGATATTTCAAGCCTTTATTTGTTATAATTTTGATGATTATGGCTTACAGATTATGAAACCCACGAAATCAAAATCCCAGAAAATTAGAATATTACATGAAATCACACAGTAATTACACAGTAATACCATGGTCATTGAACCAGGTTTTGGTTCTTTTGGCAGTGTGGGCAGGTGCAAATCCTGCTGGAAAATGTCCTGGTAGACGGCTGTGTTGACTCTGGATTTAATAAAGCACAGTGGACCAAAGTCCTCTTTTCTGATGAGAGCAAATGTCGCAACTCATTTGGAAACCAAGGTCCCAGAGTCTGGAGGAAGAATGGAGAGGCACACAATCTAAGATGCTTGAAGTCCAGTGTGAAGTTTCCACAGTCTGTGTTGGTTTGGGGAGCCATGTCATCGGCTGGTGTTGGTCCACTGTGCCGTCCACTCAACGCAGCCGTCTACCAGGACATTTCCAGAGCACTTCATGCTTCCTTCAGCAGACAAGCTTTATGGAGATGCTGACTTCATTTTCCAGCAGGATTTGCACCGGCCCACACTGCCAAAATAACCAAAACCTGGTTCAATGACCATGGTATCACTGTGTAATTACTGTGTGATTTCATGGAATATTCTAATTTTCTGGGATTTTGATTTCATGGGTTTCATAAACTGTAAGCCATAATCATCAAAATTATAACAAATAAAGGTTTGAAATATCTCACTTTGCATGTAATGAGTAAGGGATAATGTATAGAGAGGCGGTTGTTATAGCGAATAACAAGCCCGACAGGCTGAACGAGACAGCCTGAAGGGCTTGTTATTCGCTATAAAGACCGCCTCTCTATACATTATCCCGCTTATTACATGGCTACCTACAAAATAAATAAATAATTTGACACGAATTATTGATTTAAAAAGGAGTTTATTGATTTAAAAACGATTGTATTGCTTCCGCCAAAGAAAATAGTCCGTTCCGCGTCCATAGCAACGCGCTGTTTTTCATGGCAACGGTCTGTTATAGTTCGCAGCGGTCTGTTATCAAGAAATAACAGACCGCATTCTACATTGGAAATCAGCCAAGCCATGTAATAAGTCTATATAATATATTAGTTTCACCTGTTAAGTTGAATTCTTGAAATAAATCAACTTTTTGATGATATTCTAATTTTATGACCAGCACCTGTATATAAGCCGTGACATAGTTAATCTGGCTCATTTCTTTTTCTTTTTTTTTGGTAGCAGAAATTCTAAATGGTCTGTAACTTAAAAATCTAGTTGATTGTCCAAATACAAATACAAATTGGCCGGTGAGTGAAAAAGTTAATTTCAGACCCTGAATAAGACCCGTAGTCAGCGCTGTCTGAACGACTGGTGGATAAACATGGACTGATGACGTCAGTGTGGGCATTTCACTCATAAATGTGCTTTACGGTCCTTGAACACTGAGCCCGGGATTCTCGCACATTAAAAAATAAATACGATCTCACGTCGTGTCAATCACGTTTACACACTGCCTCCGAAACTTTCGTTCGTCATTAAAAAAAAAAAATTTGATTGATTGGGTTCAATTTTCTGTGTTTTTCGCATCCGTAACAAGCATTTTGAGATGTGTTTTGACAATTCAGAGCCACCGTACAAGCGGACAATTGGTGGTCTTGTTTTTAATATGCGTCTCCAGTATTGCTAGCAAAGCATCAAACTGAGCCACTGACATCTGAAGTAAGCTTTGAATCTCTCGGGATAATCCCGCCGCGAACTCTCCTTCCTCCCAATATTTCCTCTTTCTTTTCCTCTCTTTAAGAAGAGAGAGGACCACAAAATCATCCTCACTGCTTGAAGACTCTATTTTGTATTGTTTTGCAATTTTTTCCCCGCAACTGATTAATTAATAGGCATTGGACTATTGTGTGCAAGGTTTCTGTGTGGGACAGATTTTTCGGATGACAAATACAAAGAACGCATACGAAAATTTCAGACTCAGTGTGCAAGGAGCTTTAGTCTTGCTTTGAGTCATAAAATGACCGCATGGGCTTCACGAACATGTACAAGCGGAGGCCACACCCTGCTAACAGGTCCAGTATTTGTACTGGAACACAAGACTTCACAATCCTCCACCCGGGGTGTTCAGGTGTAGTGAGTGTAACTGTGTGAACAGCATGGATCTGGTTCGACACAACGTTAGCCGTGTGGCGTGTGAAAGCACCTGAGAAGGCGTCGTGGTCGTGGTCCAGCGTGGTGAAGGGTTTGCCGTTGTTGCTGGTCAGTGAGTCTCCAGCGTTGCCCTGGTACGAGCCCAGACGCAGACGGTACGCCTGTCTCTCCGGCTCCAGGTAGAAGCTGCTGTACGCCGCGTAAACCTTCTTCCCCATCCAGTCCTCCAGCTCCACCAGCAGCTTGTAGTCGTCCTGCTTGCCCAGGTTATAGATGTTCTCCAGACCCAGCCAGTGTTCGCCGTCCACGCTGCCAAAGCCTTTCTGGAGGAAAAGGAAAAGAGAGCCGTTGAAAACGCTGTTTTCTTTACCATCGCACTGGCCTTTGAAGCACTGGAAAGGCTTCTTTGATCAGCTGGGCTTAGCTGATGATGGATGTTTCAGATATCACCAGACCTTACCCTGCTGATTTCAGCACATACTGCGGCGTATTATTATTTCATGAGTGAACGAGTGCACGAGTTTAGTTACAACTCAAACACCCCCGAAGCGGCTCGTCAACACTGGGATGTGTGTTACGGTGAGGTTTAAGAGACTTCACTGTGTGTGTGTGTGTGGCGCCCGAGGCGAAAGGACCGCTGACACATGAGCGCAATCACAACAAACGGACATGAACCAGATCCAGCTGTTTATCTCTAATGTTAGCGTACGCCTCTCTGAGACACGCTCAGCGTCTGTGATTCTCTGAAAGCCTCTAATAATATCGCAGCTCAGAAAGACGTGATCCAGATCAAGCAATTATTATATTCTGTATAACTTTACCAATATACCCAAAAGACTGTTATACAGGAGCCCCTTCTTCTGAAAAGCACACTGTGCTCTGATTGGCCAGTTGGATCAGTGTGTTGTGATTGGCCGAGCGCTTCGAGTGTGTTTGGGAACCATAACCGCCAGTTTCAACACACTACTAACTAACTCAACCAGGCCCCGCCCCTTTATTCTGCGCATGAATTATTATAATGACTGTTCATTCCCGGAAGAAACTCAAGACTACAATGGAGGCGTTTCAGGAGTTCAGAAACACTAACACTGATATAGAGAAGAACTGGAGCTTTTTCATGATCAAACAGCAACATTACACACTAAAGAGAGATGAAGATGGGGGAAAAGAAGTAGAATATGACCTCTTTAATATTATTTACCAGTGTTGTTAGCACAGAGGGGCCTCCACCTCTAGTTTTATTCCTGGATAATTCATCCGTTACAGAATCATTTAACTCAGCGTTTCATTGATGCATTGGCCATCGCTATACCTTATAGCTGTCCCAGTTCCTGAAGAAGTTGACGGACCCGTCCTTCCTCCTCTGGATGAGGGTCCAGCCGCCTCGGTCCACGTCATGCTCACACCAGGCCTGTACAGGTGTCTCCGAGCCCTCCGGCGTCAGCAGGTACGCCCCGCTGGCGGTGTGTCCCGCCTGCAACACCTGCACACAGTCCCGGAACGGACCTCGGGACACCAGAACACACTAATGAGTGCTGATGAGGAGGGAAGGAGCAGTAAAGCCTTGTTTATACTTTAGCCTAGCACTGCAGCGCAAGCCTCCGCGCGCACCCCCCCAAACACACGCGCCGTTTATACCTAATGCGCTCGCCGCTGTACTATTCTTTGAAACCACAGGGGGCGACTCGGAGTAATTGTCCTCATCAGGAATCATCGGTGAGAAGAAGTAAGGTACACACCTGAATGTTTATTTTAGTACACTTCACCAAAACCACACTCCAAAAGAGTCGTGTAAAGCAGTAAACCTTGAGATTATTACTTGTGACATTAGAACAAAATTTAAATGGATATGAGACGCACAAACTGGGTGCCGGTGCGGTGATATGTATATGCTCGACCAGATTGTGCTCAAAGTCGTGCATCTTCGGATGCAGAGCCGCGCGGAAAGTTAAAAAATGGCGTCAAGCGAAAAGAGGTATCGCGCACTCAACGCGCACGACGCTCACATCACGATGACAACATTTTTGCTCGTGCGGACGCGGCGAGTATAAACCAAGCTTAAAGGTGCTCTTCAATACTGACAGTAGTCTCCATTCGTGCTGTTGTTCTTTTCAGACTGTCCTTTTGTTCTCTGTAGATTACCAGATACAGCTTAACATGCCTAAGGATAACAGTTAACAAGGGAGTGTACTAGCTCAGTTTTCTAGATCGAGTTATTAGTCTGCATAGGCCTATTGTATTAAAGGTTTTATTGGGTCTGATTAGGCTTTGGTACATTTTATATTGTACAGTTCTGATATGCTTGACTTACATTCATCCATTTGGCAGACTCTTTTACCTAAAGCGACTTGCATTTCATTCAAAGTGTTCTTCTTTTTTTATCAACACTTAAATGTGGGTAAGTAAAATAAATAAAAATCTACATTTTGAGCAAAGAGCTGAGCTGATCAGATCAGATTCAGAGCGATGATCAAAACACTGATGGAGTATATCGTGTCTTTTGAATAATGACTCTGGATTCAAACTGTGTAAACGTGTTTCTTTACTTTCTTTAGGCAATGTTATACAACTCACTGGCGCTTCATTGTCGCCCTCTCGTGACATCATATCACTTGCGCCAACCTAGGACACCATAGCAACAACACCACCGAGTAGATCGAGTCCATCAACACCTCAAAGCTTCGCAGTCCTGTAGCTCGTCCTGGGTCGACATTTCATTCTGTGACATCAGGCAGTTTTGATGTGTTGATGGACTCGATCTACTCGGTGGATCTCGGTGGATTCTGTACTGAAAGAGTACAGAATCTCCTGATCAAAGCACAGGAGATTCTGTACTCTTTCAGTCGATGCATAATAGCTCCCCCTATAACAGTGAAAACACGGAAAGATGGAAAATTCAGTCAATGGCGGGGAAAAGAAGGGGAAAAGGTTCAGGGAAGAAGGAGGAGGGAAGCGGTGAATGTTTAATTACAAACTAAACAAACAACAAAGTGAAAGTAAAGCGAGAGCCCCTTACGGACGACTGCCGCATAACGAAAACAAAACAACAACATAAAGTCCAGGCCTGGTCCTCTGTCGTCTTCCACTGTCATCACTCCTCCTTTTATCCTTCCAGAGCTCCTCCGTAGGACTCGAGACCGCTGTGTCACGCAGGTGATGCTCATTAACATTCCTCACTCCAATCTCACTGCTCTCGGCCCCGCCCTGCTTCACGCCACATCAGCCTATGACACTGGCGTTGCAAGCGCCACCACCTACTATTTATGATTAATCTCAATTTATTGTGCACGTCTTAGAAATCTAAACGAAATCTAAAATCTAAATCCCAGCCAATCAGAAGAAAGTGTGGGCGAAGTCTCTCTCCAAGCGCACTGCACTGGCAACCAAATCAATCCAAAATCACTGCCAATCAGAAGAGAGTGTGGGCGAGTACAACCAAATGGATAAATAATTAAATTCAAAAATATTACACCATTTTAACATTATAAAAAATACATACTGAGTGACTGAATCAATCATATATTACACTTGTTTGTTCACAGTTTGAATGTTCTCGCTTCCTTTAATTTATTTTGAGGATCTGAGGTGAGTTATTCATTGTCTCTTTCAGTACGGTTATAAATGATATTCAAACTCACATCAGATGCTTTTAACATTAAATAAAAGACACCTTGTATCATGTGTGTCGTGGCGTCTGGTCATGGGTGTCATGGAAATGATGAGTGTGTAATGAGTTGATCAGTGATGTGTTACCCTCCAGACTGGCGTTGGCCTGACGAGCTGGCCTGTCCTCTGGAGCGGGCACGCCGGGGCTCCTCTGGATCTCGTTGGAGAGGCGGGGCACGTACACGGGGAGGTTCTCCGGCACGACCTGCAGGAGCGGCGGAGGCGGCGGCTCCCGTGGGTGATTCCCGTACACCTGCAGGCATCGCTCCTCCAGAGCGGCGATCAGCAGAGACTGGTTGTTGACCAGCGCCGCCAGCGTGGAGAAGCGCTGCTCCAGCTCCCGGTAGAGGCCGGACACCCGCAGCGCCTCCGCCGTGCCGTTCAGGACCCGGCCCTCCAGCGCCGCCAGCTCCAGGGAGTTATCCCGCTTGCGGATGATCTCGTGCAGCAGCTGCATGTACAGCTGGGTGACGCGCGAGTTCATGTTGCGCGACTCTTTACGCAAAAGCTTCATTTCGTTGACCATGTTTCCATCCACGTCCACGATCAACCGCAGCGTGTCCATCTCACGCCTCTGCTTGGTCAAGATCTCGCGGACGTTGGCCACGTCCGTCTGCGTCACGCGCTCTCCATCGGGCAGAGACGGACCCTGGCTGGCACAGATCGGCCCTGTGATCTTCTGCTCTGGGACCAAGAACGTGTAAGAGCACTTTTTGGGCTCCCCGTCTTCTGCGAGCCTCCTCTTTCGGCTCGGGACGGGCCCCCTGGAAGCGCTCTGGCTCCGTTCACCGGTGAGGACCCAGAGAAGAGCGCACAAGAGCCAGGCATGAGGACTCATCACAGCAGAGGAGGAGACCGACCCTGAGACACACACACCACAGAGACACACACACTGCACTTACTGGATGATGCTGCACATCTGTATGTTTTCCATTCAGTGACACACTTCCGAAATAACAGAAACACTATGAAAGATTTGCTATGTCAGTTATAAGAAGCATCAGTGTGATTAGAGGAGTAGTTCACTTCAGAAGTAAAATCTCCTGATAATTTACTTTCTTTCTTTAGTCGCACAGAAATTAAGGTTTTTGAGGAAAACACTCCAGGATGTTTCTCCATATAGTGTCTTCAATGGGGTCCAACGGGTTGAAGGTCCAAATGTGAGTTTCAGTGCAGCTTCAAAGTCTCGACACGATCCAGCCGAGGAATAAGAGTCTCATGTAGAGACTTTGAAGCTGCACTGAAACTCACATTTGGACCTTCAACCCGTTGGACCCCATCGAAGACACTATATGGAGAAAAATCCTGGAGTGTTTTCCTCAAAAACCTTAGTTTCCTTTTGCCTGAAGAAAGAAAGACATCGACATCTTGGATGGCGTGGCGGGAGAGTAAATTATCAGGAGATTTTACTACTCCTCTAACATCACACAGTCAGGGGCAGTGAGTCTGAATGCAGTATTAGTGGGGCGGCAGTGGCTCAGTGGTTCATGTAGATTGTCTACAAACTGGAAGGTTGGTGGTTCAATCCCCGGTTCCACCTGACCAAGTGTCGAGGTGTCCTTGAGCAAGACACCTAACCCCAGCTGCTCCCGACGAGCTGGATCGCCTTGCATGGCTGACACCGCCGTCGGTGTACGAATGAGTGAGTGAATGGGTGAATGTGAGGCAATATTGTAAAGCGCTTTGGTGGCCATTGGGTCTGTGAAAGCGCTATATAAATGCAGTCCATTTACCATTTAGTGTTGGAGTTTCTGTGAGGAGCGCTTGGCCGTCGCATGTCAGCTCACGGTCAGGTGAGTTTGCTTTCCATCTTATTAGTGGTCCAGTTTTCCCTTCTCTGCTCATGAAAGGTTTGGTTTCTCATAAGAAACCCAGTGACTCCTTCAGCATAGGTAGCGATCGCTGTCATTCACAGTGGCTTCAGGCTTCAGTGCTGCTTCATTTATACTTGCTTTCTAAATGCCAGTGATGCTTTAGCTTCTTTAATGCAGCTTTACTTAGAAATGAAGGACATGACATTACAACAAGAGCTTTTACTGTAAGTGTAGGCTGTGTGTTTGTCATATTGAGTCTGAAGGATAGTCTGTACAGGGAAATAGAAATGTGTTTGTCGTGAGCAGAACTGCAGCCTTAAATAGCGCCTGGCACGACTGATGAGTTCAGTCACAGTAATGTGAACATTATTCCAGCGGTTTGGTGACTGGCTGCTTCAGGATTTTCCATCACGAACACTGCTCTTTCACAATGTCCGGAAAACAGAACGAGGGAGGGAACGGATCCATCCCGAGTCAAAGAAAAAGAAAATAAGTTAGGTCAGATTTTCTTGTAGTTCTCTGTCATACAGGGATGGAAAAGTCAAATAATAAATATTTTTTTGAGATGCTCTGGAACTCAGTTGCTGCTGAAGTAAAGAAGCACTTGAGAATAAATGCACATTGTTGAAGAATAAAGGATGTTTGGGCTTGTGTGCATGCAGCTGGATATTATAAAACTATGATCCAATTATTCACAAAAATTAGCAAAACACTGACACTTTTCAGACTTGTATTGTTTACATTTGTTGAGTATGAATAATAATAAAAAACACCTGGAGAATATGGAAAATTAACTGTTAAAAACACACACATTCAGAAGTTTTGCATGTCACTTTTTGTTAATTTCAACAACACTAGTAATCCTGCTTAAGCATGTGCAGATTTGTCAGGAGTGAACTACTCTACACGTACAGCCATGAAGCCTCTTCATCTGCACATGAACATGTGAGACATGTAAAGCGTATCCATGCGCTAGCAGACTCTGAACCAGGGTGGAAAAAGTTACTCACAGTAGCCGTGTTTGAGAGCTGTGAGGAATCTGCACGGTCTCGCTGGAAAACCCCAGTCGGATGAGGTTACGTCCGCCTGAAGCCGGTTCAAGGCTTGCTTTTAAACTCACACAAGAACTAATACTTTCATTCTGGTTTCTGAAGATCACGTGATGAAGGGACAGTTTGTCCTTCTGCATAAAGGCTGACATGCATCTAATACACCCATAGACAAGCAGTGCAAACATTTCACTCTACATGTGTCTGAGGCGTGAGGTGAACGGCGGCTCCACAACATCCACTCCTCCAGCATTCCTCCCAGTCTAGACACATCTGGACTTTATAGGGTGTGTTATCGAGCATTCAGAGGATTATTATGCAGATAAATGTTCTTCTGTTTCTACAGTCATCAGCCATCATTCATGACTTCACTGTGTTATGCAATCCAACATTAATAAAAGTGTGTATATTTAGATGTGTGTAATAATTCATTTATATGTCTATGACAACAGAAGTATCAACAGAGTAAAGATTAGAGAGTAAAGCAGCAGAAATCAAGTTACAGTCACTGACCTCTGTAGATGATCCTCCGACTACTGCTGTAGATGAGTGTGTGTGTGTGTGTGTGTGTGTGTGTGTGTGTGCGTGCGTGTGTGTGTGTGTGTGTGTGTGTGTGCGTGTGTGTGTGTGTGTGTGTGCGTGTGTGTGTGTGTGTGTGTTCCTTCTGTCAGGATCCTCCGACTACTGGAGTCTCTCCTGCTGCAGACGAGTGTGTGTGTGTGAGTGTGTGTGTGTGTGCGTGTGTGTGTGTGTGCGTGTGTGTGTTCCTTCTGTCAGGATCCTCCGACTACTGGAGTCTCTCCTGCTGCAGACGAGTGTGTGTGTGTGTGTGTGTGTGTGTGTGTGTGTGTGTGTGTGTGTGAGAGAGTGTGAGTGTGTGTTAATTACAGTGACAATGAATGAAGAACATTGTCTTCATAAATGTATTAACCACAGAAATAGTAATGTAAGAACATGGTGGCACAGAGACTGGAGGTAAACGGCTCCAGCTAGCACACCGCTCCCAATAAGTGACAAAATAATTCTCCTATTTGCATGTTGTGATTTGTATAGTCACAGTGTGTACGAATAACAAGGTCAGATGAGACTAGGGTTGGGTATCGGTTGGGTTTTATCCGATACCAGTACCTACTCGGTATTTTTCAAACGGTTCCGGTGCTTAAACGGTTCTTGAAACGGTACTTAAGAAAACTAAACTGCACACACTTTATCAAAAAAATAATACCTCTGTGTGTGTGTGTGTGTGTGTGTGTGTGTGTGTGTGTGTGTGTGTGTGTGTGAAAAAGATTTTCTGATTTCTGATTAAATTAAAAATTGTGCCCTTTAAAAGGCTACTGATGTAGCACAAAACACTTGAGTTAGGATCAAAATTTTGTCTTCTCATATTATGACTTTTACAAAACAGAGAAATATCTGACACTGAGCAGAAATATTTAACACACACAGTATAGCCTCATATAAATATACTTGATATTGATATACTTCATACTTGATATGCAAGATTTGCAGTTGGCATTAAAATGCTAGACTTACCCGAAGAGGAACACTGGCAGCTGAACTTGAACTTTAGTCAAGCGTGTCAGAGGTTTTGGGTTCTAATCCGCATTCGTAATTTTTTTATTTATTTTTTTAATTTATTTTTTAAACCGATTATGCTCATCAGTGGTTGTATATCAAGCAGGGACACTTCGTGTCCATTATATTTTGAGATTTCACCAGAACGAATAGATATGAGGTGCCGTCTAGGGCTTAAATCAAACTTCATTCACGCACATATGAAACCCTTGCATACACATATACTAGTCACACATACATGTATACTGCTGAATGCTCAAACTAATACATATGAAATGCACAATGCTCACGCACACACACGCAAACTCTACACACACGAGACGCGCGGAACTCTCCGCGCACATAGGCTACTCATCTGAGACGCGAGCACACACACACAAACACACACACAAACTCTCCGCGCAAATACTCATCTGAGACGCGAGCACGCACACACAAACACTCCGCGCACATAATCATATAGACGGCGCCTCATAAATAGATCGATCTCCGCAACGTATTGAAGCGCGCGTCCGAGTGAAGACAGTGCGATGCGCGAGCCAAGAGAAAACACTGTATCCGAGCCACTGATCGCAGCGGCAACGAGCACTTTGATCACTTGATTTAAAAAACACATTTCAGCGTTAGATCCTCTCTTATTTAACAAACGAACTAAATGAATGCTCTGCTGGTTTACTGATGTTTTATTATTGGATCATTCGTGCCGCGAGATGTTTTATAGGGGGCGGTAAAAAACGTCAGTCACCGAAATCAGGCACCGAAAGTTTCGTTCTTATTCGGTCTGGTTACTACCGTTTACGTCGGAACCGGTTCCCTATTAGAACCGGGTTTCGGTACCCAACCCTAGATGAGACACAGCCGTCTTCTAACCGTACACACACTGGGAACTATATTCTCAGAAGGCGAAGCACTGCTACTTCTGCGGAGGGATTTACTCCAGCTCTGAGGAACTCTCTGCTCCTCCTACGCTAGCTGGAGCCATTTACCTCCAGTCTTTGTGCTAAGCTAGGCTAGCGGTGGGTGCGTCAGACAGAGTTACGGCACGCACGGAGATGAGAAGGGTGTGTGTGGACTTATCTAACTCTGGGGGATACGGCGAGTCCCAAAAAGTCGGCGTGTTCCTTTAAGGCGAGATTTTAAAACATGAGATTTGAAAACAAGACTTTCACTGTTTCACACATCATGTGGCAACAAGTTCCTTATACCTATACACTTTATTATAAAGTCTTTCTGAAATATTAGACATGATACACTGGAATAAGCAGGACTCTGCTGTCCTGTAGCCGGTTGTGTCCCAGTAAACGTGCTTTTACTTCAGCGTTTCAGAGAGTCGTTCATTTATTCCTGTCAAGCTGAACGTTCAAACACAGAGAGGCCTGAGGAAATGAGAAATGATCTTATTCAGACGGTCAGTCTATCATCAGACATGGAGTTAACCGTAGATCTGAGCAGATTCATCACAACTAAACATGACGCTCCAGATCACGACACTGGCAAACACTGATCAGTGATGTTATGAGGATCGTTGTGCACTTTTACAGCTGTAAAGACAAACTGCAGTTCTGTTATCCCTTGTTTCTGCCAAAGAATAAAGAATAAAATAAAGAATAAAGAATTATTTTTTACTTCCAGAAATCATGTTGCTGCTGTATTTTGCTCAGGCTTAATGTCCCAAAAAACCTGGTTGTGTAATAAAGACCTGACTGTAAAACCTCTGAACACCACAGCACTCTCAAATCAAAGTACATGTGTAGGAGGAGAAAGTACGAGTAAAGTGTAGGCTACTGTTTTTTGCTTCTGAAATGTGAGTAAAAGCACTATTATTCAGTCTAAATTTCACTTGAGTAAAGTACAAATCCCGTACAATAATATTAAAGTAGGCTACAGTAATCAAGTATTTCACACTGTTTAACTCACACTGGACTCGTGCTTCTAATGTTGGGTAATATATATATCTGAAAGCATATTGAATCATCTGAATCACCGGTTGAAGCAAGCATCGGACTGATGATATATCTGATATCTTATTGTATTTAGTTTATTGCTGTTTGTACTTCTTGTTGAGCTGTTATTGTTCTGAACAGAGCTGAAAGATGGTTTAATCAGCAGCGAGTGTTGCTCTGCTGCCCTCTTGTGTTCACAATCATTCAGCTCCAATACTTCCATCATGCTGGAGTGTGTATGATGGAGAATTATCTCAAGCTGCTGTGTGTGGAAACACTATTAATTCATACTTAATGCACAGATAATCATGAAACACATATTTTTATTCTTTGGCATTTAGTTCAGTTTGAGAGCTGTGGTCTGTTTTGGCTTCTTTGTTCATTTCATGATTCTGTATGATGTACATCACTTTGGTCAACTTCTGTTTTCTTAACCTTATAAATCTCTCGTTATGCTTCATCATCACCAAATATTGGATTCAATCTTTTTGTCAACTTGTTTTCTTTCAATTAGGATGGATTTTGTATTTATTTTTTGAACTGATTAATCATAGGCCTTATTTATCCGAGCTTACCTCCGTTTTTGAGTGAAAAAAGAGTTATTTAATTTTACATAAAAAATGGAAAAAAATGCACTGTTTATCACACTAGTGTGCGTTAATGTTTAACTAGGAAATGTGTTTTCTCTTTTGTTTTTAACTAGGAAAAATGCCTTTTTTTTACAAAATGGCGCAAAGTCTCACTTTAAACCGGTCTAAATGACCGGCCTTCAAAAAAACGTGAACGTGTGTGTGTGTGTGTGTGTGTGTTCGGAGCACAGGTCCGAGGCCTTTATTTCTACAAGCCCACATGAACATACGTGAAGATGAACATGATGAACACTAAATGTTCTTCTGATTTTCAACATCTCGGGCCCTATCTTGCACCCAGCGCAATTGGCTTTGTACAGCGACACATGTATCATTCCTATTTTGCACCCGCGCACAGCGGACTTTTCCCTCCACAGACGCACGTCGGTTAACTAGGAAATACACTTGCGCTCCCCGGGGCGGTTCAGCGCAAAGAGGAGGCGTGTTCCGACACAAACGTTCCCTGGTGCTATTTTGCAGTTTTAGAAAACAATTCCGCCTCTGACAGAAAAAAACTTGTCTAAAGTCAGTGGCGCGTTGCGCATGTTATTCATATGCTATTTTAAGGGCGCATGCTTGGCCATAATCAATGTAGCGTGTGCACAACGCACATACACTTTGATTCTCTCATCTACACAGAAGCAGCGGTTTTCATTTTTGCAAATCATACATTATTACGATAGATAGATAGATAAGGTTTGAAGATAGATAGATAGATAGATAGATAGATAGATAGATAAGGTTTGAAGATAGATAGATAGATAGATAGATAGATAGATAGATAAGGTTTGAAGATAGATAGATAGATAGATGGATAGATAAGGTTTGAAGCTAGATAGATAGATAGATAGATAGATAGATAGATAGATAGACAGTTTATTATAAAAGCATACATCTAGCTTACACATTTACCCAAATTATTATACGCCTTTTTAACCGAAGCTAATCTGGGTGTGTTTCTCCATCCCCAATGTCACTTCTCTGTGTTTTACGGCCCTGACGAGAACGTCGGTCTCCTCGGCTGTGAACCGCTCCTGCAAATCCGCCGTTATAATAGCAATCCGCCATGGAACAAGCGCGCCTGCTCTTAAAGGGAATGTGAGATGATGCTCTGATTGGTTTATTTCACGTTACGCCCAAACCACACCTATGAGTAATGAAGCTACTTCAGACCAACACATTTTAGATTTGCGTCATTTATCCCACCGGTACAATAGCAACAGCGCCTGAGATCCGCCCACAAAGTTACTTGCGTTTCGCGCTTGATACGTTTTAGATCGTTAAAATAGGGCCCCTCCTCTCATTAATTTTCAATGGGTGGTCGTTTCTGACCAATATTGTAAGGGTCCTGCTCTGACAGTCTTGTCTGTTTTGTCACTGTTTAATGTTTCCTTGTTTGTCTTGTGTCTGAGCACATGGCTCTGTCTTTGTTTGTGTTTGCCATGTGCTCCTCTTGTCCTGCCTCCTTGTTTCCTGTTACCACGCCCCCTTGTTTAGTCCACATCTTGCCCTCGTTTCAATAATTGTGCTCACCTGTTCCTCGTGTGCTCTGGTCCCTTTATATTGTGCCTTTTTCCCTCATGTCTTTGCTGGTTCGTTTTGTGTGCTTTGTGGTGTAGTCTTGTTTGCCTGCCTTTTGTATGGTTAAACATAGTTCCTGGTCTAGTTGAGTATTTGATCGTTTCTAGCAGTTGTGTATCCTTTTGCTTTTTCCTTCATGTTTTGTTCTAGTTAGGCTTTGCTTTGTTTTTCTCTCTTTTAGTTTTATTTCTTCTCTAGGTTATCTTCTCCAGTTTCTAGTTCCCTATAAGTTAGTTATTTTGTTTTATTTATTTTTTGATTGCAAGTTCACTTTGTTTTAGTCCTAGCTCTTTTCTTTTTCTTCTAGTCTTTGTTCTGTTTTAGTTTTAATTCCTTATTTGCCTATTTAATTATACTCTTGTGCCTTGTCTGTTTATCTTGTCTTTTCTTGTTCATTGTGAGTCTTGTGTGTGTTCCTGCCCGGCCTTGCATCCTGAGATTTACTGACCATTGAACCCCACTGTCTGACAGCTAGACTGTACCACCTTCCACATCGAAGAGATCATCAAGCCTCTGGATCCTTGTGTTCCTGTTTGTTTTCCACACCATCATCCCACCTGGTGCTGGCCTCTTCTTCTGCAGTCTTCAAGCTCTTCGTCACCCCAGTTTTGGTTTCTGTGATCATTCTTCCTGCCTGTCGTCGTGTCATCTGCCTTGCCCTACTGTTTGAACTATTTCACACCTCACTCTCCTTGTTGTGCCCTGTCTACAGTGTTAATAAAACTTCCCTTCACGTTCGTTCTGCGTCTGGGTCCTCTCTCTCTCTTACAGAACCTGACATAACGAACCAGCCCCACAGGACCCAGCGGAATGAGTTTCAAGATAGTTCCTCCTACTACTGCCCGGGAGAGAAAGGCTCTCCAGCGTGGGCTGGGATCACTTCGCCAGGAGGGAAGGGATGTTCAGTCCTTTGCCCAATTTTTCTGGACAATGGCCAGGGGCCTTGATTATAATAACGCAGCCCTTAAGGATGTATTTAACCTCTGTCTGGATGACCCACTACCTCAGTGGGAGATGGAGCTGCTGAGGAGTTTGGATTTCTGGGGCTTCTCCAGATACCTGTGTTTTCGCAAAGAGGGGAAGACGACAACACCTCCAGAATCTGTCTTCAGGGACCATCACACCCCTCTTACCTTAAGTAAAGCTCAGGATTCTACACTGACTCCCACGCTCAAGCGACGATTGAGAAGGAGGAGGGCAGCCCAGACTGCTGCAGTCACCCCTAAATCAGACAAGACAGCTGCAGTTACTTCAGAGGTGGTTAAGTTTGAGGCAGTCGCTCCAGTCCTTCCAGAGCCCGAGCCCGCTCCAGTCCTTTCAGAGCCCGAGCCCGCTCCAGCCCTTCCAGAGCCCGAGCCCGCTCCAGCCCTTCCAGAGCCCGAGCCCGCTCCAGCCCTTCCAGAGCCCGAGCCCGCTCCAGCCCTTCCAGAGCCCGAGACCGCTCCAGCCCTTCCAGAGCCCGAGCCCGCTCCAGTCCTTCCCGAGCCCGCTCCAGTCCTTCCCGAGCCCGCTCCAGTCATTCCAGGTCCAGAGCCCGCTCCAGTCCTTCCAGAGCCCGAGCCCGCTCCAGTCCTTCCAGAGCCCGAGCCCGCTCCAGTCCTTCCAGAGCCCGAGCCCGCTCCAGTCCTTCCAGAGCCCGAGCCCGCTCCAGTCCTTCCAGAGCCCGAGCCCGCTCCAGTCCTTCCAGAGCCCGAGCCCGCTCCAGTCCTTCCAGAGCCCGAGCCCGCTCCAGTCCTTCCAGAGCCCGAGCCCGCTCCAGTCCTTCCAGAGCCCGAGCCCGCTCCAGTCCTTCCAGAGCCCGAGCCCGCTCCAGTCCTTCCAGAGCCCGAGCCCGCTCCAGTCCTTCCAGAGCCCGAGCCCGCTCCAGTCCTTCCAGAGCCCGAGCCCGCTCCAGTCCTTCCAGAGCCCGAGCCCGCTCCAGTCCTGCCAGAGCCCGAGCCCGCTCCAGTCCTGCCAGAGCCCGAGCCCGCTCCAGTCCTTCCAGAGCCCGACAGGATAGCAGCAGTCACCCCAAGGGCAGTCAAGTTTACTGCATTCACCTTAGAATCGGTCGATCGTGCATTGTCGTGCCCCCGAAAGCAGAAGCCTAGGAGGGCCCATATTGTGCCGTTTTACACTCCTTGTAGTAAGAAGGTCCTAAGCCCATTGGTCCGGGAGGTCCCGAGTCAGGAGACCCCAAGTCCAGTCATCCAAGAGGGTCCAAGTCAGGAGGCCCCGAGTCTAGTGATCCAAGAGGACCCGAGTCAGGAGGCCCCGAGTCCAGTGCTCCAGGGGGACTTGAATCAAGAGGCCCTAAGTTATATGGTCTTGGAGGACCAGAGTCAGGAGGTCACAAATCCAGTGGTCCTGGAGGATCCGACTCCAATGGTCCCATATCCAGTGGTCCCAGAAGCACATAGTCTGGTGGAACCACACCCAAAGCTGCCTACTTCACCAGTAGTCTTTGGCCTAGTGAAGGAATCAGAGACTGTCAGTGTAACTTTACCAGAACCACCTGTTAGTCCTGTCACATCTGAGGAGGGCAATCATACTAGTCATGTCATGTCCCCCGAGTCTGTTCCTGTGTTGGCCACGGGGACCATTCCAGAGCATCCTGTTTTGCCTGTTTTGGCCACAGAGGCCACCCCTGAGGTTCTACTCAGCTGTGTTAGGCCCACAGGAGCCTGTCTTGTCAGTCATGTCTCCTCAGAGCCTACAGAGGCCTGCCCAGAGCATTCTAATCTGCCTGCTATGGCCACGGAGGCCCTATCTGAGCTGCTAACCAGTCAGGTCATGCCAACAGAAGTTGATCCTGTCAGTCATGTCGTGCTCTCAGAGACTGTTCCTGTTTTTGATTGTGTTTTTCCAGAGATTGTTCCTGTTCTGGCCACAGAGGCCTTCCCTGAGTACTCTAACCTGCCCATTAAGGCTATGGAGGCCACCTTGGAGTCATTTGACAGTCATGCCATGCCCACAGAGACTGTCCCTGAGTTTATTCCCAAGTCCAAGTCTGCCCCCGACACCAAGTTCAGTAAGAAGTCCTCACCAGTAGAGAGGGTGCCTGTTTTTAGAGGCCCCACTAACCGTGTCCCCACCCCTCTTATCCCACCCTCTGTTTTTCATGGTCATCTCAGTTTCCCTAAGCCAGTGCCTCCCTGGTCAACCTTGAACTTTTTACCCGGTCCTATTCCCACCCACCCAGTTCCACCCTCTGTGTTTCCTGGCCAGTATGGGGCTTCCAGGTCTCCATTCCACCCACCCTTCCAGATAGTACCTCCTTCGACTCCATTGGCTAGTTTGGACGCCAGGAGGCGTCCATTGGGGGAGGGGTACTGTAAGGGTCCTGCTCTGACAGTCTTGTCTGTTTTGTCACTGTTTAATGTTTCCTTGTTTGTCTTGTGTCTGAGCACATGGCTCTGTCTTTGTTTGTGTTTGCCATGTGCTCCTCTTGTCCTGCCTCCTTGTTTCCTGTTACCACGCCCCCTTGTTTAGTCCACATCTTGCCCTCGTTTCAATAATTGTGCTCACCTGTTCCTCGTGTGCTCTGGTCCCTTTATATTGTGCCTTTTTCCCTCATGTCTTTGCTGGTTCGTTTTGTGTGCTTTGTGGTGTAGTCTTGTTTGCCTGCCTTTTGTATGGTTAAACATAGTTCCTGGTCTAGTTGAGTATTTGATCGTTTCTAGCAGTTGTGTATCCTTTTGCTTTTTCCTTCATGTTTTGTTCTAGTTAGGCTTTGCTTTGTTTTTCTCTCTTTTAGTTTTATTTCTTCTCTAGGTTATCTTCTCCAGTTTCTAGTTCCCTATAAGTTAGTTATTTTGTTTTATTTATTTTTTGATTGCAAGTTCACTTTGTTTTAGTCCTAGCTCTTTTCTTTTTCTTCTAGTCTTTGTTCTGTTTTAGTTTTAATTCCTTATTTGCCTATTTAATTATACTCTTGTGCCTTGTCTGTTTATCTTGTCTTTTCTTGTTCATTGTGAGTCTTGTGTGTGTTCCTGCCCGGCCTTGCATCCTGAGATTTACTGACCATTGAACCCCACTGTCTGACAGCTAGACTGTACCACCTTCCACATCGAAGAGATCATCAAGCCTCTGGATCCTTGTGTTCCTGTTTGTTTTCCACACCATCATCCCACCTGGTGCTGGCCTCTTCTGCAGTCTTCAAGCTCTTCGTCACCCCAGTTTTGGTTTCTGTGATCATTCTTCCTGCCTGTCGTCGTGTCATCTGCCTTGCCCTACTGTTTGAACTATTTCACACCTCACTCTCCTTGTTGTGCCCTGTCTACAGTGTTAATAAAACTTCCCTTCACGTTCGTTCTGCGTCTGGGTCCTCTCTCTCTCTCTTACAGAACCTGACAAATATAAGCTCATATAAATGAGGCCTACAAGCAATCCGTTTAAAAAAAGTATCCAAATCCTGTCCTAATTTAAAGAGTTGACAGAAAGATTAAATCCAATATTTGGTGATAAAATAGCGTAACGAGTGATTTATAAGGTTTTTTTTTTGTTGTTTTTTTGCAGATTATTGACCAGGAACATCACATGTGTGACTTTGTGCCATTTTGTACAAAATAAAAGCATTTTAAAACAAACTTCCTGGTAAAACATGAAAGCACACTAGTGTGATAAACAGTGCAAATTTTTTGTATTTTATGTCAAATTTACCAAATGATCCACAAATAAGCTTTTTTTCACTCAACTGGGGTATGTAAGCTCGGATAAATAAGGCCTACAATCGATCACTTCCAAAAAGAAATACAAAACCGGTTCTAAATGAAAGAAAACAAGTTGACAAAAAATATTGAATCCAATATTAGGTGATGTTGTCACCAAATATAATTTTTGATGACAATGTGGGGGAAAAAAAACACAAAAAATTACAAAAAGTACACTGTAAAAAATGAATCATGCGTCTTGTAATATTCATTTAAAAAAATAAGGTGATCATTAAAAATATTGTGTATATTTTATTAAGAAAATTGTGGTTCAGTGTTGTATAGAAAATATTGAGAACATCTCACTAATAAAACCAAGAGATACATTTTCCTATTTTTTCAAGTAAACACACAATTTTGAGGCTTGATTTGAGGAACCGATTAAGCTGATAAAATGAAGGGGAAAAGACTACCTATTTATTTTAAGAGAATTAGCTCAATTATGCAGTTTGATTTAGAGACACCATTGTTAGTTCCCAGCATGCTTTGCACATGGCTGGAAATGGAAATACTGGAATTAAGTGTTTCTGAGTAAAGGGAAACATCTGTTCATGTTTAATGTTCAGTTATTATGTTTGACATTTGAAAAGGTTTCTATTATGTTAAAGTTCAGATCGTTATCATTGGTCAGAAGAGTAGGGCTTATGGTTAGGTTGTGAATAACTGTATGTATTAATACTCTGAAGCATGTTGCTTTGTTCAACGATCAATACTTTTGCTATAATTGCAGTGCAGTTACAAATTTGATTCTGTGCTGAGCAACCACTGATAAACATAATCGGTTTTGATAAGAAAAAGAGAAAAAACCATGAGTGCGGATTAGAGCCCAGAACCTCGGACACGCTTGGCAAAAGTTCTGCCCCTGGACCATTTAAATACACGCTTAAAGTAGTCGGATCAACTTATAATATCATTGATATCAGGATTGGTAGCAGCGGACAGAGGCTGGAAGTACGCATCTGGTATCACGTAGGGATCACACCCTAACAATGATATTTTATGAAAGTAGCGTTTCTTTTCATGGCAGTCGAGGTGCGAGATATTGTCTTTCGTAGCCATTTACTGTATCCGTACGAAGCTGTAAATCGTAGCAAGCTAGCTAGCTAATGCTTGTAGGTACTCAAGATGGCGGCAGTCACCTGGAAAAAGAGCGGATGACGTAAGAGGTCACGTGACTGATATTCATGTATAGACCAGAGATTCTCCTTGTTAGAGTCTGATGGTGTCTGTAATGTTTTGATACAGGTCAATTCACCAAAAGCCAAGCTATGGTGAACTGAGATGGCGTCATCAAATCTTATTCCCTTGATGAGACCACAGGTGTGTGTGTGGTGAGTCTAAAGATGAGTCACATGAGACTATATTTCTGATCATGATCCAGCAAATTAGACCGTTACAGACCACTGTTAAGAATGAAGGACTTCACACAACCTTTCCCAGCACTTCAAAGCTCAAAAGTTTGAATATTATTCCATCTAAATGTTACTTTTAATATAATGACCAAAAACGTTTTTTGTTCATCTTTCAAAAAATGTCCCCATTTGTACAAATAAAAGTTTCATGATGTAGGAAAACTAGCATTTTGGAGGAAAACAAACACTTATTTTAAAATGTAAAAAAGACATGAAATTTCCACTATTACCAGTAGATAATTAAGTATATATTATATATATTAACTTTATTAAGCAGCAGGGGAGCACTTATTGGCTCATTAGCCATTTCCACTCCGTAATGCATGTCTTTTTTTCACACGTTTTCCTTTTGAATTTATTTCTAGAGTTTATCATATCACTTTTATACCATTAAAACTCTATCTAGTCATTCTGTAAACTTTGACAAAATCATATCGCAACATTCAGTCAGTGTTGGCTCTGCCGGCCGCTGACCCGGAGAGAGTCATCATAAAGGTCTTTTCAGCCTCTTACTGTCATTATTTCTGTGATGCAACTTTCCTAAAATAAATAAAAAGTCAAAAGTTGTGACATAAGGAGGTAAATGAGATTAAATGTGCAAAATGTAAACAAAACTATTGTAAACAACATTTGTAACACTTACAGTTTGTTTGTTTTTAGAGGTAGCTTATGTGCAAATGTAAAATTAACACTATTCAACTAGAAGTGCAAACAATTTGTAAAACTGGGGGGTGTAAAAAAATCTTGCAACAAAATAAGTGTGTTGTGATATGTGAAAACATTTTAGTAACTAAACAGAATTGTATTAGGTTTAGCGACAACATGTTACATGTTGACAATTTCTGGTAAGCTATGGGTTTCTATTATTGCTTGACACAAATATCACGATTTCAATTCAATTAAATTATTGTGATTTACTTTAATATTGACTCATTTGTATAAATATTAGGGACACAAGATAGGCTGAAATTTTTCTCAAGAAAAAAAAAAAAAAATCACCTAATGCTGTAAACACACAGAGAGCACTATCAGCTGGTAGTATTATTTAGGGTTAAAACTCAAATTAAATAATGTGTTTTTTATTATAACAACTTTATTTAATGATATTAAAAATATAATAAATATGTAATATAGTAGCCTACACATATTTAGCTAAATACTCTCTATAGCTCTTTTTTCTAGCCAACTAACGCGCTATAGCCCATATCTATGGTCAAATGACTTTCCTGA
Organism: Squalius cephalus; assembly: GCF_949319135.1. Classification (NCBI taxonomy): domain Eukaryota; kingdom Metazoa; phylum Chordata; class Actinopteri; order Cypriniformes; family Leuciscidae; genus Squalius; species Squalius cephalus. The sequence goes on along the minus strand of NC_137128.1, from coordinate 4,122,905 downwards.
GGTAAATGTTATGTGACAATTGTTCTCCAGCTGTTTTACTGACCCTTTCCGCGGTTGAAAAACACTGATTGATGGATATTATGTATGAGGAATATACATTTCGGTAAGTCATACTGTATCTTTCAACATTGTTCATTCGTGTTTATTTACTACTAGCTTAACGGTATTTATTGTTTGAATTTGGTAATAGAATTGACAGAATCAGAAAAGTGTCAATTGTGTGAGTCTCACGGTGAATGCGTGAGAGTTGGCAGCTCTGGACTTTACCAGCCACTCATAGTAATGTATTTTGAGAGAAATAGATGAATTTGCATGTTGTCCTCAACAGTGATGCAGTGTAACTAACACTCCCACAGCGCGATCAACTAACATGTTCATTATAAAGGTTGTCACGTGTCTGTTCTGTCTTGTGCTGCACATGGGTGTTTGTTGTTTTGTGCCATGTGCTCTCCTGTCTATTGTCTAGCCCCTCCCATCTTGTCTGTCTCGTTACCCTCCTTTGTTGTTCCCCTATTTAGCCTCCTTGTGTTTGTAGTCTTGTGCTGGTTCGTTGTCCGAGTTACCTGTCTTTGATGTTCCTGTCTGTTGATTATCTGAGTTCTGAGTTTTCTGTATTTTTTGTCTGTGTTTGTTAATTAAATCTCCTCTGCACTTGAATCCTCGTCTCTCGCTCACTCGCCCCGTGACAGAACGAACCAGCCCAAGACTACAAACACAAGGAGGCTAAATAGGGGAACAACAAAGGAGGGTAACGAGACAGACAGGTGGGACAAATTAACCAATAATCAGATAACAAGATGGGAGGGGCTAGACAATAGACAGGAGAGCACATGGCACAAAACAACAAACACCCATGTGCAGCACAAGACAGAACAGACACGTGACAAAGGTAGCCTGTTTAAAACACAAGATGTATAGTCTTGCACATATTTAAAAAATCAGAATATCATTTATTTCAAAGTATAGTTATAAAGTTAGTATAGAAAGAAAACCGAGAGGCTTGAAGATTGAATTGCATATCCAAAGTCTTGATAAGACAATGTTGTGTACTTTGTGCTCATGTTATGTTTACTGAGCGCTACATTCCTTCCTTTATTAAAAGTAAACACAACCCAAAAGTGCCTAACTGCACAAATGAAAGAGTACTGTTTACATTAAGCACACATACTTTTCATACTGACATGACAAAACTACACAACATTTCTATCATATTTTTCCTATAAGCCAGGAAAAGGGTTTTGATACAAGAACGTTAAGATATTATTATTGTAAAATTGCAATGATAGCATAACTATTATTACATTAATCTGTGAATACTACTGAAATGTGCCTGGATTCAACTCAAATCGTGTTAAATTGTACAACATGAATATGTTGTAAAACCTTCACACTTACAAAGTGTGTTGTATAGAAAATTCACCTTGCTTTGTAAGATCATAATATAATGTGTAGGACTTCATTGTAAAATTCACAATTTTAATTGAATTTAATTCTATAAAATCAAATGTTGCAATTGCTCATTTTAATGAAACTGAACAAGCAGCAAATATACATTTTTTATTGTGTTTTAAGTGTCTTGTGCTGACAAGTATTTCTCAAAAGACAGAAGTTCACAAATAAAACCAAAAGCACAGTCAATGTTATTTCATATTAATATAAACAAATAAAAAATAAACATTAATAAACATACAGATGAGTGAACGGTCTCATCACCGAGCTCACATCAACGCTGTGGAAAAAAAAAAAAATGCATGAAAACACATTGCCAGGACTTTAATTCCCCCAAAATTCAAAGGCCTGTAAAGGTATATCTTAATATTAAGATTCTTTTTTTATCATGTAAACTACCTAGATTGTAACTACCACAAGATGCATAGTCTTGCACATATTTGAAAATCAGAATATCATTTATTTCACAGTATAGTTAACAAATTTGTGAATATATTGCAATTAAAGAAAACATAGAGAGGCTTAAAGATAAGGCTTGGAGATTTTGCATATCCAAAGTCTTGATAAGGCAATGTTGTGTACTTTGTGCTCATGTTATATTTACTGAGCGCTACATTCCTTCCTTTATTAAAAGTAAACACAACCCAAAAGTACCTAACTGCACAAATGAAAGAGTACTGTTTACATTAAGCACACATACTTTTCATACTGACATGACAAAACTACACAACATCCGTGTCATGTTTTTTGGAAAAGAAAAGGAAAAGTGTTTTGTTAGAAGAACATAATGGTATCATTATTTGAAAATTGCAATGATAGCATAACTATTATTACATTGATCTGTGAATACTACAAAAATTTGCCTGGATTCAACTCAGATCCTGTTAAATTGTACAACATGTATAAGTTTTTTGTATAGAAAATTCACCTTGCTTTGTAATATCATAATATAATGTGTAGGACATGCATGAATGTAATTGGAGGATGTTTTGAGTTTAGCATCTCAATCCAATCTCATGCAGAGCATGCTGGGAAGTCCACTGTCCAGTTTCAGCTGTCAACAAAAATGGTTCAGGTTTTCCCAACTCAAAAACACCATAAATTAATTTCTATTTTACAATTTTAATTGAATCAGTTCGGCAATATAATGTTGATGTCGCTACAATAACAGACCGGCGTGCATCTAATAAATGATTAATTCAAGAACGTTGTGCAAGTTTACTGCAACAGTGGAGCCGCGAACTTCACATACTTTTGACAATCCAGCGTTTAGTTGATCCTGGTAAGCGCTCATTTGTCTCAGTTGTAAACACAATGGCTTCCTTCCACGAGGGGTTTTGGTGTCACGCATTTGTTTCCAGGCGGACCGTTAAAGGACGCGACACACACATCTAATGGACATCCTGTAGAATTCAACCAATCAGATCACGACTTTGAAACTCCTGAAGTGTTTCCA